>NC_080088.1:102592410-102907410 GCF_950005125.1 Chionomys nivalis | reverse complement strand
ATCACGCATCTGCCACTAAGTCACTTGCCTCTCTCCTTCTCTATTTTTTAGATCCACCATCGATACCTTCTAAATTCCCAAGGGTCTAGCCTCCAAATACCACCTGTCCTGCCGTTATTTCATAAGATTTAAAACATTCTGTTAAGACTCAGAAAGTAAACAAAACTCACAAGTGTTGTGTGACACCATCCCTGTGGAGATATGAATAACTGTTTACTCACCCCAGATAAGGAATTAACAGCAGTGCATATATCATTGAAGTCCAACTTTGTGAATCAATGAGTTTTATTAGGGCAACCTTTAGGAATATGGGTGAGGGGTTATTACAGGAACAGCAATGACTCAAAGATAGCTGCGTTACCAAAGCCCACCCCAGCATGGATGATAGTTCATAAAACTGGACCTGAAGCACCACCTAGCTTGCAGGAGAGTGCCTTCTTCAGGCAGCTTAGCAGCTCTGTATTTTTTTTTTCTAGACCAGTAGTTATCAACCTGTGGGAGGCAAAAGCAGGAGGATCTCTGTGAGTTTGAGGCCAGTCTGGTTGACAAGAGCTAGTTCCAGGACAGGCTCCAAAGCTACAGGGAAACCCTGTCTCGAAAAACCAAAAAAAAAAAAAAAAAAAAAAACCAAAAAAAAAAAAAAAAACAGCCATAATAGTAGCAAAGTTACAGTTACAAAGTAGCAACAAAAATAATTTTGTGTGGTTGGGGGTCAGCACAACATGAGGAACTGTATTAAAGGGTGGTGGCATTAGGAAGGCTGAGGACCTCTGTTCTAGGCAGTTCATGTGGTCTCTATTTCTTCCATGCAGGTCAGCTTATCTAAGAGTTTCCTTGCTCCTCATATACAGGCTTGAAAGACCCCAGCTTAGCTGCTGTAATGCCATTTTGCAAGGCTTTCACACAAACAAGTATAAGTTCAAGGTAAAGTTGGTACTCCTAGGCTGCCAAACAGGATATCTGTGGTCAGACATCAGGCCTAGGAGGGGAACGAAAAGTTCTGGGAAAAACCGCATGTGCCCTAGATAGAGCCAAGTCAGCTATTATCAGATCTTCATGTCCCCGAGGAACTTGTCCCCAAGTGAACCCATGGCCTCATTCGAAGTGACCAATGGGATCCCTGTAACCATACATCTGCTTCTGTATGACTGCTTCTGCCACCCGTTTCCATATAAAAGACCCCCTGCCCAGGCTGAGGGTGCGCAAGTCTTCCAAATAGACTCTGGCGCCCGCAGGTACCTGTGCACCACTCAATAAAAAAACCTCTTGCCGTTGCAGCCAGTGGTCTCGGACTGTTCCTTGGGTTCAGGGGTCTCCTCCTGAGGGAAGGTCCTCCCCGAGGGTCTTTCTGGCTTAGATATAAGCCATCCTTACTGCTCATATATGAACTCGGGGGTGGGGGAGTTTCATGTTTCATGCACATCCTGGAGCTACTTTGCTTTCTTTGCTTCCCAAGCTTAAACATCCTTATTGTTTCCCCTCCCTGCCAACACAATGTATCTCAGTGAAGGAGCTGCAGGAAGGAAGGTTTTAATCTCAGAGGAAACTGCTAACACAACAAAAACAGAGGAAGTCCCCCAAACTTACAGTATTCACAGTGCCCTTCCCTGTTGTGGGATAATTGTACACTATGTGAAGATGCACTGCGGTGATTGGTGTAATAAAGAGCTGAATGGCCAATAGCTAAGCAGGAAGAGGTTAGGCGGGACTTCCGAGGACAGAGAGGACTCTGGGAAGAAGAGAGGCAGAGTTGCCAATCAGACTAGGAGAAGCAGGATGGGCAGTACAGAGAAAAGTGATGCCATGTGGCAAAACATAGATCAATATAAATGGGTTAATCTAAGTTATTTATTAGAGCTAGTCAGGGAAAACCCTAAACTAAGGCCAAGCTTTCATAATTAATAATAAGTCTCCATGTCATTATCTGTGAGCTGGCAAAAAAAAAAAATCCACCTACACTTCCCCAAGGCTATTAAAACAGTAACAATCTTAGGGAGAGAGGACTCTCTGAATACAGAGCTGCCTACAGCTTGTTCAGAGAATTTCAGGGATAAGGCTCTCATGGGCTGTCACTCATGTTCAGGGAGGGGTTTGGAATGATGCAGCTGCCTTTGAGTCACCATATCCACATTCCTGTATGCCACCCCCCCAAAACTTACGGTTCACTGAGCTCTGGTTGCATTGGCTTATTTCTTTGATTCATTGTCAATGCCCATCTGAGATGAATAGATGCTTATTCATGTCTCAAAAAGACAGTCACACAATTCTGTCACACTGATAGACAGGGCTTCACCACAGAATCTGAGGGGGGACAAATTCAGTTGCTAACACATGGCCACGCACTGTTGGATTGTGGCCTAAAAGATAGCACAATGAATAATAGGTTCCTTGGTTGTGCATCCCCTTGCAGCTCGGAACACTAGAAGTACATTTTTGTCCATTAGCTGAGCTGTTCACGCAGCCTTTTCCGTTCCAGGAGTGATGAATCACTGTGATGTGCTCCAAGTACCTTTGGAACAAACCGTCCATAAATTCCCAAACTGCTGTTTTATTCAAAATGGCATGTCTTACATGTATCATGAACTTTGTACTTCCTGGAATATTGCAACAAAGATTATTTCATTTTATTCTCATTCGGTGGGTAAGAACATTAAGAGTCCATGAGGATATGAAATGTGCTAAAGTCATTCAAGCTACTTAGCCGGGATCCTGAACTTGGGTTTCTGTATTCACTCACCAAGTGCAACTTAAGAAAATGCACTTTTGAGACTGTAAAGATGGCTCATGGATTGAGAACACTGGCTGTTCTTCTAGCAGACCTGGGTTCAATTCCAAGCACCCACATGGTGACTCACAACCATCTGTAACTCCAGTCCCAGCAGATCTGACATGCTCTTCTGGTTTCTGAGATACCAGGTATGCATATGGTACGTAGAAATACATGCTGTCAAAACATACATACACATAAAAATTTAAATTGAATGCACTCTTGCGGGGCAGGATGGAGCATGCTTTTAATGCCAGCACGCAGGAGGCAGATGTAGACAGATCTTTGTGAGTTTAAGGCTAGTCTACATGGTGAGTTCCAGGCCAGCCAGGACTATGTAGCAAGATACTATCTCAGGGAAACAAAAAAGAAGAAAGAAAGAAAGAAAGAAAGAAAGAAAGAAAGAAAGAGAGAGAGAGAGAGAGAGAGAGAGAGAGAGAGAGAGAGAGGGGGGGGGGGGGGGAGGGGGAGGGAGGGGAGAGGGAGGGAGAGGGGAGGGCAGAGGAGGGGAGGAGGGAGGAAGGAAGGAAAGAAATACACTGTGAAAATGTTGGTAGAAATAATCTTGCATGCTGCTGGTATGAACAGAGCAAAGCAACTGCAGAAATCAAAAACCAAATAACACTACCACATAACCCAGCTATGCCACTCCTGAGTGTACACTTGACAGAAGTTAAGTCAGTACACCACAGAGAGATTTATACACTCACGTTTACTGCAGTACTGCTTACCATAACCAAGACAGGGAACCAGACAGCATGCACACCAATGGATGGATAGATAAAGATGCATGGGGTGTACCCACACAGATGAGTTTCATTCAAAAACAAAATTTGGCAGGGAAATAAAAGGAACTGAAGATAGTTATGGTAAGTGAAATAAACTTTTTAGCTTTTTCTTGACTGTGATGAGGAGGACCGAAAGGGCCTGAGTTTCACTCTGATTGCCAAGCAAACGCTGGCACAAACATGCCCCCTCCCGCCTCACCCTGTGTGTGAAAATGATTAACATATGCCTCTGGCTTACTCTGGTTGCCAACCTGCCAAGTGTGTGGGTGAAATGAATATTTCTAATGAAGAGAGGAAGAGGTTGGCAGTCATCGGGCCTCGCTCGGAGCAGATGGATGAAGAACATGGATCATACAGGCTAATTGTATCACACAGGTTAATTGTATCACTTAGCCTCATGTTGGTTAGAGAAGTGTACAAGGGAGAAATGAACTGAGCCAGGGTAGGAAGACACAACTGTGAAGAAAGTTCTCTACCTGGACATGAGAGATCTGCAGGTGTCCACGCATGTGCAATCACACACATATGCCAGATGGGCTCAAGAGCACCCAGTCCCATGAACTCATGAGTAGACTCCCTTGCAGGAACACACTAGCTTTAATTCTGGGAAGAGAGGTTAGGTAAGGACGCCTGTGTACGAGCAACACTAGTTTTCCTCAGTAGATTTCTATTAGCATATATGTAAATCCACATATGAGTGACAGTCATTTCTAATCTGAAAATTCCAAGTGCTCTGAGATATGAGACCTTTCGTATGCCAAGAAGACGCTCAAAAAAAAAAATCCAATTTTGTTTTGTTGTTGTGGGTTTTGCATTTTGAAATGAGGGTTGTGGTAGTTCAAATGATACTGTCTCCCATCAGCTCAAATACTGAAATACTTAGTTTCCAGTTGATGGCACTATTTAGGAAATGTGGCCTTGCTGGAAGAAGTCTGTCCTGGGGGTGGGCTTAAACCATTCCTGATGCACTTTCTGTTTCCAGTTTGTCCTCTCAGCTTCCAGCTCTAGCCACCACGTCTGTCACCTGTTGCCATGCTGTCCCTTCCCCCCTGTTATGAACCTCAACTCCCTAGAATGATAAGCCCAAATAAACCTTTTTCGTTTTGACCTATAAGCTGCCTTGGTCATGGCAAGCGAAAGTATCTAATACAAGCATGCTAAGAGCCCAGGATTGAAGGAAGTCGGGACCATGAGGGGTTGGTCCACCCACTGAGACAGTGTGCCTGATCTAATGGGAGCTCACCAAATCCAGCTGGACTGGGATTGAACAAGCGTGTGATCAAATCGGACTCTTTGAATGTGGCTGCCAATGGTGGCAGACTGAGAAGCCATCGATAATGGCACTGGGACCTGTTTCTACTGCATGTACTGGCTTTTTGGGACCCAAGTCTATTTTGGATGCACACCTTCCTAGGCCTGGATGGAGGGAGGAGGGCCTTGGACTTCTTAAGGAGTGTGGGGGAGGGAGGAGGGAGAGTAGGGGAGTGGGAGGGGAATGGGAGGAGGGGAGGAAGTGTAAATTTTTGAATGAAAAAAAAAAGAGCCCAGGATTGCCATCAGTTCTTATGTAGCTGTCACACAGCTTTTGCTCTGAAGTGAAGCTTTCTCTCTTGAGCAGAGATTCCTTAAGACTCAAAGCTTCAGGACTCAGGAACTTGAGAAAGTTACAAGATTCACAAGACCTCACCCCAAGGTTATGCAAACAGTAACATTTTCAGGCGGGGAAGAGACTGACAAGGCTGCTTGCAAGTTGCCCGGGGAACTCCAGGGAAGCCAGACTCCTTACCCACGCTTGGGTGGGCTCTCTGGGGGACACAGCTCCCTTTGAGTCACACTAGCTAGTGTGAGTAGCCTCTCTCTCATGCTTCTGTCAGTAACCCCTCACCTATGCGGCCAAGTAACCTCAACAGACTCTGGTTCACCAACCGGGATGCAGATGAAATCTTTTCTTTAGGTTGTTATTCTTTCCTTGTCTGGGGCAAATAGATGTGTATTCATGTCTCCCCAGAAAAGGTCGCCCAATGGCAGTAGTGAGTGACCCTGATCGGTCTCCTACCTCCCAAGACAGGGATCCCGCTGTGTGCCACCACTGCCTCCCTAATGCCTTTTTCTTTGTGAGTTTTCAGATTAGGGGTAATGAACTGATAGTGTGGATATAAATATTTGTAAATCTGAAAATCTATGAAAACGGAAACACATCTGGTCCCAGGCATAAAAAACAAGGGGCCTGAGAATTGCAGGACGGAGAGTAATTTCTGGCCCAGTGAGGAAGAGGGAGGACAGGGGAAGGGAGGCAGCCTAAGACAGAGCTTCTGTTGCCTTTTTCCCTGAGCCATTTGTGTCACACATAACCAAGGCCATTCCTCACTGACTTATAGAACTGGAAACAATAAAACAACCACTCTAAAAAGGCATTGATAAGCACCACTTGAAGAAGTGCTGGGTAAAATAATAATAAAAACATTATAGTGTGGGAGGGAGAGAGAAAGGGAGGGAGGAAGGGAGGGAGGAAGAGAGGGAGGCGGCAGGGAGGGAGGAAGGGAGGGGGAGGAGGAAGGGGAAGAAAGAAAAAGAGGGAAAAGGGAAGGAGTGAGGCAGGGAAGGGGAAGCAGAGGGGAAGGGAATGGAGAGGTGAGGTGAGGAGAGCAGAGGAGAGATGGGTAAAAAAGCAAAGGCGGGGCCAGTGAGATGAGCTAATGGATAAAGGAGCTTGCTGGCAAGCCTGAAGAACTAAGTTCAATGTCTGAAACCCACGTGGCAGACAGACACCTGACTCCCACAAGAGGTCTTTGGCTTCTATGTCCACTGTTCACAGCCCATTACATACAACAAATAAATAAGATACAATTTCCCAAACATTTTTTTTAAAGATGAGGAAGCAGCCTATGTCCATAGCTTTCCCCAGGAATCTTCTACAGACGACAGAAGTGGGGGAGACCACTTCTATTCCAGCAGTGTTCAGGGGAAACAAATACCAAGAAAGAGGGTCAGAGCTCAGCAAGGTCGGGAGTGTTCTAATCTCAGCAGCAGCAGCAGCAGCAGCACAGAGGAGTCAGGAGGTTCAGAAACCCAGATCCCAAGCTGAACCCCTCTGCCCTGTTCCACTCTGCTCAGACAACAGCTGCAGACAGAACTCTCCTCGAAGTGCAGGCTTCCAATGGAGACCAAAATCAAAAAGATGGAAGCCTCCTTAGAACCCTTCCTTCTCCTGGCCCTACGGCTCCCCTGTGAAAACAGGAGATAGACTCAAGATTCAAGGGCTCATTCGTCAGCCGATGGAAAGTGTGGAATCGTACGAGTGCATCTCTGAAATCAACAGATTTCTCTGAAAGCTGTCCCTTTTGTGACTCCCTGTGAGCCAGACAGATGGGAAATCATGAGGTCTCAACCCTGGATTCACACCTCCCAACACTGTGTCATGATAGAGAAACAACAAATTCCTCTTTGAATTAATCCTTACATCTTCACATTACATGGATTGCACATCCTTCCAAACTCCCCTCCTCTCTCCTCTCTCACCCCTCCCACTCCCATTAGTTCCTCATCCTCTCCAGACAGCCTCAGATCTTTCAAGTTGTGATTTTATGGTATCTATTTAAGATCTAGGAACCACAAATGAAAGAAGAAATATCATATGTGTCTTTCTGAGACTGGCTTAATTAACTTAATGATCATCACTGGTTACATCCACTTTCTAGTGAATGACATAATTTTGTTTTTTTATGGATAAAAAAAATCCATTGTGGGATGCTGGAGAGATGCTCAGTGAGTAAAAAGGACTTAGTGCATAAGCATGAGGGTCTGGTTCCAGATACCCAGCCAGCACCCATGTGAAAAGCCAAGAGTGGTCATATTCAACTCTAACACAATATATGGCAAGCTCCAGATTCATTGAGAGACCCGTACTAAGGGAGAGAAATGGAAAATTCCCAACACCCCTTCTTGCATCCACTCTCATGCACATAGATGTTTGCATCTTCACATACATGTGTACACACATTCACACATTTTTAAATATTACAAAGCAGAAAAAAAATCCACTGCACGCCCATTACAAACATCATATTTTCCTTATCCACTCCTTCACTTTTGCACACCTAGGCTGGTTGCACAATTTGGCTGTAGTGACATTGCAACTGACATTGATGCGTGTTTATGTGATGCACCGACTTGGGGTCATTCTGGTAAATACCTAGGAGTGGTACAGTCGGGTCATATGGTTGTCCTAATTTTAGTTTTTCCAGAAATGGCTGTACTGATTTCCATAGTGGCTGGACCAGTTTGCATTCCCAACAATGGATGAACTGGTTGACCTAGAGCACAGAACCAAACTCAGGTTCAGTGCAAAAGCAGCCCATGTTCTTAATTGTCAAGCCATGTCTCTGAGAATTCCAGCTGGCACAGATTCAGCGAGTCTATAGCCCTAGTACAACTTCTGAGCAGCCTGGCTCCAGGTTCAGAGCCAGGGAAAGAAACACACCCTAAAAATGCGACCATAACCCAAGGAAGAGACACTTTGCCTCGGAACCTAGAACTGGAGGAAAATTCCCAGAGCCTGAATGATGGAGAACTCCTTCAGCCAATGGCTTTGAGAGGCTGGACCAGGTGGGTGTGGCTTTTGGTACCAAAAAGCCGCGGTCCTACCCACTCAACCCTCTTCCTGCGCTTCATATCTGGATGTCGGACCTCATTCCTATTTCCTTGTTGTGATCCATGAGTTTCCCTTTTAATAAAGAAAAACCCTATTTGGAGCTAGTGTGGGATTATTTGATTCGTGTTTACCCCATCTGATGTGTTCTGCTTCATCTGAAGACAGGACCAAAAGAACACACTAAGCCCCTAGATTCAGAGTGTACCAAAGATATTTTCCCTGGTCCCAAAACTAGAGTCAGAAAAGGTAAAAAGAACCAAGGAAAGAAACACAGTTTGGCCCCAGAATCGGAGTCATCTCTGCCCCTGACACAAAATCAGCCAATCCCTGAGCACGGAAAAAGGGCCAATCACCAAGCCTCTAGAGGCTTGGAATTCTCCTCAAGCAGTTACTGGTAATTGGGAATTCTCCTTGGGCCTGAAAATCCCTTTCTGCCATAGGGGCAGCCAATCCCAAGCCTGGAAGTCTAGAATTCCCCTCACCCCACTCAAAGGCAGCCAATCACAAGCCCAGAGACTTAGAATTCTTCAAGTCTCTTCCCCTATATAAACCCCCACTTTTTGCTGCTGGGTGTTCGGGGTGTCTCTCCTACACTGTTCTGATGCTGCTGTCATTGTCGCTACTACTGCTGCTGCTTCTGACAGACAAAGGAACCCCAGTTAACTTGCGATAAAGACTCTTCGCTTTTGCATCTGAAATGGTCTTGTGGTGATGTTTTGGGGACCCGGACTTTGGGCGTAACAGTCTGCAACCCCTGTTGTTTTAATGATTGCCATTCTGACTGTGGTAAGACGGACTCTTGGTGTATGCTTAATTTGCGTTTCTCTGACTTCTGTAAAATTAAACTTTCCCCCCTTATCTGTATTGGCCATATATGTTTGATCTTTTGAGAACTGTCTGTTTACTTCATTAGTCCACTTATTGATTGGGCTGACTGGTTCCTTATTATTGAGTTGAAATAAACAAGCCTTTTTCGTGTTTTTGATTTTTGAGACATGATCTCCAAATGTGTGCATGTGGTGTGTGTGTGTGTGTGTGTGTGTGTGTGTGTGTGTGTGTGTGTGTGTGTGTTTGGGTGGGCACCTGCACTCATGGAGGCCAGAAGAGGGGATCTAATTTCTTTGTGCTGGAGTTACAGATGGTTATGAGACAGCCAGTGTTAATAGGTGCTGGTCCTCTGCAAGAGCAAGTTCTGAGCTGCCTTGTCTAGTCCCAACCCAGTGTTCTTTGCATGACAGGTAAGCATTCTATCAAGCACTGAAGCACATCCCTAGCCTGTTACAAAATTCCTTATTTGGGTTCCCAGACAAGGCAATATAAGCACAAGCCTAAGATTTATCCACCAGATTTACGAATGGCGAAATCCAATTTCTTGGAGAATTGATAAATTCAAGAGGAGCCACAACATTGCCCTAACTAAACACAAAATGAGCAAACACACAAACACCCAGGCTCTTGGATTGCTGAATGGGCCACTCTGGTGCTGGAGCTGGCATTGCGTCTGTCTTCCACAGTGTTGCAGGATGGGAACCAGCCTCGCGCAGCGAAGCACCCTTCTCCGTGGAGTGCCTTCGTGTGTTCTCTGAACACAGGCCATGCTGGCTTCTACATTCCACTCTGTACTCACTGGTCCTGCTTCTGTGCAGAAAGGCAGGAGAAATGCTGCTGTCCTCGGAGACAAATGCTGGTGCCCAGCTTGCTTTCTCCTTTTTACTCAGTCCAGAATCTCAGCACACAGTGATGTACCACATTCAGGGTACCTCTTCCTACCTCAATAAACCTAATCTAGAAACTTAGACAGATGGGACCCAGGGAGTATCCTTTGCTCCCATGGTAATTCTAAATCCCATCAAAGTTGTCAATCAAGATTAAACATCATGACTTTCCACAGCTGGAGGCCCCAGTTGATAAAAACATAGAGAGATTAGAGGTAAGAATTCCGGGAAGAAACACTCATGCCTTTCTCTCATCTCTCTTCACTTGCTGATAAATTTAAATGAACAAATAAGTAGAACCTTTAGATACATCATCCCTGGGAGACTCCTGAGGATACAGAGAGGAGAACATTTTCTCTCTTGGGTTCCTTCCTGTTGCTGTGTTAAGATCCCTAACAGAAACAGCTTATGGGAGGGAAAGACTTATTATGGTTTACAGTTTTTAAGGAGATGCCATCTCTCATGGTGGGGAAGACATGGCCACAGAGGCATGAGGCCAGCCTGGCAGTCAGGGTGCAGAGACATCCCATTTCATCTCTACATAAGCAGGAGACAGAGAGAGCAGGGCCGGGCCGTGTAACACCCAAACCTAGCCCAGTGACGCACTTCCTCTAGCAAGGCTCCAACTCCCGAAGGTGCTGCAACTTTACTCAACACAGCTGCCAACTGGGACATGTGAGCTCGTGGGGGCCATTTCACATTCAAACCACAACACACTCCCACTTCTGAGCGAATGACCTTGAGGGTCAGGATTTGTGGAACCACCCATGATGAACATTCCACACTTCTTGTGCTTGGCTGGAGAGGTTCTGGAAGCCTGTGGGGGATTGGTGACCTACAGAACACAATCATGCTGAGAAGCCCATATTGAAATGCCAGTTTCCCCCCTAACACAGTAGAAGCTTCCTAAAATATATACATACATGAAGCTGATATAGGTGAAATCATCGAATAATGGTGGAGATGGGACCCAAACCAAACATTACTTGTCATCAAATAAAGCTTCCAGTACCAGGATTGTGTTAACATCTGATGAGTTGTTGGCCAAAGGGGTCCATGGGATCCCCCCAACAACCTAGTGTATTGCCAAGGCTGTCGGTGGTTCTCCACAAGTTTATGGTGAGGCCCTCTTGCTGAAGATGATACCTAAGCAACTCACTGAACACAGAAGTTAAGATATGCCTATCTTGAGACTCCACCCCTGCAGTTCACAGTACTGGAAGGTATTCTGCATGCTAACAATGCAGAAAGGTGAACACCAATCCAGCTACACACTCTTCTATCCACAAGGACCACCTACCCACGTGACACACTAGTGCAGCGGGGCGCCAAGCTTGTGGGAGTAACCAGTCAATATCTGATTGGCTCTAAGGCCCACTCTGTGAGATGGAACCAATCCCCAACACTGTTCAGATGTCCAAGAGCCAGAGACCAGATACACCAGGGACCCAGAAGAAATCTAAGTACTACGTTTCTGTTAAAAGACCATAGAAAGTAAGATGACTCCTGACAGTGGTCTGCTACACTCATAAATCAGTGCCTCAGGCATCATCAGAGAAGCTTCCTCCTGTGGCAGATGGGAATAAATACAGAGACCCAGCCAGAGAATGTGCAGAGAGTGAGAGACCTTGGAACACTTAGTCCTAAAGGGACTGGACAAATGCCTCCATCAAATCCCTCCCCTCAGGGCTGGGAACCCTGTGGAAGAAGAAGTGGAAAGATTGTTAAGAGCCAGAGGGGATGGAAGACACCAAAGAAACAAGGCCTTCTAATTGTAAGAGGACCAAAGCACATATGAACTCACTGAGACAGTGGCTGCATGCACAGGGCCTGCATAAGTCTGTTCCAAATGCGGTCCCAGTGGACACAAGCCAGCACCCTAAACCAGAAGCTATCTCCAATTGATAATAGCTTGCAAAGGAAAAATTAGTTCTCTCTTACGGAGTCTCACTGGGGATCCTCACCACTGTTAAGGCCAGGCAGTGGTGATCCAGGTTAGCATGCTATGCACTCAGGAGGCAGAGGCAGGAGGATCTCTATGAGTTCGAAGTCAGCCTGGTCTACACAGCAAGTTCCAGGACAGGCTCCATAAAGCTACAGAAAAACCCTGTCTCCAAAACAAAACAAAACAAAACAAAGAGGCAAACAAAAAAACAGGCCCCACACCCAACAGTAGATGACCAACACAAAACAAACCCAGTGACTTCAAGGTTCTTTGTCTCAGGGCATTTTTTACAAAGTTTTACCCTGGCCGGGCGGTGGGGTGGCGCACACCTTTAATCCCAGCACTTGGGAGGCAGAGGCAGGTGGATCTCTGTGAGTTCAAGACCAGCCTGGTCTACAAGAGCTAGTTCCAGGACAGGCTCCAAAACCATAGAGAAACCCTGTCTCGAAAAAAGAAAAAAAAAAATAAAAAATAAAATAAAAAGTTTTACCCTTTGCATGCATGTGTGTGTATGTCTGTGTGTGTGTCTGTGTGGGTCTGTGTGTGTGTGTGTTGTTTGGCTGCTGTGATTAGGAATGAGTCACAGAGTATAACAAACCCACGTGGAAATTTATTAGAGAGAGGGAGGAGTGAGAGGGGGTTGTTGCTACCGATGGAGAAAGGAAGTCAACGAATTGGTAGGCGCAGCTTGATCAAAAGGGAAACTTTGCCTGTGGATGCTTATAGAGCCTTGCACAGCCAAGCAAGTAACAGAGCCACACAGCGCGGGATGTATCCTACACAGCTCCAGGGCTCTGAGCTAAGTATTTGCCTGAATGCCAGTGGGTGGATCCTGCCAGCTGACAGTGGGCGGGGTCAGTATAATGCTAGAATCCTAACAGTTTATATGTGTATGTGTATATATACACAGATATCCATGTGCATATAGATGTATGTGTATGTACATATATACACACATACACAATTATGATTTCCAGTTTTATGCTTTTATGGGATTCCTATGTATACAAACATATATGTCTCTGTGTCTATACATGTTTCTTGTGCTTTTTCTTTGGCTCTTTCTCTTCTGTTTGCTTGTTTGTGTTTTATCTCATTTTATTAGTACTCTTTAGTCTGCCTGTTTTCTAACTAGAGACAGAAAGGGTGTGGATTTGTATGGGAGGGGAGATGGGAGGATCTCAGAGGAGTTGGGGGAGGGGAAATTTTTCCCACATATTGTATGGAAAAAATATAAAAGAAAAAATAGAGAAAATAAACAATAAAACAAAGGCTTGTGGACTTTTGTCTCCCACCAGCAGGTCCTCTGCTGATGGGTTGGCTTAAAAAGTTCAAGGCTAGATCAGGACACGTTACCCAATAGTTGCCAACCAATCAACCATCCTGTCTTTCTTTAAAACTGACGGACCCTAAATTAGGGGAGGAAGACTCTTCGAGGGCTTTAAAACTCCAGCCTCAGAGAAGAGACTAGACTCTTCAGCTTTTCAAGGCCCCCTTGGTTTTGTAGAGGGCCTTTTTGTCTGTATGTCCGCTGTGCGCATGTGTTTCCTTACCCCAAATAGACAACTTTCTTCAATGCTGGGGAAAAAAACAAGCAACGCCAGTTTGTAGCCCCAAAGAGCCACAATGAGTGAGTGCACTTAGAATGTGTATTCAGAAACAGACCTGCACAAGACCAAACCAACAAAATCGGCCACCATTCTAACAGGTAGCACTAATCAGACTCAGTGAGCTCAAAAGGAAAGAAAAAAGTTTCCACTAACACAGGAATCCCTGGCCCTTTCTGTCTTCATTGGGGGATCCAACTCTGGATAACTCTGGATCCAGTTCTCCATCAATCCACCCACCCATCCATCTATCCTTCCATTCTTCAATCCACCCATCCATCCTTCAATCATCCATCCATCTATCCATCCATTAATCCATCATCCATTCTTCTATCCATCTATACTTGAAGACATACACATACATTGATCCATACATACATTTATTCATCTATCTATCTATCTATCTATCTATCTATCTATCTATCTACATTTATCTATTCATTCATTGATCTATTTATGCATGCAAGCATATATACATACACATATGCATATCATACATGTGTGCACCCATCCTCACATGAGCACATACATTCATACGTCCACTTATCACCTATATACATTCATCTATACATATATACATAATCTACCATTCATCCATCCATCTATATAACCATATATACATACATAAATACACTCATCTATCCATTTATCTTCTATCCATACATGAATATACCTATCTATCCATTCACACACATGTGTATATAAGTATACTTATTTGCAATACATAAATATATATTCATACATAAATATACATATTTATGTACATCTACCCATGATCTATACACATCTATTGACCCATAATGCCTACACACACCTATCCACATATAATACACACATTCCTCATTGAACTCAAGTTTCTAGTGTTCTGTTTATGCTGCTTAGTTCAAACAAATCAAAAGCAGTTGGTGTCGTGGCTACACACACGCACACCCAATTTTCTCTTCTCCAGGAATAATTAACTATTACAGCTTTTCCATTCCATTGTCTGCAGAGCAATAGATTACAGACAAAAAATAGGCATTTCAATAAATACTTCACACTTCCAAAAGACAACAACACTCAGCTTATCTATGAGGATGAAGGCAAAGCCCCACCTCCCTCCCAGTGGAGACCTGATACTAAATAATCTTTTTCTCCAAATCCATTAGGGGAATACTTCTTCTCCAAGTAGAAAATCCAATGCTGTCCTCACACATTTCCCAGGCACTGCACTCCATGCCACAGAAATGTCCCCTCACATCCCTTCCCAAGACTAACAACTACAGAACACAACCCTTCACATTTAATTTCCTTTTAAAGTTGGGTTTCTGGGGGGCTGGGCAAGCACAGTGTGACTCTTCTGGCTTAGCTCCCAGGACAGTGACAGCTGGAACTAGATACCTTTATTGTTATGCAAACTGCATTCCTATGCAAAACTCTACTTGAAGTCTAATATACATTTTTTTCCCAGGCCAGTTCGCCCTCTTCCCCAGTTAGCTCCTATTAAGCAATGGCTCACTGTTTTGTTAGGTCAAAAGTCTCCTTTACAGGAATTCAACCTGATACACAGAAGATTTCTGTTTCTCCCCAAAGCTGCTTTTCTCCTTGGTAATCATTCTTTCCTAACAAGGAGCCAGAGTGTTGTCTGCTAAGTGTCTTCATTGGGTAGGGTAGCTGGCTGCGGTACAAGGGAAACTGCCCTTCCCTGATTGTGTCTTTTTCCTTTGCTTTTTTTTTAATCCACCCTAAAACAGTGTCTTTGTAAGCACTCAAATAAATCTCTAGAGAGTAAAGGCGCCCAGGAAGATGTAGCCATGACGGCCTGGTATTTACAGTCCAGACGGGACCTGAGATATATCTGTAACACTTAACTGGTTTAAAAAAAAAAATGCAGGCCCCTGAGAATAATTTTTATGATGATTTTTATTATGAGAATTGAAAGGTCAATATGGTTCAGAATAAAATAGCCACACATGGTGAGAAAGAACCAAAAAATGCCAGGTGGTTGGGGCACACACCTTTAATCCCAGCACTCAGGAGGCAGAGGCAGGCAGATCTCTGTGTGTTCAAGGCTAACCTGGTTTACAGAGCAAGTTCCAGGACAGCTAGATCTACACATAAAAACCCTGTCTCGAAAAATAAAAACAAGCAAGCAAGCAAACAAACAAAAAGTAGAAATAAAGAGTGCAACAAATGGAAACATATTTGTGGGGCTGGAGAGATGGCTTACTGGTTAAGAGTATTTGCTGCTCTTGCAGAGGACCTAAATTTGTCAGCCAACATCCACAGGTAGCTCACACCTGCCTATCACTGTAGCTCCAGAGAGTCAATGACTCTCTTCTGACCTTCGTGGGCATGAGCATACAATGGAACAACCCACCCCATCCCCATGCACACACATCTAAAAGGAAATTACTTGTGATTCTCCGCCACACTGACATTTCACAACTCTCTCTATGGAGTGCCCTCACCTGCCAAGTCCCGACAGCATTCAGTGAGCACCACTGCAGAGAACGTGACAACAAGGGGTCTGGAAAGAGAGACAAGGATGCAGCGAACACAACAGAACATAAAAGGCTCGTTCATATCTTCAAACTATGTGTGCTCTTTCTACATCCTGGACCTAGAAATTTAGCCACAAATAAAACAGATACGCTTCCCAGACTTCTGCCCCATACACACAAGAGATGGTGAGTAAGTAAGTACATCTAGGGTGACCCACCCATGCATGAGCTCTGTGTGCCCAGGTTCTGCCAACTGCAGGTCAAACACATTAGAGAAGATCAATTGTATTGAATACATATTTTTCTCGCTGCAATGGCAAAATACCTGGTAGAATCAAGGTGGGAGAGAAAGGGTTTGTCTTGGCTCACAGTCTCAGACGGTACAGTCCATTCAGGGAGTGTGGGGGGGAGCATGGTTGCAGGATCCACTCTGTCTATAGCAGTGCTAATATAGGTAGAAACCCCACCATTGTGGACAGACAGACAGACAGTTAGGTCCCATAGCTCAAAGGTTCTACAACTTCCCAAAGCAGCACTACCCACTGGGGACCAAAATGTTCAAACATGTGACCTTTATGAGGGACACTTCATTCAAAACACAACACACACCTTTGTGTAGCAATCCCTCCTGGAGGGAAGTCATCCTAGAAGGCTCAGGAGATGCATAAACCTTACAAGTCTCAGAAAGCAGAAACTTACAATATGTATAAGGTGCCTCGCTGAGCTTATACAAAGCAGCAGCAATTGCTAGGGAAGAGAGACTCTTTGCTAGAAATGACTGAAAATTGGGTAGTGAGTTCTAGGGATGTGGCTTTTGTGTGTCATTGACCATGTGGAATGGGCTTTCCAATGATGCAACTGCCTTTGGGTCACCTATGGTCCTGTAAATTACCTCCACCCATACACTTGTTGGTTAGTCCAATAACTCATTGTGTTTCACCCATTTGGACTTTGGTGGATTGTTACATTGTTTTTTTCCCTTGGTATCTGGAACAGTGAAAAACTCTGCATCAAAATACAAAGTGGATAGCAACAGAGAAATGACATCCAAGCCAACCACTACATGTGTGTGTGCGTGCACGAATGCACACACACACATTATGCCAGGTGATAAACATCCCTTTTCTCTCTGTGTTGCTTTGGGATGCTGGTACAGAGGACATGATGTTTGGTTCAGCCATAGGGAAGAGATACAACCAACTAGAAAGAGTCACCCATCTGAGTTGACAAATGACCAATGGATCTGAGTCCTCTAAAGTCCCTGTTAAGTGATTAAGAAAGGCCCTCACTGATTGATACAATGGTAGCTGTTCTGTTATTTGCTAGCCAATCCAGAAAAGGCATATAGAATGTGAGATCACATTAGCTAAGATGATATCATAGAGCATTCAGAGATATGACTCAGGACATGTGTCCTGTGAGAGTTTTAGGAATATTTCATCAGTGTCCTGGCAGGAAGAAGAGCTGTGATGTTTCTGATTTCCTTTAAATCGGTGACAATATGAGGTACATGAATGGGTCATTATTCTTTGGTGGTGTTGGGTGATTAAAAATAAAAAACACAGGTTCAGGAGGATGTGGCTGCAGACACTTGTAATCCTAGCACTTGGGAGGCTGAGTCAGGAGGATTGAGAGTTCCAGACCATCCTTGCTACATACTAACTGGATGTGGTGATGTATGCCTGTGATCCCAGTACTTTGTTTTGGACGCTGAGGCAGGAAAATTGAAACACTATCTCTAAAAAAGAGAGAGAGAAAAAAAAATCACATTTGGCTACACTTTTGGCAATTGTAACCAAGTTCCATAGCTCACACCATTTACAGTGGCAAGACCCCCAAGTGTATCCTCAGTCTCCCTTTAACCTTTGTCACAAGCTCCTTGATGCAAGCATTATCATAATATTCTATACTTGGAAGTGTGGTGAATATATGGGGCGTCTACCTGACAGGATTAAAAGATGCTTGATGGGCTGATGACTCATAACTTCTGAGGGTGCCTATGAGGGCATCCTCAGAGAAGTGTGTGTATGTCAGTGACCTGAGGAGGTTGGAACTTCACCGAATGTGGATACCACACAGCTGGCTGGGGTCCCAGATGGGGAAAAAATGAGTCCTCTCTTCCCTCTTTCTTCCCTCCTTCTCTCTTTCTCCTCCTCCCCGTCTCTTTTCTTTTTCTCCCTCCTCTTTCTCTTTCCTCTTCCTCTCTCTCCCCTCTTTCTTAACCCCCTTCTCCCCTTTTTCTTCCCTCCCCTCTCTCTCCTTTTCCCCCTTTCTCTCCCCACCCCATCTCAGGCATGGAGGTTGTGTGTGCTATAAGAGGCAACTCTGGGGAATGCAAATGGAAGCGGCCAGCTGGTCTGGGTATGGAGATGAAGCCTCCGAACCCCAGGTGAGACCATAGACCCTGGAAGCCAGATGGCTCCCTCGTCTAAACAGCCATTCCTGGCTACCTTCTTCCTTTGTAAGGATCCTTGAAAGCTTGAGAAGTGAGAGTCACCAGGACAAGAATAGCACCATTCCTAAAAGGCAGGTCTTTATAACTGGGAATCTCTTTTCTGACTTGCTACCTGGTCACTGGGCCTTCCAGACACTTGTCCCCATGCACAAACTCCCCTGGGACCTACACCCATGCAGTCTAGCCAAATAGTGAGCTTTGGGATCAGTGAGAGACATTGCCTCAAGAAAATAAGACAGAACACCACTCAAGGTTGTCCTCTTTGCTACACACACACACACACACACACACACACACACATGTACATACACACAGAATAAATTACTATAATGAGGATGCAGAGATGTTGGATGTTTGTCTTGTGCATTGATGATGGGAATGTGAAATAGTACAGCTTCTGGGGCAAATACGATTGTATTCCAGACAAAACAAAAAAGACCACATGACCCAGCAACTGAACATCTTGGTATATGTCCAATAAAATTTACAACCCAAACTTGAACATGTTTCTACACACTCGTGATCATAGCAGAGTTATTTACACTAGCCAAGAGGTAGAGGTGACACATGGATAGACAGACAAAGAGTGGTCCATCTATAGGATGCAATTTTATTCAGCTCTACAAAAGAGAAGGGAATCCTGACTCATGAAAACAAGGATGAATCTCATGGACGTTATTCTAAGTTGAAGAAAGAAAGAAACCAGTCCCATGAGGAGAAACACTGGGGTTTTTATTTATTGGAAATACCAAGAGTAGTCAAATGTGTAGAGACAGAAGGTAGAAGGGTGGTTGTCTGGTTCTGGGAGGACAAAGGACAAGGTGCTGTGACTTGGCAGTTTCCTCTTCTAAGACAGAAAGCATCTGGAGATGTCTTCACAGCAGTGAATACCCTCAGCCCTCCCAACCTGCATGCTCAGAAACAGGGAAGATGCTACATTTTGTTGTGGGTATTTTACCATGGTTTATTTCTTAATGGAGACAAATTTTGATATTCCCTTGCTTCAATTTTCAGTGGTTTTCTACAAATTCTACAATTTTTCAAAATGTCAAGACAGCTGGGTCTTGCAGTGCAGGTCTACAGTCTCAGCAGCTCGGGAGGCTGGCACAGGGGCATCTCGGGCCATAGACTGAGTTCAAGGCCAGCCCGGGCAACTTAGTGGGATCCTTTGCCGAAACAAAAGGCCAGAAGGAGGCTGCGGATACAATTTAGTTGTAAAATGCCTGCCTAGAATTCCCCAGTGAAGGGCTGGGGTGTGGCTCAGTGGTAGAGCACCTGCCTAGAATCCCCCATTGAGGGGCTGGGGTGTGGCTCAGTGGTAGAGCCCCTGCCTAGAATCCCCCATTGAGGGGCTGGGGTGTGGCTCAGTGGTAGAGCACCTGCCTAGAATCCCCCAATGAGGGGCTGGGGTGTGGCTCTCTCCTTCTTCTTCCTCTTCTGTCTCCTTCTTCTCTCTTTCTCCTCTCCTATTTATTTTCTCTGCCCTGCAGCCCCGCCTATCCCTTTTCTGCCTAGCTATTGGCCATTCAGCTTTTCATCAGACCAATCAGGTGCCTTTAAGCAGGGAAGGTAAAACAAATGCAACACATGTTTACATAATTAAACACACATCCTTACATCATCAAACAAATGTAGCATAAACAAATGTAACACATCTTTGCCCAGTTAAAATAATATTCCACAAGACATACCTGCTAATGATATTGCACTCTAGAAAACGCTCTAGTTACACTCTTCCACCCTGCCCTCTGGGATAGAAAATTGGATTCTAGCCATGGATCATCCCTAGATAAAAAATTATGGTACTTAAGCCTGCAGCTGGATCTGTTCTACAATTTCTGTAGAATAACCCTCAGGAAGAACGAATGCATAAATTGGCTAGTATAAGAAAATTTATATTAAAATTCACTCCTAATCCTACAAGCAAGACTGTGAAGGGGAAGAACCCGAAGGAACAAGAGAAATTACAAGCCTTAAAATCCGATTACATTCGATAGAAGATACATGACTGAGTTAGGGATTCAGACATTTAATTTTATGATCCATAACTCCATCTATAGCTGTGCCTGTAGGTATATCTCATCTAACGCCATCCCAAGCCTATCCTTTTGATTTTTCTCCCAACGGTTTGTAAGTGAAATACTGGATTTGCAGGTAAAACTGGCAACCGGGTCTCACGTAGCAGATGGTGTCCTAACCCAAACATGGGGGTAAGGAGCAGAAATGCAAGCACTTCAGTCTGTGAAGACATCCTTAGTGCAGAGACACAGATCATTAGAAGAGATGTATTTATTTCGATTTTGCATGTATGCGTGAGTGCCTGCTTGCGTATCTGCGCACCATGTGCACGCTCAGTGCCTTTGGAGATTGGAGGAGCATTGCATCTCTCTGGAAGTGGAGTGACAGATGGTTGTGAGGTATCACATGGGTTCTGGGATTTGAACCTGGGTCCTCTAAAAGAGCAGCAAGTGCTCTTAAGTACTGAGTTATCTCTCTAGCCTATGATTTTTATCTTGTTAATTGTGTAGGCCAGTTTTCACTGTCGGTTTGGTTAGACTTCAAATCACCTAGAACAGACACCTCTGGCCAAGTCTGTAAGGAGGTTTTCAGAGAGAAATAACCAAGGAGGGAAGAACCACACTAAATTTAGGCAGCTCCATCCCATAACAGGGGCCCTGTACCAAATAAAAGGGAGAAAGTAAACTGAACACCAGCATCCATCTCTCTGTGCCTCTTCTGTGATGGATGCCATGGGACCAGCTGTCTCTCAAACAGTGGGTGAAGTAAACCTTTCCTTCCTTAAGTGGCTTTTGTCAGACAGTTTCTCACAACAATGGTAAAAGTCAGGAAGTAGTACAGCTCCCCACAGACTGAACCCGATGCTGCCCCACAATGACGCCCTCAGAGAATGTCCTAACAGGATTGGAGGTAGCATTTCATCTTCAGTGAAAGGTAGCTTTTCCATCCATTGGATGCTGCCAAACATTTATAGAAGACTTATAAAGAATCCCGATTAAGCGATATAAGCTTTATCAAGCAAGTCCTCATTTCCCCTGAGCCTTTGGTCCCCTGATTGATCCTGACGCCACCTCTCCATCCCTCCATCCCTTCCCACTTGGCTTCACACATGAACACACAGATCAGTCCACACTGGTGCTTGTGATGACTCAAAGGTTACTCAATAGAAATGCCACCAATGGTGTTGGGTGGTTGTTTTCATATGATTTAGGAGGGTCCCCCAAAGGTCAATTGGTGAAGACTTGGTCCCGCTGGCAGCAGGGATGAGAAGTGGAACTTTGGGGAAGTGACTGGATACTGACAGCTCCAACCTCATCCATGGATAGATGTAGTAATGGAGTCACCCTAAGGGGCACTGGGAAGGTGGAGCCTAGTTTGAGGAAATGGGTGGCTGAGAGTGTCTCTGTAGGTCACATTCTGTCTCTAGTGTCTGCTGATTTTCTGCATCTCTATTTCTCTTTTTTTGTTTTGTTTTTTAAAGATTTATTTATTTATTTATTGTATATACAGTATTCTGTCTGCATGTATGCCTGCAGGCCAGAAGAGGGCACCAGATCTCATTACAGATGGTTGTGAGCCACCATGTGGTTGCTGGAAATTGAACTCAGGACCTTTGGAAGAGCAGTCAGTGCTCTTAACCTCTGAGCCATCTCTCCAGTCCCATTTATTTCTCATTCTCTCGCCTCTCTGTCTCTCATTATAGTTGCCTCTCCCACTCTCGTTCTCTCTGTCTCTTATTTGTTTCACATTCCCTGTGTGCTTCTTTCTCTATCTCTCTCTTTTCCATCCTCCTCTTCTTCCTGGCTTCCATGAGCAGCTTAACCACCTTCTATCTACCATCTTCTTCCTTGCTACAGACTTAGCCACAATGTAAGTGACTAGACACTGAAATCTCTTGCTGAAATAAATCTTTTTTTTTTTAAGTTGTTTAGTCATAGGCACAGAAATCCGCCAGACACAATGATTGGGCTCTTCTTGGTGCTATGGCTTAGGTTTGCAATGTCCTCCATAGGATCATGTCTTAAAGCACTGGGTTCTCAGCTGGTGGACCTCTTTGGGGAGGGTATTGAAGCTCTGGGAAGCAGGGATTTTTCTGGTGTGTGTAGGATGCTAGAAGAGACCCTTAAGGGCTATACCACAGCTCCAGTTATGCCTCTTTGCTTCCTGCACTGTAGAGGTTTTACTGCCTTCCCCACTATGGTATCCGCTGAAACCATGAACCAACGCAAACCCTTCACCACAGCAATGAAGAAGCTGATAGCCCTGACATGTACAAGGCCCTGGATTTAACCACTAGCACCACAGTAAGTAAATGAATAAATATATACCTATATATGTAAAAGAAGTGGAGGCAGAGAAATCAGAAGTTCAAAATCACCCTTGACTACATAGTGTGACTGTATCAAGTTCAAGGCTGGCTTGGAGACACATGAGGTTGCCCCCAAAACCATGTGGGACTGGGGAGACAGCTCAGTCTTTAAAGCACCTGCAGACCAGGCATGAGTACCCGAGTTTAATTTCCTGAACTCATGTAAAACCCGGGCACAGTGGGGCCCACCTGTATTCCCAGCACTGGGGTGGCAGAGGCAAGAGGACGCCTGGGCTCACTGCCAAGCTCGTCTAGGCAAAAAGCATACTCCAGTCTCAATTACAGACCCTGTCTCCAAAATAAATAAATAAATAAATAAATAAATAAATAAATAAATAAATAAAATAAGATAGAGCAAGAAGAAGAGACCCCATGCTACTTCTAGCTTCTATGCATATACATGGCCATTCCACACACAAACACATGCACAAGCATGTCCACAAACATGTACACACACACACAAACTCTTAAAAGTGTGTCAAAGAACCAATGAATCACTGAACGAATGAAGACCCCCCCGATTTTCTGAATTGAAATGCTTTCAAATATCAATAACAGGGCTAATTAAAGATCAGAAATGTGTGTTTTCATCCAAAGCAGTGAGATGTGCTAAGGGGAGGAGTTGGGAAATTAGAGGGGAAAACCCCGTGTCCCTTCTTGAGAGACAGATTGGTAGACGCAAACACAGGCATGTGTACCTTGAATCCCAGCTGGAGAAATAAAAGCTGACTGCTGTTCCCAGTCCTGGGATAAGTTTAGCACAGTTGTTTTTAAGATACTTGCCTCACTGCTGCCCCCGGGGAGTTAGTTGCTATTGGGATACTGCAGAGAGAAATGCATCGTTGTGTTGTCAGAGTTCTGGAAAGAGCGATTTCAAGGGCTACTGTGAAATCTTTGGGGTCAAGTCCTCATGGAATGTGGGTCTTTATCAAACAGAATAACTGCATTAGCTGGGACTCCAGTCACTGTGAGTCACCAAGAAACAACGACGGTGATTTCCCAACAACACAGAACAGCAGAATCGCTTACCATAAAGAAACAAACAATGAATAAATAAAGACGCTAAGTATGTAAAATCACTACATTAAACATTAGAGGCAGGATCTGACATCTTCCTGGCATAAGTCAGAAGGATATTAGATTCAACTGGGTTCTTTAAAAAAAAAAGATTTTATTTTATTTTTAAAGATTTTATTTTATTTTTAATTTTGTGTATGTTTATGTCTCTGTGTAGGTATTTGCATATGAATGCAGGTGCCTGCAGAGGCCAGAAGAGGGCGCTGGATCACCTGGAGCTGAGTTACAGGTGGTTGTAAGCTGTCCAACATGGGTACTAGAAACCAAAGTTGGGTCCTCTTCAAGAATAATGCTCCCCCTAAAACTCCTGATACATCTCTTCAATCCCTTGGTTGAGGGTTTTTTTTTTTTTAATATTGTTGTTTGTGGGGAGGGGGTGTGCAAGCCACAGTGGAGACAGAGTCTCTTGCCATTGGCCACTGTATACTTAAGGCTATCTAGCCCAGGAGCTCCCAGGAGCTCTTCTGTCTCTGCTCCCCATCCCCATTCCCCACTTTTCTTACTGTAGGAGTGACAGGATTACAGACACATGCCATAGTGGCTAGCTTTTACACGGGTTCTCAGAAGTCAAACTCAGTTCCTCAAGCTTGTGTGGCAAGCACTGTACCCACCGAGCCGCCTCCTCGGACGCACACCCTTCTTGGGGAGTCAGGCTCTCACAGTGTAGCCCAGGCTGTCCTCCAGCTCACAATTCTCCTGCCTCGGGTGGATTACCAACACTCACCACCACATTCAGGACCCGGCACTTGGCCTTTGTGCCTGACCAGGCCACCTTCCCGCCAAGAGTCTTGCTGTCTCTTCAAGTAGTTCTCATCCACACACCAGACTATTAACCCCGACCAAGGGATCCCTCTTTCAAAATGGATTGGCTAATTTCTCTTGCAAATAATTTCTAAGTAAAATGAAAAGAAAGCAATGAAATGGCATGAGTAAGCCCGGAACGTCCAAATCACTGAAGCGAGCATATGTGTAAGGGTTTTAGTCTATTAATAACATGCATGACAATCACTATTCCTGTAACAACTGAGTGCCCAGCATAGGATCTGAATAAAAAAAAAAAAAAAAAAAAAAAAAAAGGTTTATGGGGCTGGAGGATGGCTCAGTGGTTAAAAGCACTGACTGCTCTTCCAGAGGACCCGGGTTCAATTCCCAGCACCCATATGGCAGCTCACAACTGTCTGAAGATCCAGTTGCAGGGGATCTGACACCTTCATACCAATGCACATAAAATAATGCTAAATAAAACATAAAAAAAAGATATCCTGTATAAAAAAAGGTTTATTTTAATTTGCGTGTGTTTGTGTGTGCGCACGCAAAAGCCCGAGGATGTTGTTAGATACTATGGAACTGGAGTTACAGTTTGGATACACCCGATATGGATGCTGGAAACAGAACTCAAGTCCTCTAGAAGAGCGCCATGGGCTCTCAGCTGCTGAGCTTCCTCTCCAGCCCTCATCAATTGACAGCAGAGGTTTGCTACTCTCCTGAAAGGGATGCTGCAGTAAGGCCCAACAGAAGATCTTTTCTGACTCCCCACCAAGAGGCACGACACTGACCTTCTATGATACCATATTATCAAGGTTCAGGAGCAAAAGTCAGATTGACAGTGCCAAGGACAATGAAGAAAAGGTTTTCTAAAGTATGTGTAAATCTGTTGATGTGTCTATCTTGGCGTATGCAGTACCTGCAGAGACAAGAAGAGTGCATTGTACCTGGGACTAGAGTGATAACAGGTAGTTTTGACACAGCCAAAGAGTCAAAGTGGGTGCTGGAGAAGAACTCAGGTTCCCTGTAGGAGCAGCAAGTTCATATCTTTCAGGCTCTGAACTGGGTGTGCAGGATTCCTATGTGAGCATTTAAAACTGTAAAACTCGGGGTTGAGGGGACAACTTATTTGGTAAAGTACTTGCTGTGGAAGCATAAGGGTCTGAACTGAGCCCCATAACTCACATAAAAAAAAAAAAAAGCTGGGCACAGTGACACGGACCTATAATGCCAGAACTGCATAGGCGATGAGAGAGAGGAGGATCTTCGGGGATCACTAGACAGCCCGCTGAGCTAAACCAGCAAGTCAGCAAGTTCCAGGTCAGTGAGAGACCCTGGCTCAAAAAACAAGGTTAACAGCAGCTGAATAATACTCATGGTTATCCTCTGGTCTTCACATGCATGGATGTGTGCATGTGCGCGCGCACATACACACACGCATAAACACACACAAAATATAAAATTAAAGAATTGTTTTGTTTGTATAAAATTACAGAACTCTTTTGTTTGTTTGTTTGTTTGTTTTTTGTTTTTTGTTGTTGTTGCTGTTTTGTTTGTTTTTTTGGTTTTTCGAGACAGGGTTTCTCTGTAGCTTTGGAGCCTGGTCTGGAACTAACTCTTGTAGACCAGGCTGGCCTCGAACTCCCAGAGATCCGCCTACTTCTGCCTCCCGAGTGCTGGGATTAAAGGCGTGCGCCACAACCGGCCGGCATTTTTTGTTGTTTTATTTTGTTTTCTGAGACAGGGTTTCTCTTGTAACAGCTCTAGCTGTCCTGAAACTCACTCTGTAGTCCAGACCAGCCTCTAAGAGTCACAGATATCCACCTGTCTCTGCCTCCCAAGGACTGGGATTAAAGGAGTGTACTACCATGCCTGGTGAACTCTTTTATTTTTAAAACATTTTATTCACTGAGTGCAGGCATGTGTGTGTGTGTGTGTGTACACTTGCCAAGCTGTGTATGTGGAGGTGGAGGACAACATGCAGGAATTCATTCTCTCCTCCCACCATGTGAATCCCAGGGATGAAGCTCTGGTTATCAGACTTGGAAACAGGCGCATTTACCCACGGAGCCATCTCACCGTGCTACAACTCTCCTCCAAAACACAAACCTTGGTGTTTAAATAACAAGCCTTCATGGTTTACTATCCTGCTCCTGTATCTACTTAAATGATTTTTTCAAAGTCATTGTCAAGGTCGGTTTTCTCTGCCTCTTCCTCTGGGTTAAAAGCAGAGAAGCCATTCAGAAGAGGTTAATGGAATAGACAGTGACATTCTTTTTGTGCCTGTGTGTACTCTTTAGTTCGCCTCAACTTTTCATCATGCATTTTCATTTCCTCTTATTGTCCTCGGGACACTGCACACGAACTCTGCCTTCTCCATAGCTTTTCAAGTGCACAGCACTGTACTGTCAACGACAGACTGTTCATCAGATCTCTAGGACGAAGCCATCATGCCCAAATGAAACTCTGTACACATTTGCTATGGCTTGGGTAACTGGCGAGCAAAGGTATAGATGCTAAGAGTTGGGCCTTCTACCTGTCTGTAAGCAACATTTGTCTAATGGAACTTAAGACTCACTCAGCATGAGGGAAATCATGCCTGGCACTGGAAACCTAGCCAGCTCCCCATGGCTAGTGAGCTCACAGACCTCAGGGCAGAAGACACTTTACTAAACCACTTCCTGCATGCATCCTAATTAATCTTTCTCAGGCACACAGGTAATTGGAGCTCTCATTCTCCATCAAACAAACTTCTCTTTGCAACAGATGGAGACTATTCCAGAAGGCTACAACTGGTTAGAAAACCTGAAAACAACTGATTGTGGAGTGACCATCCCCAATGGACACAACTCTGACGCCTAAAGCTCTGGAAACACTGTGGAAGAGGAGGCAGAAAAACTGTAAGCACCAGGAAATCTGCTGTGAGATTATGTCTCCTGGAAATGACAGGGATGCTCCACCCATGACTCCTCAGCAATATGGCTTCCTAAACAAGACCTGAATAAGGACAATGCCAATAGACACCCTCACGTGGAAGGAGAAAAATCTCACAGAGCCACACCCGTAGTCAAAGAACACAGGCAACTAAGAATTGCTGAGAACCAGAGAAATCGTCTCGGTTAGGGATGAGGTCCCCGAACTGCTAATACTAAGTGGTCAGCCCCGAAATCATATACATAAACAAATGTTTTTTTAAAAAAAATGGGTCTCCCAAGGTGTGGCAGCACATGCCTTCAATCCCAGGACTTGGGACAGTGTGTCAGAAAGACCAAGAATTCAAGGCTAGCCTGGATATTACATAATGAGACCCTGTCTCAAGGATCAAACTGTGAATGAAATTCTCAAACAACAAAAATAGAAGTAACAGAAAGAAATCCTGACAAGCAAAGTCTTCAGTACTGGGTTGGCACCATAGGGAGGCTATGGATCTTTTGTTTTTAAGATTTATTTATTATGTATACGGTGTTCTGCATGCATGCATGCCTGAACACCAGAAGAGGGCGCCAGATCTCATTATTGATGATTGTGAGCCACCATGTGGTTGCTAGGAATTGAACTCAGGACCTCTGGAAGAGAAGTCAGTGCTCTTAACTGAGCCATCTTTCCAGCCTGGCAAATGGATCTTTTAAGGGTCAGACCTTAATGGTAAACCTTCTTTCTTTCTTTCTTTCTTTCTTTCTTTCTTTCTTTCTTTCTTTCTTTCTTCCTTCCTTCCTTCCTTCCTTCCTTCCTTCCTTCCTTTCTTTCTTTCTTTCTTTCTTTCTTTCCTGTCTGTCTGTCTGTTTGCCTTCCTTCCTTCCTTCCTTTCTTTTCTTTCTTTTTCTTGGTTTTTCGAGACAGGGTTTCTCTGTAGTTTTGGAGCCTGTTCTGGAACTAGTTCTTGTAGACCACATTCGTCTTGAACTCACAGAGATCCACCTGCCTCTGCCTCCCGAGTGCTGGAATTAAAGGCATGTGCCACCATTGCCCAGCAATGGTAAGTCTTACGCCACTTAGGACATGCCTTCAGGTAGAACTGTGGGACCCCAGGTCCTCTCTTTACTTCCTGGATGATGGTGTGAGTGGTTTTGTCTCCTTCTCTTGCATCCACCTAGCTTCTCTATCAGATATCAAAGCAATGGAGCCTCTTACCAATGGGCTGGCATCTCCAAACCATGAACTAAATACACACTTTACAAGTAGAAAACCTCAAGCCATTTGTTATAGTAACAGAGAGCTGACTAATACAGCCCCAGAAGACTTCTTTCCATATTTAAACTAGCAAAAAACAAAGACTAAAAAGACAGTGTTAAGTCCTTCACTATCAATACTTCAGAGGGCAATGGGCTGAGCATTATTCATTCTTAAAATGGCTTCTGGAGAACAGAAGGAAAGCGGCTTGGGAAAAAACAATAAAAAGGAGGTAGTCCTGCTGCTGAGGCTGTTTAAAAGGCTGGCATTCCCTTAGCTGTGATCAGAGAGGAGCAAAGCCTGGAGAAGGTCAACGTCATAGCAGATCCCAAGTACAACTGCACAAATGTGCTTTGCAGATCCAGGACATATGAGCAGAAGGTCTATTCTGTGAGTAGACGCATGGCTGGGATCCTGGCTCTCCCTTTTGTGTGTCTCCTTTTAGTAAGTTTTGATAACTCTGTGTATGTGTGTGTGTGTGTGTGCACGAGAGCGAGTGCACGCGCGCACGTGCACACACACTTGAAAAGCAAACAGCGTCTCTGAAGCTAGGAAGAACAGCTGTTTTCCGCTTATGAACATCAGAATAGTCCAATTCCATTTGTTATCCTGTCTAAACTCATGAGGCTCCAATACTTGGTGACTCAGTAAAATATCAGCCATCTTCACTCTGGAAGAGAGAGAGACTCAAGACAGAAAACTTCTCTCCTGGTATCTCCAGTACTCCAAAAGGTACCGCCTCAGTTTTACAACTCAAATCCCCTTGAAGAGAAAAAAACACCTCAGGCCCAGAGCTTCCTTGATTTAATGAGAGCACGCTCCCTCCATCCTGAATTAGTAAAGGAGTCTCCACTCCCAGAGGCGGCATCAAAGCAGTTCCCCTTGTTTCTCAGAAGCTGTAGGGAACACAGCCGACATTTGTACTCTCATGGTTGGACATGAAGGAGGGTCCAGCTTTCCAGTGCTCAGGCCTGCAGGGTGTCAAAAATCGCCGACCCATGGACACGCAGTATGGTGTGACACCTGGACACACAGTACGTGTGACCCATGGTGTTCATTCACTATACAGGTCTTCCCAAACTAAGTCCTGTCACTGGTTAGTACTAAGTGTCAATGTCATGGGATATACAGTCTCCTAGGTGATAAGTCTCTGCACAGGTTAATGGGAGAGTTTTGTAATTGATAAAATGAGGAGGAAAGACTTCTCTTAAATTTGGATAACACTATTCCATGGGTTAGAAACCTGGGTCAGATAAAAAGAAAAAAAAAGTGATCTGAATTCCAGCATTTATCTCTCTGCTTCTTGACTGTGGACCTAGTGTGACCAATTGGTCACATTCCTTCCCCCATCCCTTCTCCACTGGGATGGACTGAACCTTCAAACTGTGAACCAAAATCAACTCTTCCTTCCTGAAGTTGCTTTGCACAGTGTTTGATCAAACCAACAAGCAAAGCAGTGAATTCATCATTAACCCTGCTATGGTGGGCACTTGCTATCACAGACAGCATAGGAAAAATGGGCACACACGCTAACAAGTCCTAGACTTCATCATTAACCTCGGTATGGTGGGCACTTGCTATCACTGACAGCATAGGAAAAATGAGTATGCACATTAACAAGTCCTAGACTTCATCATTAACCCTGTCACAACAGGCACATGCTATGCTATCATTGACAGCATAGGAAAGACAGGTGCGCACTCATGCACACACTCTAATGCATCCTAGACAGTATTGTAGTGTACTGGGCGTGGCAGGCACACTGCCAATACTTTCCATTATGCAAAATAGTAAGTGCTAGCCACAATAAACCTCAGTTTCCTTCTCTATACAAAGGCACAACTATTTTAGGCCTCCTAGCCATATTACCAAGATAAAGTGGCATAAACAGTAGCTCCCATACTCTCACACCCTGTGGCAGAACACCATAGACCAGAGGACTCCAAATGCTGTCCAGAAGAAACATGAAAATGTTGGTGTTCAAAATAACCATGGTAGCCGGGCGGTGGTGGCGCACGCCTTTAATCCCAGCACTCGGGAGGCAGAGGCAGGCGGATCTCTGTGAGTTTGAGGCCAGCCTGGTCTACAAGAGCTAGTTCCAGGACAGGAACCAAAAGCTACGGAGAAACCCTGTCTCGAAAAAAAAAAAAATAACCATGGTGCTGGGGAGATGACAGGGCCTTGATGAAGGGCTTTGGTAAGCAAGAAGACCTGGGTTCAATTCTCACATCTTTGTGAAAACACCTGGGCATGATGGCACAAGCTTGTAATCCCAGAATTAGGGAGGAAGAGACAGGAGGATCCCTGGAACTTATTGGTCACCTAGTCTAGTTGGTGGCTTTCAGGTCAGTGGGAGACTCTGTCTCAAAAAAGATAAAAAGAAAAGCAAAAGAAAAAAGAAACAAAAACCAAGATGAGCAGCTCTTGATAAATACCACCTGAGGGTGACCTGTAGCCTCCAAACATATGTACATACATGGATATATTCACTCACACACACATGAACACATATACACACATGAAAAGTCAGCCAGGGATATCCTAGCTAACTGGGGGCTCATGTGGACTTAGAAGTGAACCTATTAGTGTCCGAACCTCACTGTAGGAGGAACCTACCTGGCCTCTCAGCTGCTTGCTGTAAGCCACACCCCTAATACATGGTAATAACTTTACTAGTCAATAACCTGAGAGGGGATTTCTGGCTCTGCAAGCCCATGGTCTGTCCACACGCCCTTACATGCCTGTCTATAGAGAGGTGCAAACCCAGGGGGCATTGTCAGCACTGTTGACTGGGTTTCTGTCCTGCCTGGTTTCTGTCTTCCCACCAGGTCCCACAGCCACTGAGCTCCAAAGAAATCACACAGAGGTCTATATTAATGATAAACTGATTGACCCATTAGCTCAGGCTTCATATTAACTCTTATAACTTATATTAACCCATTATTCTTATCTATGTTAGCCACATGGCTCGGTACCTTTTTCAGCAGAGCAATTACATCTTCCTTCTTCTGTGGTTGGGACAGGACTGGGGAGGAATGGGCTTCCTCCTTCCCAGAATTCCCCTGTTTTCATTGACCCGCCTCTACTTCCTCTCTGATTGTCCCGCCTATACTTCCTGCCTGGCTACTGGCCAATCAGCGTTTATTTAAAACATAACTGACAGAATATAGACAATTGTCCCACACCACAGCACTACCCACCGGCTAGGAACCTTCAAGCAGGTAGGCTGCTTAGACATTATAGTACTATTGTTAGGGTTCAAGAGTCCTTCATCTGCCCCCCTGCAGGACTGTATGACACTGTGACAAAGGACCCAACATAATTAAAGGGAGGAATAATGTTATATGACTCTTAGTTTCAGAAGGCTCCATCTGTGGTCAACTGGATACAAAGTTTCTTGACCACTGTGAGTCAGAGCATCATGGGAGACCTTGTGCAGAAATGAAGATAGTATAATGGTTTCCAAGGAAGGAACAAGAGGGGGCCAAGGCCAAGAAATACACTTCCAAGGTACACCCACAAAGAATCATTTCCTCCAACCAGGACCCCTTTTCCATAGTCAGAACACCTCTCAACAGTCTGCTCACAGTCCCATCCACCAGCAAGAGGAAACACTGATTAGGGAGACAAGAACTTCCAGGATGGAACAGTTTCTGGAAACATGGCCACAGTCATGCCCAGAGGGGTACTTTCTTAATCTCCTGGGTGACTATGTTGGTCAGCTCTCTTATCCACCTGACGCATACCAGAGCCATCTGGGAAACCGGAACCTTCATTGAGAAAACACCTCAGAAGATTGGCCTGTGGGGGCGTTTTCTTGATCAATGATTTATGTGGGAGTTCTCAGCCCACAGGGGATGATGCAGATCCTGGGCAGGAGTCCTGGGTGGTACAAGAAAGCAGAATAAACAAGCCACAGGAAGCAAACCATTATGGACTCTATTGCTACGGTCTCTGCTTTAGCTCCTGCCTAGACTTCCCTCAATGGTCTGTGACTCAGGATATATAAATCAAATAAACCTTCTCCTTCCCCAAGTGGCTTCTGGTCATCGTGTTTATTGGAACAATAAAAGGAAACTAGGACAGTGCCTCTTAACCCAATCAGTCTGTCAATCCAGATTAATCATTATAAGCTTCCTTTTCATTCAAAATAAATGTCTACCAATATCTTATAATCTACAGGAGGGGTAGGTGGATGTTGCATGAAACTGATGGAACTAAATAAAGTGTGTGTGTGTGTGTGTATGTGTGTGTGTGTATGTGTGTGTGTATGTGTGTGTATGTGTGTGTGTATGTGTGTGTATGTGTGTGTATGTGTGTGTGTGTATGTGTGTGTGTGTGTATAGTGAGTGGAACACAACTTTGCCCTTGGAACTAGAAAGATGCAGCCACCTATGAATAAGACATGGAGAAGACAGGACAATCTGTCTAGAGGTCCTCTGAGGCCAGCTCAGAGGGAGTCATGGGCTGTGAACCAGAAACAAAAAGAAAGAGTTTCTATCTAGGAACAGCCCCTGGAAATGTCAAAACTTCCCCTCAGCTTCTGAACCAGAGCCTAGCCCTTTATACTTCTTTGTATTATTATTATTATTATTATTTTGTATTGTCAACTCAGACTTTTGAGACTAAGATGTTTTTAGAGCAAAGGATTTATTGAGCTGTTACAGATGCAAGCCAAAAGGCAAAACAAACTCCCTAAGCCACTACCAGCATAGCCAGACAGTAAACTGGAAATACACTGTTACCACCACCAGTAATAGGTTTTACAAGGAGATTTTGGAGAGAAGAAATAAACCATTTATGAGAGCCACACTGGTGATGGATATGTGTTGGAAGAAGACATTCCAAATAGACAAAATCCCCAGGTAGGAAGTACTCCCTCCCTTAAGAAAAGTTTTTCTACTTCCTGGTTGGTTGGATGGATAGTTAGTTACTTGATGGGTTTCTTGCTTGGTTGTTTAAATTGAAGTCCAGCTGGTTTTTGTTTGTTTGTTTGTGGCCTGGAGGTATAAGCCAGATCAATTCTTTCCCCTCTGTAGTTGTTTTTGCTCAGGGTGTGTGATCATAGCAACAGCACATGCATGAACATACGTGTGGAGGTGGGAGGACAACCCCGGAGTTATTTCTCAGGCCCCTTCCATCTTTTGTTTGAAACAGGGCCTGTCATTGGCCTGGGGCTTCACCAGGTCAGCTAAGACATTTAGGCCAGGAACTACTAAGGATCTGCCTGTCTCTGTGTCCTGCTTCACCATCCCTGGGAGTACAAGCACAAGCAGGGCATTCAGATTGCTGTGGGCTCCAGAAATCCAAACTCAGGTCTTAACGCTAGCAGCAGAAGCACTCTGCTAAGTTACTCGCCTAACTCCCTTTCTCGCTGTTGGGACAAAACCCACAGTAGAAACCACTTGTGAGAGGGAGGATGGATATTGGCTCAAGGTTCAGTTGTCTCAGTCTGTCGTGGTGGGAGACCCATGCAGAGTGGCCCCATGCATGGTGGCAGAAACGTGAAGCAGGTGTTTATGGACACCATGGCCAGTCGGGCTGACCATGGCATGAACCAGGGCTGGGTATAATTACAAGTCCAGTCCAGTTACCTACTTCCTCCAAGTAGGCTCCACTTCCTAAAGGTGCCACAGCCTTCAAAACACCACCATGATCCGGAGAAGAAGAGCTGAAACGTCATGAGCCCATTGCGCATTTCAGATTCAACCCCATACTTCTTGGCTATCTGTGCTGTTCCTATTCATGGTTTTTCTCAGCCTGGCTGGGAAACTTGTTCTCTAGTGACAATTTCTAGACTGTTTATTTGCTATTGATTTCCCTCTCCCATGACATCAGTGCAGAAAAAAAAGAAATTGGGAAAATGATTCATCCAATCTAGTTACAAACGGGGACGAAAATATGTCATCCAAATATGTAGGAAATAATCTATGACAAAGTTACATTTACAGCCTTAATTATTTTTGGTATTAAACCAGAAAATATTATAATAAATGAACCCAGCATTCTCTACTGATGGAGCTAAGAAATAAAGAAAGCAAATAGAAAAGGAAAAGTGAGGGTAAAACAAAAACCTAATGAATCAAAACACAGAAGAATAAAGTAAAAAAAATGGTTAAAAGTAAAAAAAAAATATATGATCATTTGGAAATTCAAACTTATCATGGCAAAGAATGTTAGCATGATTTGCATTTCAAATATGTGATTAAATACCTAGAAAGCATGGAATAATCAAAATAATTCTGGAAGTTAAGTATGGAAATCCAGTGATATGGAGATAGGTATGTAGAACACAGAAAATGAAAGCCACCGACTTTCCTAAAGAAATAGCAACTAGAATGCATAATAAGAGGAAAAAAATACAAGCTAAAATATTAACATAATAATTATCCAGGAATACCTCAGGCAATAAACGTCTAGAAAGAAATAAAGTGTTGAAAGCAATGAGGAAGCACGGAGTGCTCGTAGATGAGAAGGCTGATCGCAGCTGGGCAATCAGTTTCACGGGCCAGTGTTTAGAGTTACTAGAATTGGGTCCTAACCAAAGCCCCACAGGATTAGAGGTCATCCTAACAGCAGGGTTTTTTTTTTTTTCTTTTTTAATTAAAATTTCCACCTGCTCCCCGTTTCCCATTTCCCTCCCCTCCTCCCAAATATTGCCCCCTCCCCCCACTTCCCTCCCCCTATCCCCACTCCTCTTCTCCTCCCCCCACTCCATTCCCCCTCCCTCTCGATACTGAAGAGCAGTCCAAATTCCCTGCCCTGCAGGAAGACCAAGTTCCTTCTATCTATGTCCAGAAAGGTGAGCGTCCAAACAGGCTAAGCTCCCACAAAGCCAGTTCATGTATTAGGATTGAAACCTAGTGCCATTGTCCTTGGCTTCTCATCAGTCTTCATTGACCGCCATGCTCAGAGAGTCCGGAATCAACCCATGCTTATTCAGTCCCAGACCAGCTGGCCTTGGTGGGCTCCCAATAAATCAGTTCCACTGTCACAGTGGGTGAGTGCATCCCTCGTGGTCCTGATTTTTTGTTCATGTTCTCCCTCCTTCTGCTCCTCATTTGGACCTTAAGAGCTCAGACCGTTGCTCCAAATTGAGACTCTGTCTCTACCTCGATCCATCGCCAGATGAAGGCTCTAAGGTGATATGCAAGATATTCATCAGTATAGGATAGGGTCATTTCAGGTTCCCTCTCCTTAGTTGCCCAAGGTACCAGCTGGGGACATATTCCTGGACACCTGCGAACCCCTCAAGAGTCAAGTCTCTTGCCAACCCTAAGATGGCTCCCTTAGATAGGATATATACTTCGCTGCTCCCGTATCCATCCTTCCTATATCCCAACCATCCCAATCCCCCGAGCTCCTCCCATCCTCCCCTTCTCATATTTCTCATCCCATTTCCCCTTTGCCCCTTGCCACCTCACCCGCAAGTTCCCAGTTTTTGCCCTGCAATCTTGTCTACTTCCCCTCTCCAGGCGGATGACTATATGATTTTCTTTGGGTTCACTTTCTTATTTAACTTCTATAGGATCACACATTATATGCTTAATGTCTTTTATTTATGGCTAGAAACCGATTATGAGTTAGTACATCCCATGTTCCTCTTTTTGGGTCTGGGATACCTCACTCAGGATAGTGTTTTCTATTTCCATCCATTTGCACGCAAAATTCGAGAAGTCATTGTTTTTTACTGCTGAGTAGTACTCTAATATGTATATATTCCACACTTTCTTCATCCATTCCTCCATTGAAGGGCATCTAGGTTGTTTCCAGGTACCAAGGGGAATTTATAGATTCAATGCAATCCCCATTAAAATCCCATCAAAATTCTTCACAGATCTTGAGAGGACAATAATCAACTTTATATGGAGAAACAAAAAACCCAGGATAGCCAAAACAATCTTATATAATAAAGGATCGTCTGGAGGCATTACCATCCCTGACCTCAAACTCTATTACAGAGCCTCAGTATTGAAAACAGCTTGGTATTGGCATAAAAACAGAGAGGTCGATCAATGGAACCGAGTAGAAGACCCTGATTTTAACCCACAAACTTATGAACACCTAATTTTTGATAAAGGAGCTAAAAGTATTCAATGGAAAAAAGAGAGCATCTTCAACAAATGGTGCTGGCAGAACTGGTTGTCAACGTGTAGAAGAATGAAAATAGATCCATATCTATCACCATGCACAAAACTCAAGTCCAAATGGATTAAAGACCTCAATATTAGTCTGAACACACTGAACCTGATAGAAGAAAAAGTTGGAAGTACTCTACAACATATGGGTACAGGAGATCACTTCCTACGTTTATCCCCAGCAGCACAGACATTAAGCGCAACATTGAATAAATGGGACCTCCTGAAACTGAGTAGCTTCTGTAAAGCAAAGGACACTGTCACTAAGACAAAAAGGCAACCCACTGACTGGGAGAAGATCTTCACCAACCCTGCAACAGACAAAGGTCTGATCACCAAAATATATAAAGAACTCAAGAAACTAAACTTTAAAATGCTAATGAACCCAATAAAAAAATGGGGCACTGATCTGAACAGAGAATTCTCAACAGAAGAAATTCAAATGGCCAAAAGACACCTAAGGTCATGCTCAACCTCCTTAGCGATAAGGGAAATGCAAATTAAAACAACTTTGAGATACCATCTTACACCTGTCAGAATGGTTAAAATCAAAAACACCAATGATAGCCTTTGCTGGAGAGGTTGTGGAGAAAGAGGCACACTCATTCATTGCTGGTGGGAAGGCAAACTTGTGCAACCACTTTGGAAATCAGTGTGGCGATTTCTCAGGAAATTTGGGATCAACCTACCCCAAGATCCAGTAATACCACTATTGGGAATATACCCAAGAGATGCCACATCAAATGACAAAAGTATCTGTTCAACTATGTTCATAGCAGCATTGTTTGTAATAGCCAAAACCTGGAAACAGCAGGGTTTTTAAGAACTCTGAAGATGGGCCAGGGAAACAGCTCACTGCTTAAGAGTATTTGCTGTGTGCGCTTACAGAGGACCGGAGTTAGTTCCCGGCACAAAGTGGAGTCCCCTAGAACCATCTGTAACTCCAGCTCCAGGGCACATAGCATGATTCTTCTCTTCTGGTTCTCAGAGCCAATGGAGGGCTGGGCTCTGGAAGCTATGAGCAGAACTGGGTTCTGGGAGCCACATGGAGAAGTGAGTTCTGGGAGCCAGGTGCCTACAGAACATCTGTGAATCTGAGCATTTCCTCAGCTCAAGCACCATTTTCTGAGTCTCCTGGCCACTCTTCTGATGTCTGTCTTTCCCAAATCCCACTTTCCTGTGGCCCAGAGTTTCCTCTCACCCACTATCCAAGTCTCCTCATGACTCCTGGCCAGCTGTCCCTGGTCACCTCTCTAAGATCCCCATCTGAGATGAATAATCTCCATTGTCATCTTGACTGGACTTAGAGTGAGCATGTTAAACAGCTCTGAGTTTGTCTGTGAGATAGTTCCCAGAGGGGTTTAACTAAACCCTCAACAAGGAGGTGCCATCCCAGACTGAATACAAAGAAGAAAGAAAAGTGAGAGCATGTATGTCTCTCTGCTTCTTGACTGCAGAGGCAATGCAACCAGCTGCCTCCTGCTCCCACCACTGGGAACTCGTTGCCATGATGGACTGTATTCCTTTAGACTGTGAGCCAGAAATAATCCCCTCCCCTGGGTTGCTTTTTGCCAGGTATTTTATTACAGCAATGATAAAAGTCACAAACACACTCTCACAGCAGGTGCTCCTTGGTGGCTTTGGCATCTTCCCATGGAAAGTTCTACCACCTTGTTGGCTTCCCCTGAAACCCGACAGATGCCCAGGGGCTCCTTGGCCTCTCCTGAAGCGGAGATATTCATCCCTCAATCATTGCACCTCCTGGAATCATTTCTCAACCCCAGCTGACCCGCACAGTTTTCTTCCCTTCGCCGAGTCTTCTTTTGTCAAATAGCCATGCACCAAGCCCTTTGCTAACCATGCACCAAGACCTTTGAGTTGCTAAAAGATTTTTCATTCCTCCATCCTAAAAACAGCAAGCGAGCACCTACTAGTGCACAGCAGAGGGTTAAGTGATGGAGGGGCAGGGAATAATAAGACCCTCCTTTTTGCCTCTCAGTGTCGGATCCCCCTTCACTCCGCTACACGAATTCGATTACTGTTGATCCCACCAAGCACAAAGGTCTCCATCTGGTTGCGTCCCAAACTCCGAATGCTTGTTAAGCCGAACTGAAAATCAGGCAGGCCACCTAGGTCCTTCTCTCACTGTCGGGAGCCAGGAGCCTGCCAGTTGTCATTATGAGGAACACGTGTTTTGTCAGGGGCTTAGCTCAAGCAAGAAAGCATTTTACAAAATGGGTTTTGGCTTTCCCGGAGCCTCCTGAAACCCATGGATGTTTGTAGGATTTGTCTCATATGATAATGGCTAATTCCAAGTGTCTACTTGACTAGATTAGGGCATTCATAAAGCATCCCTCTGGGGTGTCTGTGAAGCTGTTTCTAAAGAGGCTAAACTGGGGAGAGGAGACTCACCCTGCAGGAAGAGCACCATCCCGTGGGCTGGGGTCCCAGACTGAATGAAAGGGAAAAGGAGAAAGCAATCTGAGAACCAGAATCATCTCTGTCTCTACTTCCTGATCTACCCAGACATGAGCAAGCTTCCCCTGTCACAGCCAGAAGCCTCCCATGCCTTCCTCGCTGTTAGTTTTTAGTTGTCAGCTTGCCACAGCCTAGAATCATCTGATAAAAGTTCCTCAGTCGAATAGTTGTCCAGATTCTATTAGCTTATGTGTATGTCTATAGTATGGTTGCGAATTGATGCTGGGGGAGACAGTTCATTGTGGGCAGCACCATTCCCTAGGCAAAAAGTTCTGAACTGTTTATGACAGGAGAAAGCTAGGTGGTAGCAAGCAAGCTAAGATCCATGCACTCATTGCATCTCTGCTCCTAACTATGTATGAGATACTTTAAGTTTCTGCCTTGACTTATTTCACAATAATGGACTGTAATTATTATGTAATGGACTGGGATTATAAACCATATAACCCCCACACACAAGATGCTTTTGGTCAAGATGTTTAATCACAACAATACAAATTAAACAAGAACACCCGCTATGATGAACTGTATCCCCTCAAACAGTGAGCTAAAATAAATCCTCTTTTAAGTCGCTTCTGGTCAGATATTTGATCACAGTGATAAGAAAAATAACTAACACACTTCAAGGAATCAATTTTTAAGTAATATCCCAGGCAACCACATGGAGTGGTATTCTCATATACCACCTAGGCAAAAGCTAGATGGGGAAGACATAGAAAATTTACAGGATAACAACCTATGACCTGGGCTGTAATAAGGTGGGAAGGGATTGGATGTGTTTCAGGACAGAACTGTCTCTGGCAGGGAGGCCATATTTATCCCAGGAAGCTAACCTGAAATTTATAGGTCATTTTTTTTCTTGTATCTTTCAAATGAGTTTTCAAAACATCAAGTAGAAAGTCATAAATAGTTCCACTGAGAGGTGGTTAGGTCAAAAGGGATTTTTCAGATATCAGAAAATGTATATAATTTTCTCACAAATTCAAAATTACAGGTGCAATTTCCAGCATCAGGAAATGGCAACATGTAGGGGCTGCCATGGCTTCAGGGAAAGGGCTTGATTCAGTGATGAGGTCACAAAGCCAAAAGTGAGAGGTGTCAGAAGATGGCAAAGGAAGTCTCCCTGTTTCCGCACGATCCTTGTTGCTGTCTTTGTTGTATTGCAAGGGCGTTCATCAGTCCAATGACACTCTGTGGACCATGACACATGGGGACCAAATGCACTCACATCTGCAGCCATGGCCCTGAAATTCCTTTCTCTAGATCTGTGGTTCTTAACCTGTGGGTCATGACCCCTTTAGCAAACCTCTATCTCCTAAAATACTATCCACAACAGTAGAAAAATTACAGTTATGAAGTAGCAATGACAATAACTTTATGGTTGGGGTCACATCCCTGGGAAGGCTGAGAAGCCCTGCTCTATCTTGTGCATCTGAGGGTTGCAGAGGCCTGTAGAGTGATGATGTGCTTGCCTCCACAGGAGCTGGAACCAAATGGCATCTTTTACCTCTGCCTCCTTGGCTTGATAACTGAGCTGGAGAGCTGCGGTGTGTTCTTTTATCCAACAACAACCACAGATGACTAGGGTTCTCTCTGCCTCTTCACTTATGGTCTAGTTTTGGTTTTGTTGTGGTGATAAAAATACCCTGACAGAAAGCAACTTAGAGAACTGGAGAGATGGCTAGGTGGTTAAGAGACCCAAACTCAGTTCCCAGCACCCATATCAGGTGGCTCACGACTACCTGTAATTTCAGCTCCAGGGTACTGGACGCCCTCTTCTGGCCTTTACTGGTACTGTTCTCACATGTTTACACCCACACAGATGATGCATGTGCAACCACACAATTTTAAAAATAAAGTTTTGTTCAAAGCAATTTAGGGAAGGAGAAAGAGCATAGTTTATCTCTCAAGCCCAGGTTATGGTCTATCACTAGAAGTCAAACAGTTACATCACATCCACAGAGACATGAATGCATGCATGCTCACCTGATGGCTTGCTTGGGCTCAGCTAGATTTTCCTGGTCTTAAGCAGTTAAAGACCCACTGCCTAGGGAATGGTGCCACCCCCAGTAGGCTGGGTCTCTCCACAACAATTCACTTAATTGAGGCTATCTCTACAGACATGTAGACAGGTCAACCCAATGTAGACATTCAACTACCAGAAGCTAGAAGAGGTTAGGAAAACTTCAGTGGGAATGTAGTCCTATGCTGGTCTTGATTTCAGATTTCTAAGTTCTAGAATATGTGAGAAAGACATAAGTCTCTGTTGTCTGGAGCCACGTAGTTCCAGTTTTCAATAAGGCAATTTGTAAAAAACTACCTGAGAAATTAATATAAGGTGCAGGTGACCTGAGGCATGACAATACACCTCTCTGACAGGTTGGGGAGATACTTTCATAACAAAAAGGCTCACCTTATGTGCACAGAGACCTGAGCTTGGTCTCTAGAATTTGTGCAAAAAACAAAAACATATCTAGGCTTTGTGACACATCACTTCTAGTGATGGGGAGTAGAGACAGCTATCCCTGGGCTCACTAGGGAGGAGGCCGAGCTTACTGGGTGAGCTCCAGGGCAACAGAGCCTTTGTCTCAATAAACAGGATGGACAGCTTCTGAGAACCAAAACGTGCAATCTTCCTTTGTCCTCCGCATACATGCACACATGTATGTACCACACATACCAACATGAACACACACATACACACAGAATACGTGTCCCTCTGAACCTCCTTTGATTCATCTGCAAACAGGTCCTGATAAAATGACCAGTTGATAGGGCTGCTATGGAGATTAAGCAGAAACATGATAACGAACACAAGAGAAGCAGCTGTTCTTGCTGTAGCTGTTGTTATTTGGGCTGTTTCTTTATTCTTGTGAAAAAGTATATGAAATAATTTAAGGCAGAAAGGATTTTATTTGGGTTGGTTCATGGTTTGAGAAGGTTGGTGCGTGGTCCGCTGGCTCTGAGACTTTGGTACCATAAAAGCCAAGCATGGTGGCACATGCTTTTCATCCCAGCACTCAGGGCATCCAGAGAGAGTGAACTCTGGGAAGCAGAGCAGCTCACCTCACAGCAGCCAGGAAGCAGAGAGAACTCCGACCTTATGCTGGCTGACCTTCTCCTCCCCCAGCCCACCCTTTTTATGTATATAAAGTTTTCTTGCATGGATGTCTGTGCATAGCGTATATGCCTGGTGCCCGTGGAAACCAGAAGAGAGTGTCTGATTTTCTGGAACTGGAGTTACAGCTGTGAGCTGCTGGGTGCTGGAAACTAAACTCAGGTCTACTGAGAGCAGCAAGTGTTCTGAACTGCTGACCCATTTCTGGCCCTCTCCTACCAACCTAAAGGGTGATGCCATCCACACTCTGGGCGGGTCTTCCACCTTTACTTACATAATCCTCCCTGGAAACATCCTCATAGACATACCCAGCAGTATACTTTACACATCTCCTGGAGAGAGAGGGGGTGGTCTCTTGATCCAATTAAGTTGATCATCAGGATTAATCTCTACATGGCTTATTATTGTAGCCTTAATCCTCCTCCCCTGAGCACACCTCAAAGCTCAGCTGAGCTTCCGTGTTTGACCTTCTCCCAAGCATCTTCAGAGAGCACAAAGCAAATGTTCAGTTATAGGGGATTCTAAGTACAGATTCTGCACGGAGATTTTGTTTTCAAATTGCAAAGCAACAGCGGATCTCGAGTTTCCCCTCTCCCCTGAAGACTGGCAGTCTTCCTGGAGGGACGGTCACCCGCAGCACAGAAGTAGCATGCCAGTAAGTGGGAGAGAGCCCACAGATGGGTATTGGGGTGATAAAGACAATAACAGTCACTATTCCTAGAAGGAAAATGCCCCCTGCTCCTTGAGACAGATGTCTACTCTTAATGGACTCTCTTAGAGCTTCGAGAACACCAAAGAACTTTCAGGCAAACTGCGGAACTCATTCTGACTCTCTCAGCATATCTGTGATGGGTTCAGATTCGCCCAATACCGTATACCTTTTATTTAATTTTTCTCTGTTTCTTTTTTATTTTTAAGTTTAAAATATATATTTTTTCTTCCTTCCCATCTCTTTCTGTCTCTCTCTGTCTCTGTGTGTGTGTGTGTGTGCCACATGTATGCTAGTGCCCACAGAAGACAAGCTAGGGCATGAGATCCACTGGAACTTGAATTGGTTGTGAGCTGCCTAATGTGGGTACTGGGAACTGAGTTCTGGTCTCCTCTGTAAGGGAAGCAAGTACTCTTACCTATTGAGCCATCTCTCTAGATCCTTGTTTTGTTCTGTTTTGTTTTATTCTTGATAGTAGCCTAGACTGGCCTCAAACTCACCCTCCCAAAGTGCTGTGATTATAGGCTTGGACCACGCCTAACCTCAGAACCCTCACTCTCCAGTGACCCTCCACTTGCCCAGCTGCCAAGCCCTTCTGCGGCCTAATAGGGGCTGGCTGTCAGTCAAAGGATCTGGAAGAGAGGATAGCATTAGAAACACTCTCTGCTTCTGGGTGTTAATGGTTTTATGGACCAGAGAAGTAGTCGAAGATAAGTGTGGATTATAGTACAGAGGCATTAAGTTGCTGCATTAACAAGTGTTACAGAGGCCATGCGAGAGAGAGTTTGGGAAGTGCAGGGAGGGAGCTAGTGGATGCAGCTGTACAAGGAAGAAGAATCCAGCACCTACTTCAATTACTCCTCTATTCAGGAAGACAAAGTCTCAAAAGCATCCCAAGAATCCAGTCAAACAAATGGTCCCAATTTAGGGGAGGGATGGATACGGAGCCGGTTGGTTATGAGCAGAAGAAGCAACTCTGCATCCTTTTCTCTCTCCCTCACCAACTTCAGACAGACTCGCCAGCAGAAAGTCTGTGCCCAGTCTGTTGCTGGGTCTGGGGAGAGAACTCAGTACACGTGCCTGGCAGCACAAGAAACCGAGTTTGGCTCCCCGCTCCCCCCCCCAAAACAAAGTAAAAAAGTTTCGGCATGGGCAAGAACAAAAATGCAGTGATTACAACCCTTTCCACACAATCACTTCAAATGCAGGGTGGGTGCAGCAGCCTGCCTATGACCCCAGCCTTGGAAGACGAAGACATACAAGAGCTACATGCAGTATCTGTAGTAAGACTTGGGATTTCTAAGGGTTTGTTTTTGGGTTGATGGACCTTGCCTCAGTGAACAAGGTGGAAGAATGATGAAGGATGGTTTGCAGCATCAGCCTTGGCCTTCATAGGTATCCGTGCATATGTGCATACACACCCATACACATACAATCACACACACACACTCATACACACATACGAACATGAACACACATACACATACATACACACACATACACCCATTCACATACAAACACACATACATACACATACAAACACAAATACACACACACACACAAATTGTGTGTGTGGGGGGGGTGATGCTGGGCTTGATTACATACACTTGTAATCCCAGAATTAGGGATGTGGGGGTAGGTGGATCCTCTGAGACTCACTGACCAGAGCCTATTTGGTAAATCCCAGGGGCAGTAAGAGATTCTATATCAAAATAAATACATGAACTCAATGGATGGGAGGAACCCAAAGAATGTTACCTGAGGTTGTTCTCTGGCTTCCACATGCAGGCACATATACACAGGTGAGCATGGGTGAACACACACACACACACACACACACACACACACACACACTGCTCTTTGCTTTCTTGCATCCCCGGTGGAACTGTCATAACATGGAATAGTTTACGTGACAGGAGCTGGGCTGTGTTTATAAACCCCTCTACTGGAACCCTAACTAGCCCTGTGCCTCAGTGAGTCTCCAGAAAGTTGACAACAACATTAGCATCACGGGCAGGACTTGTTGAACATAAGCCCACGGGTGAGCCCACCCCAGAGTTTCTAATCTTGGAAACTGAGGTGAGTTCTGGAAATCACATCTTCGACAAGTTCAGAGGCAATAGTACAACTCTTATGGCAGGGACGGCCCCTACACCCTGCTACGAAGGAAGGACTGCTATACTTCCTTGACCCAGGAGGGAACTGAAATCCTAGGGATGAGCCAGTGACCGAGATGGCAAGAAGCAAAACCTTCCAGCACAGACGTCATTTGGAAGATTTGCTCTCAGACATAACTCTCAGACATAACATGTCAACCCCATATCAGCCAAGGGCTATAGGACAAGGACTGGGCTCTGCTCCCCTTTGTACCTCCAGAGGGAAGTGTGGTCCCCAGCACACCCCTCTCATGACGCTGTTGTTGGTTGAATAATTTAGTTTTCAAAGAGTTGCTATCCTCACTCTGAATTTCAAATCAGAAAGAAATCTCGCTATCAGTCACCCAGATCGTTTCTACTGAGGGCCTCTGTCTATGACCTGGAGCATCCACAGGTCTGTGGGTCTGCACAAATGCACAGGAGTCTAGAGATCCGGAGCCGCATCTCGTGATGCATTTTATAATGCTACACTGGAGCTGGCAGTCACATGTTTAAGCCATGTGAAAAGACATTGGCAAGCATTGCTAGCTTGAAACAGACCATGGTGGGGATATTTACACCAGGGAAATTGACAAAAAGCTACACATCACCAGTGCACACGCTAATTCGAGACCTAAAGCTGCCTACCAACACAGAATTGCTTATAATGGACCTGCTTTAGGACTGCTTATACCAGGAAAGTTAGCAAAGTCAGAAATAACCGATGCATGCCTTCACCCTAGCCCCAGAGTGATTACCCAACAGCACTGCTTAAAAACAGAGCATGGTGGGAAGACTGATATCCTAGAAATGGTTAATGCATAGCCTCATGGCAGTGCCGGAGCTACAACTCTGCTCAGAATGCACATGAACACCACAGCACTTAAACCCCACGAACGCAAACCACAGCATTTGCAAGGCCTACAAACCAGGCATTTTCCTGTGGGTGTCCATCTCTGAAACAAACCTCGGAAAATGAAAAGTGGAAGGCAGCGGAGGCCCATGATTCAGATCGCCGTCCCCTCTCACACAAGCACACTCTCATGCACATTGTCTCGTTGGAGAAGGTTTTTTGAGAAATGTCACTATTGTATTTGACCATCAGTAACAATAAAACTTTTCATGCCCGATCAAAGGAACGCTCTGCCAAAGGCTCTTTATTTCCTTCCCTTTTTATCCCCTCACTTCCCCCAAAAAAGAACCATTTGTTGGCTCCAAAATACAAGTGAGAACTCAGATCCTAAGAATTTTTGTTCCATAGAAACTCGGAACACAGTCTAAGAGAACAGAAACCACAGACCACAAACAGAAATACTCCATTGTTCACCTTCATCCAACCCTTTGCTGACTCTGCTCACAGTCAGAAGGGGGGAGAACAAGGATAATTCAAATCCCTGAACAGGCCCAAAAAACTACATTTTAGCCAAAATTTCATCCGAGCTCTCACCAGGAGAAAGCAATGCCCTCTCCATTTCACCAACTCCCATTTTTCCTGTCGGAGCCAACTGGGAATAGCATTGAGCTGTAAAAATGAATGGTCCAAGGGGGGTGGGGGAACAGGAACAATCTAGAAGCTATATACACAGCTTCTTTTATGAGCAAGAGTAGACAGTGTTTGAAATTGGATCAAGGTCTGCAATAACATTTCAAGGGGATTGGATTCGAGGAAGTGGGGAGGGAGGCCGCAGGATGCTGTGAGATGCGAGGACAGATTCTATATTAAAAATCCCAGTGGCCCAGGCGGGCCTTCGACTGCTATCCTGAGCAGTCTTCATCACGCGGTTGTGTGATTATATACACGCGAAATAAACAAAAACCAGAAAGAGAGTAAAGGAACAGTTTCCTCAACCTTCAGTGCCAGTCACAAGGAGGCTTTACTTGGTGCTGAGGTTGGAGCCAGCAGAACTCGAAAGCAGTGGAAATGACGATGCCCTTTCTCCCCTGGGTTGAATTTTTCCTGTGAGGGCTATTTTACTCTCCAGCAGGGTGGTCTAGAGAGTACACTTGGTTGAAGAGGCAGAGACCGGCTTGCAATGAGTAGGGGAGAGTTTCACCCCATTCTTCCCAGCATATCACATCTTTCATCTACCCTGTTACTGTGCCTGGACCTCAAACCCAGGTTTTGGTCGAAGAGCCTCAAGGAGGAGTGGCAAAGAGCAGGCATGTGCCCAGAGATTTTGCTACCCGCTTTCTGATAATGGAGGGAGAAACTAGCAGGAGAAATAGGTTCCTAGGGGTGTCTGGGAAGGGACCCCAGCACCTGTCATAGGCTCCCTACAAATGAGTGACATCTTCGGTCTTTTTTGTTTGCTTGCAAGTTTTAATTATTTCTTTAAGGATTTCATACAATGTATTTTGATGATATTCCTCCCAAACTCTTCCCAGCCCCAGATCCTTCTCTACCCACACAACATTGTGTCTTCTTCCTTCCTTCCTTCCTTCCTTCCTTCCTTCCTTCCTTCCTTCCTTCCTTCCTTCCTCCCTCCCTCCCTCCCTCCCTCCCTCCCTCCCTTCTCTCTCTCTCTCTCTCTTTCTTTCTTTCTTTCTTTCTTCTTTCTTTATTTCACTCAATTGATTCCAATTTGTGTTGCCTCTATACTCCGGAATGTGTGGCCTTCTATGCAGCATGGTTGACCTGCCAGAGGCCACATCCTTAAAGAAACCTGCCTCTCTCTCGACAGCTTTCCGTTGCCAAGAGCTCCTCAGCTAAGACTGGGACTTCACGCTCGTCTCTCTGTCCCTGCTGGCATTCTGCCTGGCTTGAGCTTGGGCAGGTCTTGTTCAGCATATGCTGCCACAACTACTGAGACTCCATTCATGCAGCTGGCCTGCGGTGTCCAGAAAACACTGCTTTCCTGTAGTCATCTCTGCCTCTGGATTTTACAGTCTTTCTGCCTCTTTCAAATGATCCCTGGGGTGTGTGTGTGTGTGTGTGTGTGTGTGTGTGTGTGTGAGAGAGAGAGAGAGAGAGAGAGAGAGAGTTTGTATGTGTGTATATGTGTGAATGTGTGCATGCATGTATGTGTGTATATGTATGTGTATATATGTGTGCATGTGTGTGTATGTATGGGTATGTACATGTGTGAATGTGTGTATATGTGTATGTACATGTGTGTATGTACATGTGCGTATGTGTGCGTATGTATATGTGTGTGTATGCGTGTATGTGTGTATGTATGTGTGTGAGTGTGTGTGTGTATGTATGTGTGTGAGTGTGTGTGTGTGTATGTGGTTTAGGGCCAAGCACACCAGTCTCACATTCTCTGCACCTTGATCACAGTGAAATTAACAGGCCCATGGATGGAGCAAGAAACTATCATTCTGAGTGAGATAACCCAGGACCCAGAAAGACAAACACAGCATGTTTTCTCTCATTTGTGGGTATTAGCTGTAAGTCTTCAGATGTGTATGCTTCATCTGGGATACCCATGGAGGGCAATAAACTTATAGAGGGTGCTGTAGAGAGGGATTCCCAAAGAATTCACTGGTGTAAAGAGCCTCAAAGAGCTTAAGAGAGTGATGGAATAAAAAGGATTAAATTTGGATAGGGGATAAGAAGGAACACTGGGAAGGATAATGAACACTTAAAGACCTTTCAGAGAAGTCACATAGAAACAAGCTACCACAGACACTTCCGAAAACATGCATTACATATATAAAAGAGTTGAAATGATGGTATTTTTTCTCTTTTTAAGAAAGGAAATAACAAAGTTGTCCATATGAACTTGAATTCATTATATAGCCCAAGTGAGATTTCAACCATCCTCCTGCCTCAGCTTCTCAAGTAACTAGGATTACAAGCCTAGCTGTTCTGTATCTTGATTGTGCTCATAGATACTAAGTTGTATATACTGTCAACGTCCCCCTGGTGATGAGACATACTAGGCAGGGGCTCCACCACTGAGTCACACCCCAGCCCCTCACTGGGGGATTCTAGGCAGATGCTCTACTATTGAGCCACGCCCTGTAACTTCTTTCGATTCTTTAGTTTGAGACAAGGTCTTACTACATTGCCCACACTAGCCTTGAACTTCAAATCCTGCCTAAGCCTCCTCATTAATGGGGATGACAAATGCATATCACCATGAACAGCTCTGGAAACCCCCAAGAGGCTATCAATTCTCCCTTTAGAGGACTTGTGGGTCCATAGACCACAACTCTTCTGCATTTTTGTAAGGAGAACACATAACTAAAATAATAAAAATAAAACACGAAAAAGATTTATGTAAGAACTGTTTCTTAAAAAATCGGGGGCATGTCTTGCATTCTTTTGATTTTCTTTTTTTTTTTTTTTTTGGTCTGACTAAATATGGTCACATAAGACAAGGGCAAACCTAACTCAGCATGCAGATTTTAATTTACTTAAGTTACTTTTCATTTATTTATTTATTCTCTTCAGTTGAACTTCAGAGTGTGTTCAGAAGGAGTATCTTAAACCAAAGAAAGCCGCGGTCTTCTGCTATAGATCAAATGGCAATTACTCTTTAACACTTTTTTTTTAATTCCCTTATTTGTCCACTCAGCAAACATCTACTACCTCAAATAAATCTGCTGAAAGAGGCAGAAAGAAGCATGCAGCATGCTGGAAGGCATAAGAATTGCTGAGGCTCAGTAATGCATAGATTAACTCCATCATGCTATTTTCCAAACTTGCATGGCTTTAGGTCTCTCTCTCTCTCTCTCTCTCTCTCTCTCTCTCTCTCTCTCTCTCTCTCTCTCTGTGTGTGTGTGTGTGTGTGTACATGTGTGTAAAAGCATCATTCATTAGGTAACATCCGTTTTACTTTTGAGAGTTTCTCTGAGAACTGAAGCTCACCCATTGGCCTAGGTTGGTTGGGCAACAAGTGTGCATCGCGGCTGGGGTGGGGAGTTGTATGCACGAGTGCGCACATAAGTGTGGAGGCAAAGGTTACCTTCAAGGGTCATTTCTGAGCTACTGTCCACCTTGTTTTGTGAGGCAGGGTCTCCCACTGGGACCTGGGGCTTAACAGTTTGGCTAGGCTTGTTGGCTAGGGAGCCCAAGGGAGGCTTAGTCTCTGCTTATTCAGCTGTGGGATTATGTACACATCACTGCTCCAGCCTTTACCTGAGTACTGGGGATTAAACTTAGTTTCTCAAGCGACATGACAAGCACTTAACAACAGAGCCATCTCCTCGGGAATGACCCATTGTTAAACATAAAAATCTACTGTTTTCTAAGTCTTAAAGAATAAACAGGATAATATTTGTTAAAAGCATACACGTGCAGAAATCACAGGAGACAGAGAGGTACAAACTCCATCAGCAGATGCTACTGGAACAGACACAGGAACCATTACCTTAAGGAAAGCCCATCTCTGGTGATACACAGGCAAGGAGCTTGCTGCCTGATATTTCCATTTCAATGATTGCTCCCTCATAAATTATTTCAGAGTCATTTCCAGCTCTGAGGTGAATCTACACCCATTTTCAAGACTTGACAGCCTCTTGGAAGAGAGGGAAATAAAGTATCAACCAAGCTTAGCCAAGGTTAACAGAGTCACTGTTATTCCAGGGTAGCAGGGAGAGGGTGCGTCCTAGCAACAGGCAATTGCCTGGCTCCCTGGCCTCATTATGGACACCCAAATGTTTACCTGTGAATCGATGAAGTCCCCAGAGCTAGCGTCTCCCCTCGGCAAACACGTACACAATATTCTAGCAATTTCCAGACTAACAAATGACACTATGTATCAAAGACTGACACTCTGAAACCTGGTGACTGTTGGTGAGTACAGACATCTCTGTGCGGGAGTTTCAAAGGTCAGGAGGTGTAAGCCAGACTACAGTTGACTGAAGGCCTTGAATGCATTCTTTTGATGGCCATGACCAAGATAAAGGAGGCCAGTTGGGTTAGTTACTCTTCTCAGTGCTGTGATATATTACCAGGTAAAGACAACTTAAGGAAGGGTGATGGCTCACAGTTCAAGGACATAGTCCCTCCTGGTTGGGAAGGCACAGTGGCAGGACTGTGAGGCATCTAGTCATGTTAGATCCACCACCAGGAAACAAGAGGGGAAAGCTATTGCTTGGCTCACAGTTGCCTTTTTATTCAGTCCAGGGATCCAGCCCACTGGAAGGCACTGCCTATAGTTGGGATGTGTCTGCCCTGTTCATTTAAACCTTTCTGGTAACACCCTCCCAGCCCAGCCCAGAGGCACGTCTCATCAATGCTCTAAAAGGTCCTTAACAGTCAGATCAGTCATGAAAAAGAGCTATGCCAGTCACACTCCATGGGTTTCACTGTAACAATCTTTAAAGATCTCACCTACAAAAACCGAACACATTCTGTGAGGACCTAGAAGTTGAGACTTTGATACATGGGTTTGCAGAGAATGTCACCTGGGGAGCAGAGACGGAATCTGACAATCAAAACCATACCCATCTGGGAACAACGTCTATATTATTGTCATGGTGAGTGATGTGTGCAAGGAAAAAAAAACTTTATAGCATATGAGCATAAGGTGCCCTCAGAGGTCAGAAGAGGGCCTTGGATCCCTTAGAGCTGGAGTTACCGCTGGCTGCGAGCTCTCTGGGTCCTGGGAGCTGAACTTAGATCCTCTATAAAGAGTTGTGCACCTTCCTAACCACTGAACCATCTTACTAGTCCCATCATGCCCTTTTTCATCATCACCATCGTGTGCGGAAGGCAGATCTCCCCAGGTGTGAATTGGGATAATAGGAATACCCCATCCATGCCCAGGGCTCCCAGAATGGAGCAGAAGACTCTCTTATCATCATCCCGTGCCCCACTTTTACTCCAGCATGACACACCAATGTCATTGAGTACCACACAGGTGTCAGTGGGACCAAGCTGAGATAAATATAGCAACCAGTGCTTAAATAGAATTCAGGTGCAAAGATCATAGAGCATGCTGGGTCTGGTAGGGCATGCCTTTAATCTCAGCACCTAAGAGGTAGAATCAAGGGGATCAGACTATCCTTAGCCCTATATGAATTCGAGGATAACCCCATCTTACAAAGCCAAAAACAACGCTGGAGAAGTAGCTCAGCTGCTAGACTGCCTAGTATGCACCACGTCCTGGGTTCAATCCCCAGCACCGTGTAAACGGGGCATGGTGGTGCTTCCTATAATCCTAGCACTGAGTAGGTGGAGGTAGGAGGATTAGGAGTTCAAGGCCACTCTTGTGTTGCAGGAGGCCCATTCTCACAAAAAGGAAGAGAGTTTAGACCATTGGTTTTCAATCTGTTGGTCATGGCCCCTTTGGGGGTCAATCAACCCTTTCACAGGAGTTGCCAAAGTTCATCAAAAAGCACAACTATGTGCATTATTATTATTATTTCACAACTACAAGACCAGACACCATTTCTGAGGACTCGGGGAGTATGACATCAGCTCGCAAATGTTCCTAGAACTGGAGAAATCGCTTGGTAATTAAGGGCTCTTGCAGAGGACCTGAGTTTAGTTTGCAGAAACCACATTGAGTGTTCTAAGGGACCTGAAGCCAAGCTTCAGTGGACACTATACTCATGTGCACAAGGACACGGACCCACACACACATACTGAAAAACAATTTTTTAAAAAAGAGCTTATTTCCAGAGGATCAAGACACTCCCTGGGGCACTCAGCCTGCAGGTGCTGGGCCTGGAAGCTGCATAGCTCAGCCTCTTTAAAGCCTAAAATGGAACTGAGGCCAACTATCTCTGGCTGGGGGACTGGACTGGTCAGCAAGTTGTAAACACTGAAAGTGCTCTCAAAGCTTTTGATGCTCTAAAAGATCAATTTTATGGTCTGATACTACTAGGTGAAACCAGACATGGGAATTTATCAAACTCTCTGAGGTACTCACAGACAAATAGTAGAACCATTCCCAGGATAGCCCATCAGGGATTCCCAGGATAGCCCATCAGGGACCAGAAGGGTTTGCATTGTTGTTTTTTACCGTATCGGGGATGCATGCAATGCAAGCACTCCACCGCTGAGCTATGTCTTCAGTTCTTATTTTCTACTTTTTGGGTTGAGATAAGCTCACATGAAGATGCCCAGGCTAGCCTTGAAGACCACCCTTAGCCCAGGCTAGCCTTGAGACTGGAATCCTCCCACCATAGTCTCCTGGGCAGAATTCTAGGTCTGTATTACTAGGACTGGTAGGGTGTTTGACACTCAACAAAATGTTGTCTTTATAAACTGAAAGTTTTTTTATCACATTGTTGGTTTTTTGTTTGTTTGTTTGTTTGACACAAGGTCTGTCATACAGTCAAGCTAACCTGGAGCTCACTCTATAGTCCAGTCTGGACTTGTGCTCACAGCAATCCTTCTGCCTCAGCACCTCCAGTGCTAGGATTACAGTTGAATGCCACCATGTCTAGCCCTAGATATTAAAATGTAACACCTTGGTTTAAAACCCTTTAGAATCGAACTAGTGTAGAGCAGAAAAAGAAAATGATTCAGAGGTAGGGGTGGGACTTAGTGCAGGAGTGCTGGCTTCCACAGGACGCTGGGGTTCAATGGCTGTGATGCTGAGTGCTGGCTTCCACAGGATGCTGTGGGTTCAATGGCTGTGATGCTGAGTGCTGGCTTCCACAGGGCGCTGTGGTTCAATGGCTGTGATGCTGAGTGCTGGCTTCCACAGGACGCTGTGGTTCAATGGCTGTGATGCTGAGAGTCCTAGCATAAGGAAAAGAGTAAGAGAGAGGTAGAGCTGGAAAGAAGACAGGAGAAAGAAGAGGGGGGAGAGGAGGAGAGAAGCAAGGGAGGAGGGATATAGAGAAGGAGGAACAAGGGAGGGAAAAAAGAAAAGAAGGAGGGAGGGAGGGGGAGGAAGGGAGGGAGGGGGAGGAAGGGAGGGAGGGGGAGGAAGGGAGGGAGGGAGGGAGAGAAGGAAGGAGGGAAGGAAGGAGGGAAGGAAGGAGGGAAGGAAGGCAGTGTTGCCCAATGATCAAGTCTGACATAGAAGAGGAGGAGCAGAGCATTTCGAGGAACCTAGGTCCCTGGAAAACAGCTGTCTTTACTAAAAATACTTTCCTCAAATTAGCCTGCAGGTAGATCCCACCCACTGAAATAATGAAAGCAGAGGCTGGCTGTCAATCAGCTGCCTACTCAACTAACTTCTAGTGTCTTCCCAGATCAGGCTCTATCCTGGGGGCCAGGCGGAAAGAAGAATGAGAGAGGAATGAAGGCATCTGTTGGCATTCTGGATGGGTATAGACATGGCCAGTCACTGGGTGGAACCCACAGCCAAGAGAAACAAATCCCCTTGACAATGACCTTAATGTCTTCACCTCCCCATGTAGGCAGCTTCACTCTTTCTGAATGATCTGTTACAGTACTAGACAACATCAATGGTTCAAGGGAAGCCATTCCACTGCATTCTGTGACTGTCCCTAAGGCCACCAGGGCAAGAAGAATTCTTATTGTGCTTGAAATATCTAAAGACCTGGGAGTGTGGCTTAGTGGTAGAATCCCCCAATGAGGGTCTGGGGCGTGGCTTAGTAATAGAGCACCTGCCTAGAATCCTCCAGTGAGAGGCTGGGGTGTGACTCAGCGGTAGAGGCCCTGCCTAGAATCCCCCAGTGAGGGGCTGGGATGTGGCCCAGTGGTAGAGGCCCTGCCTAGAATCCCCCAGTGAGGAGCTGGATGTATGGCTCAGAAGTAGAGAGAGATGTCTTCCCCATCTTCTCTTAATGTTAGTGTTAATTTTGGCATTTCATCTTAATATTTTTATACATAGGACAAAATAAGAGGCTGCGTGACTCCTCTTCCACATAAACATTTTTCTATGTTTTGAAGTTACAAGGATTGACCGTGCAGCTTCCTTCAAGTCATAGAAGTGCCCTACCACTGAGCTACATTGCCCAGCCCTCTTTTCACTTTTTACTTTGAAACAGAGTCTCACTACTTGTCCAGGTTAGCCTTGAACTCACTCTTTATCACAACCTCGTCTTGAACTTGTGATCCTGAGTAGTTTGGATGACAGGTTATCATCACTGCTGGCCTCCTGAACACTTTAATGAGACACACTTCATGTATCCATGCTCTGTTATCTTCAATTTTTATAATTTTGGGCAACCGGTGCAGGATGATGCTGTCTAGCCAATCTTGGATAGGAATGACAGCCAGACACCATTTCTCCTCCTTCTACATATTTGGAGAGAAAATGCTTCCTTGCACAAAACAAGAATATACAACCAGGGTTCTAGTGAGATAGTTCAGTGGATAGGGCCGCTTGTTAGCAGACCGATGACTTGAGTTTGAGCCCCAGAAACTACATAGTAGGACAGAACCAACTTCACACACACACACACACACACACACACACACACACACCTGCATACATACATATGGAGGCAGAGAGAAACACAATCACTGTTCTGTGTCTAAAACAACACATTTTGTGTTTTCCAAATTCCATATCCCACTTACGCAGACACCTGAAGCTTTATTTAATTCCTGGCTTTCAACACTTATTTGAGCATAAAGTTCCTAGACATCCTGTGGGGACTTCCTGCTGCTTCTGCACTGAGCCCTTCATCCCAGGCTTGGAGTCTAAGGCATGTGCTCTAACATTAACTATCACCAGGAGGGGCTTCTTGCTCAGCCTCCTCTCCTATGTCCTGGGAACTCACGGCCTGAGTATCAGGGGCAAGAAGCACATGAAGGTTGGTAAGGTAACTCAGTAAGTACAGGCATTCACCCTGCAAGCCGAGTAACATCCTATGAACCCATACAAGGGTAGAAACACAAAACTGCACGTGCTAAGTTGTCCTCTGACCTCCACATGTGCCCTGCGCTCCCACCCTCACAGCCTGTCACACACACATGTACATATAAAAAGAAAAAAACGAATTCCCACATGTGGCATTCTTTTTTCCTACAGATTTATTTATCTTTTGTAACTATGGATGTAGTGTATGTGTTCATACGAACGTGACTGCAGGTGCTCACGGAAGCCAGAAGAAAGTGTAGGTCCCCGGAGCTGGAATTTTAGGTTGCTGTGCGCTGTCTAACCTGGGTGCTGGGAATCTAATGTGAGCCCCCTGGAAGAATATACTCTGCTAACTGCTGAGCCGCAGTTCCAGGGCCCTTACCCCATGACCCACCAAGTCGTGTTTTTGACTATGTCCTTTTGATCTTATGTGCCTTCCCTATTGATTCACGTGGCTTTCTACTTGTCAAATGACTGTGAGTACATCAAAGCCCAGCACAAACGGCACCTCTCTGAAATTTCCCATGCCTCCAAAGGGACTTGTCCCGGCTCCTAAGTCCTGGGACCTCTGATATCCCCCATGATGATTAATACCATCAATGCAGCAGGAAAGGGAATCATTGAAGACACAAGCCTTTGCATGTGTCTGTGCGGATATTTCTACAGTTTAAATTGAGGCGGGAAGACCCACCCTGAATGTGGGTGGCATGATCTCACGGTCCTGCACTGAATGAAAAGGGGAAAGTAAGCTGAACGCCAGCGTCCATCGCTCTCTACTTCCTGACTGTGGATGTCACGTGACCAGCTGCCTCACGCTTCTGCCGCCATACCTTCCCCACCGTGATATAAACCCTTTGTTAAGCGGATTCGTTTGTGAGCTGTGCTGTTACTACAAGCCCATGCTGTCTTTATCTGAGCACGGAGAACTTCTAGGTTCATGCTTCACTCCTTCCTGGGTCTTCAGAGTCTAGTGTGGGGCTTGGCACATAAAAGGGACTTCATGTGTTGAACACAGCTGACTTGTAAGCTACCTTTATCGGGGCTTTCATGAAAAGAAATGAATTAAACCTTATCAGGATAATGAGAAATCATGGAAGGGTTCATGGAGCATGAAATGCTCTCTCCTGGACACGACTCGGCATCGTGCTTTGAGGATCCTAGAGAACAGCAAACAGCTTCGGATGGAGCAGTCAAAAGTCACATGTTTCTCCTGACAGAGGACAGGGCGGGAGCCTCTGGACTCTAGAAAACATGATCATGTGTTCTACCCTAGAAGAAGCACCTACGGAGACAAGAAAGGATTTAGGGTCTGAATTCATGTGAATTCCAGGGCGACCCTTCACTAGGATTATTCACGATCAGTTAGCCCTGATGGTATAGGCCTTTCATACCAGGAGGCTGAGGCAGGAGACTGGAAAGTTCCAGGACTGCTACAGCTACATACCTACTTCAAGTCTACTAAGAGCAACTTAAAGAGACTGTTTCAAACTAACAAAAAAAAAAAAAAAAGGAGGGGGGGGAAGTGTAACACAGTGGGAGAGCACCTGCCTAGAATCCCCCAGTGAGGGGCTAGGGTGTGGCTCAGTGGTAGAGCCCCTGCCTAGAATCCCCCAGTGAGGGGCTGGGGTGTGGCTCAGTGGTAGAGCACCTGCCTAGAATCCCCCAGTGAGGGGCTGGGGTGTGGCTCAGTGGTAGAGCCCCTGCCTAGAATCCCCCAGTGAGGGGCTGGGGTGTGGCTTAGTGGTAGAGCACCTGCCTAGAATCCCCCAGGGAGGGTCTGGGGTGTGACTCAGTGGTAGAGCACCTGCCTAGAATCCCCTTGGGAGGCTCTTGTAAGAAACCCCTTATCAATCCTTCTGTGAATAAGCCAAATTAAACACATTGGTTCACGGCATTTGGACTCATTTCTTGGGTCTGTCATTGGTGTATTATCTGGGGTAAATAGACATTCATTTACATCTTCACAAGAAAATTCACATAACAGATGGCATGGAAACAGTAGCCCATGATATGATTCCTTCTTGATCACATCTCAAAACAAGCCTAAAATCAACTGTGGGACCTCCATGAGATAAGCAGGGACCTCTGACATCTCCACTGTTCAGAGCCATCTCCAGTCTTCCCACTCCCACAGAAGGGAATGAATAAAAATATTGATTGCTCAGGGGCCTCACACAAGCATTCTGTATGAATACAGACTTATCTCCCTGAAGCCAAGGTTAACTGCTAAATTCATAAATATGAGTAGCAAAGCATGATACAGAAGCCTTATAAAAATCATATCAAATCCACAGCTTTTACACAGTATATTATATGGACAACTTGGCCTTTTTTTTTTTTTTTTGCTTCTACTTTTCCCCACTTTGATGAATGGCCAGTGGAAGTCCTGTCTTGGGTGAAGAAAAAAAAGTAGCCAATCATCTTTAGAGAAGAAAAATTCATTAGCTAATCCACCTACTTAGAGAATTTATTTCCAAAGCTGAACTTTAGAGAGGTTTTATAATAGATGCCCTGACTAATAGGAAGCAGGAATATGTCCCAGATGGTTAATTACATTTTATCATTCCTTTTAATAATAGTTAAGAATAATAAGACAACTGGTGTGAAAAATGAGAAGGTAGAATGAATTAAACTGAAATATCCTGCACCCATTTCCCCCCCCAAAAAGGACAAGTTGGAGTTATACCAGAGTCCTTAAATATCAGCTCTTAAAATTAGTGGAGCCTACAAATTCTGAGCCACACAAAAGAACTAACTTCTATGTTAATCAAATAGTCCGGAAGTGGCCAAGCTGCGTGCTCAGCCACCCAACACAGATGGTATCTCAGGAATTTCTACAGCAATGCAGGGCAGGGGTCACACTTTCAAAGAAACTCATTGACGCTCTGAAATGTTCTCTATCTGAGTCATACCACCCAGCCCCTCGCTGGGGGATTCTAGCTTCTTCATTGGAGTCATGCCCACATAGGCAAACACGCTGACACTGAGATATGCCCCCAAGTCTTTTATAAATACTGCTTTGAGACAGGGGCTCACTGAGTTGCTCAGGCTGGCCTTGAACTCCCTCTGTAGGCCAGGCTGGCCTGCAGTGTCAGAACACTAAGAAATATATACACCCCTCAGGGCAAACGCTTAGGGGATAAGATACCCAACACTCAACTTAGTTTTGTCCTCCACCTCGTTCACCCTCATCTGAATCCACATTAAGACGGAAAGATTGAGGATGCTGAGCTAAGTAGACGAGATCAAGCCCTTGCCAACGCTGTTTCTTCAACTGGCATGGCCTTCAGCTGCAACAGTCCTAGTTAACTTCTGAGTTCCCACCCAGGAGTTACCTTCTCTGAGACCACACTGTGGATAACACTCCCGGAGGGGGTTCCTCTCCCCCATCCACTGTAAGGCCATGTGACGGTAATTTTTAATTACTAGCTTGGCTGCATTAAGGAAAGCCTAGGGAATTAGTGTGTCTATGATGCAAACATTCAGAGATGTTGACAGGAGGCAGAAGCCCCGCCTTCATGTGGGCCACACCATCCTATCAGCTGAGGACCCAGACTAAACAAAAAGGGAAACAGAGGAATCCAACTGGATTCTACTATTCATTTTTTTTTTCTGCTTTCTGGTCTTATAAAATGTTAGCAAGCAGCCCCATGTGGCTACTGCTGTTACTCCCAGTCCCGAGCCATTCCCACTCCATGTCTTCCTCACTATGACGGAGCGTGTCTCCTCAAAACGTGAGTCGCATCTTGACCAGAAAAGCTTCTCTCTGAAGTGGTCAGCAGTGAATGCAGAAACTCATAACTGGTCCAAGTGCTGAAAGATAGTGACCACTCGGTGCTCAGGCTTAACTGGGACATCTATACTAACCCCACGCCTCCAAGATTCAGGGTGTATCATGAAAGAGGAGATGGATTAAAATGTAAGCACTGAAGGCTGGGGAAGAGTGCTGTGACTTGTCTTCTGGACACAAGGCCATTGAACTCATCAACTCACTGTGGTTATGGTCACGTGCACAAGATCAGAATCACTTAACATTCTAGCAGGCAGTACTAATCAGACACAGTGGGTTATTCACCAAAGGAGAAAACATTAACGGGAGAAGGGGTTGTGTTGGGGGGTACCTGGCTGGAATGGTAGGGGGATTTGGGGTGGAGATGATCAAGATACCTGGCATACATGCACAGAATTGTCAAAAAGATATTCTATTAAAACAACAGCAGCGGCAGAAACACGAATAACAAGCCAAGTAGCTAACTCAGTCACACACATTCACTGCCGCAGACTTGAACCGCATCGGGGCAATGTGCTGTCTGTCACAGCTCTCAGGCAGAAAGATGGCAGCAGGCTATTTACATCTCAAGAACTTCAGCTTGAGCTTCTTCCTGGCCCAGGTCCTTTATATATATTGTGGGATGGGTGAGTGACAGGGACGGCAATACATTGACAAACGTACTAATATGACATTCTGTGATTCCGCCCCGCTCACCGACATTGCCTCTCACAGCTGATGCTGGCAGGGAGTGAAGACTTCGCTTGGCGGAAGTCCATGACTATCTGGGCTGTGTGAGGGAAGCTCTTGCTTTAAACCGCACCCAGAACCTTCCTCTCTGAGTAGCAGTGTGCTGTGACTTGGATAGACAGCTGTGGCTGCGTTCCACTGGCCTTCTAGTTTCCAGATTTCTAGAACAAGCTACAACTCTCCTGGGAGTTAGGGTTATCTTTATATACCAGCAATATATTGACGAGCTCCAGAAAAATCCACAGGGCAGTGGGAGGAGCATAGAGGGTCAGATTTGTGCCCAAGAATTGGGCCCAGGCAGGTTTCAGAATCAATATTTTATATTTTTTTAAAGATGGTATATTCTATTTACACATATGAATTGACATTGGACAGTTTTAGGCTGGTTCTTACTGGTGGGCTACCATGTGCACCAAGCACTTACATGGGTTCTGGGGATCAGAACTCTGATCCTCACGCTTGTACAGCAAGCAGTTTAACCACCGAGCCACGTCCCCAGCCTACGACGGCATTTTAAAACAAAACAGAAAGGGAAAAGCAATTGCTGTTCTCTCCAGTAACATTTAACACCATACCAGATGTGATTTCAGTAACTTCCAGTTGTTTCCCACACTAAACAATGGACGTTTTTATTCTCTGTCAAGACACCCAGCTGACTTCAAAAGATCAGAAGACACATGAGAGAAAAGACTAGGCTTCATCCAAATACAGAGAACATCCTGGCAACGAGTTCGACGTGCTGCTTCCCTAGGAAACAACATCTGGTAGAGCCACACACAGAGAGGACGAGTACGTGAACACGATGCTCACAGCATCCTTGCTGGTGGAACCTGAGTTGCTTGCTAGATTCCATCTCCACGATGACATATATTAAATGCTATTTTTATGAGTCATCAACAAAAGATTTGCGGAAATTTTACATGTTAAATTAAATGGCTTTTTAACATACCAGGCACAGTGACTTACATCTGGAATCCCAACCATTGAGAGGGCTGAGCAGGAAGAAGGCTCATTAGAGACTGATTAGAGACCAGCCTGGGCTGCAGAGTAAGACCTGGCCTCAAAACACACACACCAAAAACCAAAAAATTAAAAAACAAAAACAAAAAAATCCCCAGAGGACTGGAAAGATGAATCAGTCAATTAAGTGCTTGACACACACGCATGAGGACTTGAGTTCAATTCCCAGAGCCCACAAAGAAAATCCAGACAGTGGTGCCACACATTTGTGATGTCAGCACTTGGGAAGTACAGAAGGGAGGATCTCTGGGGCTCTCTGGCCAGGCAATCTGGCCTACTTGGGGAAGAAAGGTTTTATCTGACTTATAGGTTAGAGTCCATCACTGAGGGAAGCCAGGGCAATAACTCAAGGCTGGAACCTGGAGGTAAGAACTGAAGCAGAAGCCACAGAGGATCAGTGCTTTCGGGGTTGTTCCTCATGGCTGGCTCAGCCTGCTTTCTTATACAACCCAGGACCAGGGTTCTAGGAGTAGCACCACCCACAGTGGGCTGAACCCTCTCACATCTATCATTATTTAAGAAAAAATCCAGCAGACTTACCTCCTGGCCAATCCGATGGAGGCAATTCCTCAACTCAGGTTCCCTTTTCGCAGATAACTCTAATTTGTGTCAAGTGGGCAAAAAACTAGCACAGAAAGTTACTGGAGCAAAGAGCACAGGAGGCTACGATACTAGTTTATTTTCCTGATGCTGTGATAAAAAAAAATAGTAACCGACAAAGTAACTTAAAGGAGAATGGGTTTATGACCGTCATTAGGGAAGTCAAGATAACAAAAACTCAAAGTAGCTAGTTGCATTCACAGTCAAGAACACAAAGAAACAAATAAATACATGCTTGCTTACTTGCACCCCATTTACTTTCTCTACTCTTACACAGTTCAGGATCCCAACCTAGGGAATGGTGCCACCCACAGTGGGCACATCTTTTCACCCCAGATAGTGTAACAGAGGCAGCCCTTCATAGACAAACCTGATTGAGACAATCCTTCATTGAGCCTCTTCCCAGACAAGTTTAGATTACGTCAAGTTGACAATTAAAACTGACCGTCACTGCTCCCATTGCAAAATAGGTATTTTAAAATGTAGCTATAAGGCTATACATTTCCTTTAACAAAATAAGCAATAACTTATATCCGTTAGGAAACATGCAGAAGTTTGCAGGTCATCTCTCAAAGACCTCAGAACCTCTGCTAATTTAAGAGTAAATGGCATTCTTAGTAAGTGCATAATTTGACAGCCCATTCTTAGAAGACAGGCAGATACAAATATGCATAGAGCATCCAGAAGATAGTTCCAGAAAAAAAAAAAAAAACATTTTTTTCCTTCAAGGAAGAGAAAGCACTTTAAAAATATTTTTAAGGTTTAATTTTTTATTTTTATTTATGTGTATGTTCATGTGGAAAAGGAATGTTCACAGAGTCCAGAAGAGGGCTGGAGCGAAAGGTACAGGACATTGTGAGCTTCCTGTCACGGGAAGTGAGATTCAAAGCCCTCTGTAAGGGTAGCAAGTGCCATGTACCACTAAGCCATCTCCCCCAAGGATGGCATTTTAAGAATGGATGAGAAAAAGAACAAAAGTCTGCACCATCAGAGAAGTGTTCTGAAAAAAATATGTCTATGACTGATTAATGATTTATTCTGGAAAATTTTGGAATACGGCTTACTAAAAACTCACATGTGTATACTTACAAAGCCTGGAAAGGGTTTTGTGTGGCTTTGGCAGTGCCACTCGAACAAAAAATTTTGACTCACTGGTTAAAAACGTTGATAGTGGGATTGGAGAGATGACTCAGGGGGCCAAAGCCTTTCTGCTCTTGCAGAGGACCTGAGTTTGGTTCCTAGCATCTACATCAGAGTACCTCACAATTGCCTGTAACTCCAGCTCCAGGGTATCTGGCACCCTCTCCTGGTCTCTGGGTACCCACACACAAGTGGGCATATACTTACATACATGGCATGCATACACACACACACAAAAAAAAATTAAAAGTTAATCTGAAAAAAAATAATGAAGGGCATTCATTGCTGCATCCTGAGAAAAGGAAATTTGCTAGCTGAATTTCCTTACACCGAATCTGTGCATAATCCATGCACGGTGCTGAAAAACCTGACTGTCACAGTTCAGTTAGTACTATGAACTTCAAACCTCTCCAACCCAGATCCATATATCTTTAGAGGGTTTCTTTCTCACTATTAAAAGAAAAAAAAACTAATGCACTGAAGCCAGACATTTGGATTATTATATCACACAGTATTACATGAAGATTGTCAAACATAATAAAGCATATTCACGAAGATGGCCTTCATTGAAAATATGACCAGTAACTGCACTGTAAAAAGAACACAAAGGATTTCTGTGCTGTTAAAGAATATATGATAGAAGTCACTTTGTCAGTCTGCCTCACTTCATCTTTTCAGTTTGTTCTCTTATGTATAATCCACTAATGACCCACACATATAATTTATAAATAAGCAAATATGTACTATTAAAGGAATGTACTCAAAAGTTTACATGAATAGAGCCTGGTGGTGCAGGCCTGACATAGGAGCCACTTGACAGGTTGAGGCAGGAAGAGAGAAAGTTCACTGGTAGCTAGTACCACAGAATGAATTCAGTTCAGTACAACTAAATCAAACCTTAATACATAGAAAGAAAATGAGGACTCGGAGCTTAGCTTAGAAACAGAACACTTGCTAGACTTACCCAGAGGTCTAGGGTGTGGCTCAGTGGTAGAGCCCCTGCCTAGAATCCCCCAGTGAGGGGCTGGGGTGTGGGTTAGTGGTAGAGCCCCTGCCTAGAATCCCCCAGTGAAGGGTTGGGGTGTGGCTCAGTGGTAGAGCCCCTGCCTAGAATCCCCCAGTGAGGGGCTGTGGTGTGGCTCAGTAGTGGAGTCTTTCCCTACTAAGGTCCTGTTGTGGGAGCAGCGGGCTGCGTTCCCACCTGGCTCCTGGCCGCCTGGCTAGCTTATGCCCTGAAATAATTACACGGAAACTTTATTCTTTTAAACACAGCTTGGCCCATTTCTATTAAGGTGTGTAACACCATGAGGTGCGCTTACCAGGAAGATTCTAGCCTACGTCCATCCTGGGTCGGAGCTTCATCGCATCTGCCTCTGAGAGGAGCTGCCCTGCATCTGAGCTCACTTCCTCTTCCTCCCAGCATTCTGTTCTGTTTACTCCACCCACCTATGTTCTTACCTATGAGGCCAAGCAGTTTTTTTATTAATTAACCAATGACCTTCCTCCATCAAGGTCCTAAGCCAAAAAACAGAAAAAGATCAAAATGTATTAATTAATACTAATTTATCAGTAGAGTGTACAAAAAGAACAGAAAAGAAAAAACATATAAGGGGGGAAATAGAAATAGGTAAAACTGGAAACCACCCACACATCTCACCATGCTAATGAGCAAAGGAATAAATATGCAAAATACTTGTTTAATGGAAGAGGGAGTTCTACAGAGCTGGGAAGCCGGCATCTCCATCACAAGAGACACATCTAACCCATAAGAGAGTAGCGCAGTAATATATGTTCTAACTTCAAAATCGACCTTAAAAACCTATTAAAGCGAGGCCTGTGCCTGGAGATATCAGCACTGAGCTCCACTCACTGTAACCGCGACCTTCCTGGCACTAATGTTGCTTTCATTGCTTTCTCTCGTGACTTCATTACACAAATGTTATGATGATGCGGACAGCGATCAGCAGGACTGTCGCTAAATGCCAGGCCCACGGGGGATGCGCGTTATCTGATAGTGAGAGCACATCTGGAAAGAGAAGCCGCTAAGCCAGGGGCAAGGAGAACACACGGGACGTTGTGTGATGCGCGTCACCTTCAGTGTTGAGCCATGCGGTTTTGAAGGCCCAGATCTGCTCGGAATGACCTTGCAAGGTGGCTAAGCTCTCTAGCTTGTCTGTAAGTACCGAGGAGGGTGGGATGGAGGTCTGGGGAAGACAGCTTGATCAGTAAAACTCAAACTTTGAAGGTATGAGAACCCCTAAGGCCCAAGCGCCACATACAAAAGGCTGGGAGCAGTGATGTTCACTAACTAGTAACCCCAGAGTCAGGGAGGTGGAGACAGGTAACCTCCTGGGGCTTGCTGGCCAGCCCAGGTGACTTTGCAAGTTCCAGGCCACTGTTTCAAAAAGCAAGATGGACACTGCTTGAGGGTGGACACCTGAAGTTGTCCCCTGATGTCCGCATGAGGGCACATACACACATATACACATACGCACACGCACATACCGACAAGCGCACACACATGCATACATGCATACACACATACATGCATGTGTGCGCACATGCACACATTCACGCATGCATGTACACACACTCAAAATTAAAAATAACAATCAATTTAAATGAGGAAAGACGGAAGGTAGGAAAGACTGAACAAGCTGGTATAGAAACAGGTTTAACTACATAAGCTGGAGGGAAATGGGCTGCTAATATTTGAACTATCATATCCCTTTATCAGTTGAAAAAAACAAAGCAATTCATAAACAAAGGCAGGATTTGACTTTCAGAGCCATTACAACAATAATTGAATCTATTTTTAAAAAAAAAGAAATTCACTCCTCTTGTCCCCACAGGGGCCCATCAATCATTCTCCTTTTCTGTGTGTATGTTCCTTCCAGACCTTGTCCCTCTGGTGTGTATATTGTGTGTGCATGAGTGCATGCATGGGAACATGTGTGTGCACATGTGATGAGTACCTGTTAGTGTTTATTTTTATGTATCTTTTTTGTCTTGTTTGTTTTTCAAGACAAGGTCTTATGTAGTCCAGGCTAGCCTTAAATGCACTATATAGCTCAAGATGCCCTTGAGCTTTTGAACCTTCTGCCTCCCTCTCCTGAGTGCTGGGATTACAAAAGTTTACTATCAGGCTTGACTTTACTTATTTTGAGACAGGGCCTCATTATATAGCCCAAGCTAGCCTCAAATTTAGCATGTAGCCTAGGCTGGCCACAAACTCTTAGTACTTCTACATCAGCTTCCAAAACACTAAGACTACAAATGTGTGCCACCGTGTTTGACATGTGTGTACATATATATATATATACACATATATAATATATATTATATATATAATCAGAGAAGACAACATTTTGCATTATGTTTTATTTCATTTGTGTTATAAAAGGCAGTTAATTCAAATAGGCTTCATAATCACAGTGCTGGCAAATACATAAGAGTCTGTTGATTCAACCTATCATAATTTAAAGATTTTATTTTAATTATGTGTATGGGGCCAGGGGTGTGTACTTGTGAGTGCAGTGCCCACAGAGGCCAGAAGGGGGCATCAGATCCGCTGGAGCTACAGGCAGTTGTGAACTGCTTGACATAGGTACTGGGAATCTAACCCCAGTCCTCTGCAATAGCAGCAAATGCTCTCAGACCCTAAGCCATCTCTCGAGCCCCACAAGGTGTCATTAAATGCCTACACCACGCCTACTGGCCTTTAGGGGTTCCTAAACTCTTGGTGTTAAAATTGGGCAGTTTTTTTTTTTCTCTTTTGACATTGATGTCCCTAAGATAAGCCCTCAGAAGACAAATGACTAGTTCAGAGGAATGAGATGCTTCCATGACTCATGGTACAGATTTCTGATGTACAACTGACCACATCACACAAGAAGAGCAGGTAGCTGGGAGCCCACAGGCCCAGGCAACACCTCAGCTACAGTGGGTAGGGATGAAAATACAGATTCTTAAAAAAAAAATCTCTCTGACAATTTCTCAATATTTCATGCCAGCCTGTCCCTGTAGATTCCTGTTTTCGGGTGGTACTTTTTAAAACATCCCATCTCCAGAACTAGTCTGAGATATTCGTTGAGCCACAGATCTGATGCTACTTCATCGTACTGGCCCATCAGAATGTCAGAACACAGAACGTTCAAAATAACCCAACCAGCCAGAACCAGTCCGCACGGTCCACAGACTGTTAAACCTCCAGACACTCACAACTGTTTCTAGGTTCGTGGCCCAGTGGTCGAAGACTTGCCTAGAATCCCCCGGTGAGGAGCTGGGAACCTGGCTTAGCACAGGAATGTTGGTCTAGCACAAACACAAGAATAGGGTTCCATCTCCAATACAATAAAATGGAAACTGGGGTTGGGGAAGAAGTAGAAGGGAAAAAAAGTGAGTTTGGCATCTGAGCATATGCCTTATTTAAATATAATTGACATGGCTGGGGTGTGGCTTAATGGGTAGAGGGCTTGCCTAGCATACACAAAGCTCTGTCTGTCCCAGCTCCAGCATCTCCTAAACCAGGCGTGGTGGTTCACGTCTCTAATTCCAGCACTGGTGGAGGTAGAGGCAGGAGGATCCGAAATTCAAAGGCCATCCTTGTCTATGTAGAGACTTCAAGGTTGGTATGGGTTACATGAGACCCTACATCAACAAAACAAAGCATGGTAAACAAATACAGTTGACAGCGCCTGTCTGCTGAGGTGGCTGGGGCAGTGTGTAATCAATCGACACCTGTCGATTTCGAGAACATCCCCCTTTGGCTTGTGACCGCTTAAGAGGAACACAAAGGAGTTAACGAACCTTTACAGATTCCAGACTCTAAGGGGAGAAACTGCAAAATGTCACTTTTGTGCGACTGGATGCTATCCTTCTGTATATTCGGGGTCTCTTAAAGGATGCCAATATAACAGAGCCAAGTCACAACTCCCAGGGCCTCAGATGTAATCTAGGACGAAGACAACAACTTGTTTTTAATAAACTCTACACACAACCACTTCCTCCTACTCCTCCATCGTGTGCCACTTTGTTCTTGAAGAGTAATAATGTTAAAAAAAAAAAAAGTCCATTTTTGAACGACATTCCGCATTTCCGGAATGGATGGCCTAAATTTCAAAGTGTGAGCCGGCAAAGTTATTTTTAAACCTGTTTTCACAGCCTCCTCTTGTGTCCCAGCTTGTCTGAGTCCCTAGTCTAAGGCTCAGGGTGAAACCATATCTAAGCATTGCTTGGTTGAGCTGATGTTCCCGAGGAGCAGGCTGCCCTGATCCTGGGAATAAGAGGTTAAACTATCGCCAGGACTTCATACACGAAGAGAAGAGACTTATATATTTGTTTTATATTGCTGCATAAAGAGTTGGTCCAAATTCGTAGAGTTTGGAGGCTGGGAAGATGGCTCAGAGCCTGGGGGCCTTGCTGTACAAGCGTGAGGACCCAAGTTCAAATCTCCAGCACCCAGATAAAAGCAGGGCTTGAAGGTGCATGTTTGTAACCCCAGCACTGGTGACGGTGGGGACAGGAAGATTCCTGGAGCTTGTTGGTCAACCTGCCTTGTGTAAATGAGCTCAAAGTTCAGGGTTAGATCCTGTCTCAAAAATAAGGTGGAGAAAAATTGAAGAAGATAACCGGTGTCAACCTCTGGCCTCCATATACATGCATAGGCATGCATGCACACAAATTCACACACACATGCACATACGCGTGCACACGCACACACCATATCAAAGGAAGGATAAACATAAATAAAAAGAAGTGAGGTGGTGGTGCATGCTTTTAATTCTAGTATCCTGCAAAGTGAGACAGGAGGATTAGAGGTTCCAGGCCAACCTGGACTATATATTGGTATTCTGTTTCCAAAATGGGTGGGGGTGGAGACCAAGGGAATGGCTACGCTTAAGTAAGTATATACCATAGGCAGTCAGTAAGTTCCAGTTATTTCTTTTACTGGCAGTCTATAAGGTTATGTGGGTCACAAACAGAGTCGATGAAGCTACTTCCAAATGGCAGTGATAAGGTCACAATCGGCCTATGATATGAAGACGTCCGCTCCTCTTGTGACTTAGAACATTACCTTCTGGTCTCAGCACCCAACCCCTAGAAGAACTTAAGAGTGTGTTCATACATTGTCAGGGAAGCATGGGATCCTCTGTGAGCCTGGCAAACAGCGTAAGTGATTCTGCCAGGGCAGTGACAGAGATGAAAGAGTCAGGCAACTCCCTCAAGGACACCCCCATGAGCACGTACCAAGACAAAAATAACGCCTCATGGGGATCACTCCCTTAGTGCCTCATAGTGCCTTCCTTGGCCTGGCTTGCATCGCCTCTCTCCTCCTGAGGCTTCCGTTGACCGTTTTCTCGAACGTGAACTGTCAGCAATTGCAGCTGAAGTGGGGTTCTGTAAACACCTCTCAGAAGCATAGCCAAAGAGGCCAAGGGCACGGGGCTCCTGCTGAGGGATGGCCTGGATTTGTTGCTGCAGATCAGGGGCACAGTCCATGGTCTAAAACAGAGCTTCAGCACAAAAGCAGGATGCAGGAGGTGCACGGCAGAACTGCAGGGGAAAAGGTAGCCTCGCAATAGCATCTGGACCGGCTGGTTCTTGGTGACACAACCTAGAGTCGTTAGAGAGGAAGGAGCCGCAGTTGAGAAAATACCTCCTTCATAAGATCTGGCCATAAGGCATTTTCTTAATTAGTGATCAGTGGCGGTGGGGCCATCCCAGGGTTGATGGTCCTGGGTTCGATAAGAAGGCAGGTGAGTAAGGCATGGGGAACAAGCCAGTGAGCATCACTCCTCCACAGCGTCTGCATCAGCTCCTGCCTCCAGGTTCCTGCCCAGCTTGAGTTCCTGTTCTGACCTCCTTTGGTGATGAACAGCTATGTGGAAGTGTCAGCCAAATTAAGCCTTTCCTCCCCACCTTGGTCTTTGGTCGTGGTGTTTCATCGCAGCCACAGAAACCCCGAGGAAGAAGAGCTACTAACTTGGATGTGTGGTTCAGAGTCCTGACAAAGAGATGGGGCCCATCCAGCAGTGAGGCTGCAGGAATGCAGTGGATGGCCAGGTGATGAAACTCATGGCTAGCAGCGCTCAGGAAGTCCAGCCCCCACTCAGGGATTTTATTGTTCTGTTGAGGATAGAGCCCAGGACCTTGACATGCCAAACAAGTGCTCTGTCACCTAACAAAACCCCCAGCTCAGCCTTCTCTCTTGTTACACAAAGCTCTTCTTTTCCTGACTTGGCCCCAGAACTCAATTTCATACCATTCAACAACAATCCCTTTGTCTACAAAGTTTCCTTCCATTCCATTTGGGATGAAATTTGTGGTGTTGTACATGCTAGACAAGTATGCTACCAGTGAGCTATATCCTTAAACAACTAGTGTGTGTGCATGTGTGTGTGTGCTTGCACACACATGTGTGCATGCATGTATATGCAGAGTGCAAGACACCTTTCTGGAGCTGATAGCCAATGAGGTCAAGGATGGCGGGGTGGGGAGGGGGCTCCTGCTGAGGGATGGCCTGGATTTGTTGCTGCAGATCAGGGACATAGTCCATGATGTCCCAACACAGAACTTCACAGAAGCAGGATTCAGGAGGTGGGAGGCAGAACTTTCCACCACGAGTCCCAAGGATTGAGCTCAGGCCCTCAGGTTTGACAAGTACCTTCATCTGAACCATCTTGTTTAGTTCATCTTTATCTTGTTTCTTGGATTTTCATTGCTTATTTATTTTGCAGTGTGGGAGATGAAACCCAGGGAGATGAAACCCAGTATCACTGAGGCATATCCCCAGCTAGCACATAATTTTTTTCTTGGTTTGGTTTTGATGTTTGAAGCAGGTTTCATGTAGCCCAAGCACACCTCAAACTTGATATGAGGCAGAGTATGACCCATGTGGCGGTTTGAAAAAAAATGGCCCCTAAAGGGAGTGGCACTGTTTGGAGGTGTGGTCTTGTTGGAGGAAGTGTGTCACTGTTGGGGTGGACTTTAAAGTCTCTTTTGCTCAAGCTTCCCTCAGGGTGACTTTTAGTCAACTTCCTGTTGTCTGTAAGATGCAGCATTCTCAGTTCCAGCACCACTTCTGCCCACATGCTAACATGCCCCCCTTCATGATCGTAATGCACCAAAACTGAACCTCTGAAACTGTAAGCAATATTAGAGTTGCCATGGTCATGGTGCCTCTTCACAGCAATAGAAACCCTAAATAAGAAAACCTTGAACTTCTGATCCTCCTGCTTCTACTTCCTACATGCTGAGTTTACAGGTATATACCACCATGCCTGGTTTATATGGTGCTGGGATGAACCTCAGGGCTTTCTGGATGCCAGGCATGCACTCTACCAAATGAACAAATACCTGCGGCTCCCTGACAGCAAAATTTTAAGTAGTGCATAAGACCAGAGAATGGGGCTACTCGAAAACAAGTAGAAGGAAGTGTCACCCTGAAGGGGTAGGAGGGACCCAGACCTAGAAAACGTCTCCTGCTGCTAATACTCCCCTGGGCTTCACCTCTGTGCACAGACTTAGGTTGGACTGGATGGGAGATAGTTTTTCACTTGGTATAAGATCTATTTTCCATCACTGGGAGCCTGAAAACAGTGAAACATCGATAAATGTCTGATTTTTCAGTAAATGTAAAAACAAACAAACAAACAAGCAAACTGATGACTCTACCACTTCCGTTAGCAGCTTCTGACCATCGAGAGACTAATTCCAAACAATTGCTTCTGTGAGGGGCTCCCCCTCCCCCTGCTTCTCTCTCTCTCCCACTTTCGGCCCTGGACAAAGATTTCTCATTTCATACATCATTTGTTCCAGCCATAATTCTATCCAAGTCACTTCAGCTCCTTAGCAAATACAAGCAGCAGAGAGTCATGCTGGAGCAAAGCTAGCATGTGAGACATGGGGTGCTGGAGACCTGGGTGGCATCAGGTCACAAATGCTGGCCAGAGGCATGTGCGTTCAACCAAAGAAAAAAAGCTAAAATGTTCAAATGTGCGGGTGTACACCCACGCGTGCACAAAGAGGTCAGAGAGGGTCGTGGGAAATCCTGCTCTATCACACTTTATTTTATTGCTTTGGGGCAGGGTCTCTCACAAATCTGGAGTCTGATATCTTTTAAGAAGGACCCCAGTGATGCTCTTACCTCTGCCCCCTCACCTCTCCCGTACCGGGGCCTATAGACATGTGGCCCCTGGCTATGTACATGGGTTCCACAGATTTGAAGTCAGTTTCACTCTTTCTTAAAGGATTTTATTTATTTTATTGTTAATTATATGTATATGTGGGGAGGGGGTATGCGCATGTATGAGCACAGGTGCCCGTGGAGTCCAGAAGAGGCCAGAGGGACCCTGGTGCTAGAGTTACATTGTGAGCCTATCTGACATGAATGATGGAACCTGAACTTGGATCCTCCAGAGAAGCAGTATACACTCCTAACTGTTGGGTCATCTCCCAGTCCCTACTGGTCTCTTTAATTAGTGTAATGACACTGGTTGCGGCGCCTTTGAATGCTTCAGGAGCCTGAGCTACATTCTCATGGGTCCCAGATGTGATTAAGGGATGACTACGTGCACAGACTTAAACTGCTAAATTGAGTTGGGACCTTTTACTAGATTCCAGGCTCCCTGTGCCTCTGTTGCACCAAAACATCAAGATCATTGGGGGGCAGTTGCTAGACTCACAGCCAAAACAGAAACACATTATAGATGTCCCCAAGGTCGCACAAAGATGAAGTTCCCCGGTTTGACCTTGCTCTTCCAAACCCACTGGCTACCAGAGTGTGAAGCTCACAGCATGGCCTTTGGCCAAATGGTGTGGCCGGCAGCTGCTCAAATCTGCTGTGACTGAGGCAAGTGCCAGAAAATGCTCTGGGAGATGACTCAGGGACCCAGATTGGGCCCTGTCTTATTGTCACCCCTAAGGTTGTTCAGACCAATGCCACCTGCCAGCAAAAACAAGAAGAGCCCTCCAAGGGAGGCCTGAGTCAGTTAACAGTGCTCTATTGTAACTCCTTTTTTTGGGGGGGGGTTTAATTAATTAATTAATTAATTTATTAAAGATTTCTGCCTCCTCCCCACCACCACCTCCCATTTCCCTCCCCCTCCTCCAATCAAGTCCCCTCCCTCGTCAGCCCTAAGAGCAATCAGGGTTCCCTGCCCTGTGGGAAGTCCAAGGACCCCCCACCTCCATCCAGGTCTAGTAAGGTGAGCCTCCAAACTGCCTAGGCTCCCACAAAGCCAGTACGTGCAGTAGGATCAAACACCCATTGCCATTGTTCTTGAGTTCTCAGTAGTCCTCATTGTCCGCTATGTTCAGCGAGTCCGGTTTTATCCCATGCTTTTTCAGACCCAGGCCAGCTGGCCTTGGTGAGTTCCCGATAGAACATCCCCATTGTCTCAGTGTGGGGGTACACCCCTCACGGTCCTGAGTTTCTTGCTTGTGCTCTCTCTCCTTCTGCTCCTGATTTGGACCTTGGGGTTTCAGTCCGGTGCTCCAATGTGGGTCTCTGTCTCTGTCTCCTTTCATCGCCCGATGAAGGTTAATATTCAGGAGGATGCCTATATGTTTTTCTTTGGGTTCACCTTCTTATTTAGCTCTTGACTCTCTGTGGCATAAGCCAGAAAGATAGGAGTCAGTCACAGCACTGGGTGTTAGGCCAGATTCTGGGTGATCTTCCTGGTCACCTTCCATAGATATAAAATGGCTACATCACTCCCAGAACCCAAACAAGAAGACGGGGAAGATGTGAACTTCTATGGTGGCCCAAGTCTGAAATCCCAAGCTTTGGGAGGCCAAGGCAGGAGGATCTATCTTGAGTTCAAGGCTAACATGAGTTATGAGTAAAAACTTGTCTATGAAAGTGAAGTGTGTGTGTGTGCATGCATGCATGTGTGTGCGTGTGTGTGTGCGTGTGTGTATGATGTGTGTGTATGTGTGTGTGATGTATGTGTGTGTGCGCGTGCATGCATGTGTGTGTGTGTGTGCGTGTGTGTGTTGGATGGAATCCTTCCACCCTCACTGTCCACCACACTTCCAAAACCTGGAAGGATGCCCCAGATGAATGATCCCAAGCAGCTCTGCTGGACCTAGTAGGGAATAGGTAAAATCCTTCTGCACAGACTGCCTGTGACTCTATCTGGCCTTAGGAACTTGTTACAGCCTATCTTCCATTAGTTGTCCCAGGCTAGCAGAGACCTGGCAAGAGAGTTGCTCGGCAACAAACTCTGTCTCCATTCCATCCTCTCTTAAATATTACAGTCTCACCAGCTACCTCTAGGCATTGGCCTGGCCAGATGGGCTGAAAACACACAGCAAAAGACAAAAGCAACAACCTAAATCCATATGCCCAGGTCTGAGTTGAGAAATGCAAGCAATAGCAAGAAAACAAGTTAAAAAGCAAGGGTTCCCAGAGAGAACGGGCTTAGATGGCATTCAAGACACAGAATTCAATAGAGTGATTGTAATCATGTTTAGAGACTTTTAAAGAGGCCAGAAACAGACTTTCTGAGTGAACGGAGACAGAGGACAGGGACAAACTGATTGAAGCTCAAGAAAACACACAACCAAGAGCTGAACAAAATAAGGAAATCAAGTCAGGGCCTGAAAATAGAATTTGGTAATGATATGGAGATCCTGAGGAAGACGTGAGGCCGGGAGACAGCTCAGTCCAGAAAGTGCTTCTGGTCTTGAGAGCATGAGGTCCTGAGTCCACGCCCATGTAAACAGGCCAGGCATGATGGTGGAGCTTGTACACTGGTCACTGGGAGACAGAGACAAGCAGACATCCGGGCTTCACCAGTCTGGCCTATTTGCTGACTTTCAGACCCATGAGAAACCTTGTCTCAAAAATTATGATGAGAATGGTGCCTGAGAAATAGCAGCTGAGATTCACCTCTGCCTTCCACACATGCATGTGTGTACACACACATGCACGCACACACAGAGAGAACATATATATGGTTAAATATGTGGATGATGGTGGTACCATGAACTTCTCTTAATTTTTTTTTTCTGCCAGGGAAGGGAGTATGTCCTGAGTCCCCACCAATGAACTGTGCTTCCATCTCATGGGTCAGAACTGAGCCATGTCCCTGGTAAGCCAGGAAAGTGGCCATGAACTGACACACACACACACACACACACATACACACACACACACACACACACACACACACAGACAACACAGGTTGGACATCTCTAACCTGAAACGGTGAAACCGCAAATACTCCAAAATTAAAAGTTTTCTGATTTCACAAGTGGAAAATTCCACACCTGCTCTCCTGTGATGGTTCACAACCCAAACCCAGGTGAACAAAAAGTAGTATGCAAATTTATCTTCTGGGGAGTACTGGGGAGTCGTCTCTGTCAGTCAAGGGCCTGATACATACACAAGGACATTGGTTCAACCCAGCACCTCTATAAAGAAGATGCAGATGGTAGGTAGCATGTGCTTCTCATCCCAGCCTGGTGAATTAGAGACCGGTTCTGGGCAATGAGAGACCCTGTCTCAGAAAACAGGGTAGCACAGTGTCCAGGGTCGACCTCTAGCCTCCATATAAACACACACATGCATGCATACACACACACACACACACACACACACATGCACTCTCCAACATACACACATGCACACACACAAAAGAAATAAATTACCTTCTAGCAACATATAGGTGCTGTGTATGAAGCATATATATGAAATATTGCACATATATGTAAAATGTATATGAAATATCAATGCACTGTGTCTTTTCAATGTGTACACTGCCCCATCATTTCTCATTATGTATATGCAAATATTCAAAATATAAAAAAATAAATCTAGCAGGGTGGTGGTGGTGCACACCTTTAATCCCAGCACTTGGGAGGCAGAGGCAGGCAGATCTCTATGAGTTCAAGGCCAGCCTGGTCTACAAGAGCTAGTTCCAGGACAGCCAGGAGTACTACACAGAGAAACCCTGTCTCTAAAAAAACATAAACAAAAACAAAATAATATTAATATAAATCTAAAAGCAATCTACAGTCTGAAACAGTTCTAATCCAAAGTAATTTAGGGTAAAGGTTATTCAATCTGCATTGGCTAAGGATAACACTGAGAGTTGTAAAGGTGGGTTGGGATACCCTGAGAAACAGCCACCCAAAGAGAGCTAGTCTTAACCTTTGGAGCCTGTCAGAGTCATCTCACGTGGAAGCGGTCACTTCAGGTGTGGCGATGTGAAGGCCTTTAGCTGACAGGACTGACTTGACTGAGCCGTGTGGACTCTTCTAACCATTTAAATACAAAATTTCTTCCACAATCCCATGTGTTGAACATGTGGTCTCCAGCTGGTGGTGCTATTTTGGGAGGTTCTAGAAACTCAAAGAGGGTGGAGCCTAGCTGCAGGAAGTAGTTCACTGGGGGCACGACCTTGGGGGTGTGTTATCACGGGGCCTTTCCTGTCATGCTCTCTGATTCTTGTCTGCCATGATGTGAAAGGCCCTGTGTAGACAGATGTTTCTGTCTTGCCCAGTCCTGCAACTGTTCAGTCCCAAATAAATACTCAAAGGCTTATATTAATTATAAAATGTTTGTCCTATTGCTCAGGCTTATTACTAACTAGTTCTTACAACTATAGAATTATATATAGTTCTATATTTGGCCATGTGACTTGGTACTTTTTCTCAGTAAGGCATTCTCATCTTGCTTCCTCTGTGTCTGTCTGGTGACTGTGTCTCTGCCTTTCCTCTTCCCAAAATTCTCCTAGTCTGGCTGGCTACCGGCCAATCAGAATTTTTTTTTTTTTTTTTTGGTTTTTCGAGACAGGGTTTCTCTGTGGCTTTGGAGCCTGTCCTGGAACTAGCTCTTGTAGACCAGGCTGGTCTCGAACTCACAGAGATCCGCCTGCCTCTGCCTCCCGAGTGCTGGGATTAAAGGCGTGCGCCACCACCGCCCGGTTCAGAATTTTATTAAACCAATATGAGTGACAAATCTTTACAGTGTACAAGAGCCCTGCTAGGACCTCTGCACCATGGTAACCAAGGCCTCTGGAGCTGTGCACAAAAAGAATCCTTCCTTTCTCTCTAGATTGCTTCTGTCAGATGTTTGTCACTATGATAAAACGTCACTAACATAGCCCTGAATGTGATCCTATGCTGTTCTAAAGAGAGGAGGAGTCAATAGACACACACAGGAAGAGGAAACAGGTAAAGAGGAGGCCAAGACTTGAAGACCCTGGCCTTGAAGAACTGACCGACGTGGGCAAGAGCTAAGGAATGCCTGGACACTAGGAGCTGGAAGAGACAAGGAGCAGATTCCCTTCCATGGCAGTCAGTGGGAATGTGACACCGGGTACACCTTGGCTTTCGCACAGCGGTGCTGAAGTTGGGCTTCTGGCAAAACTGTGAGCAAGTACATTTCTGCTTTTTGATCCACAAAGCATGTGGTAATTGGTTACCATGGCTACAGGAAACCTATACAATGGCTTCTAAATCAGAAATAAAGGTCTCAGATTCCTTCACTGAGACTACGAAGGGGGTGGGTTTCCCTCCTCACTTCCTGACACACCCCTATTTCATATTAATGTGCATACACACACACACACACACATGCACGCACACTGAGACCATGGAGGAAGAGTTTTCCACCTCATTTCCTGATGCGTACCTAGTCTCACAACACTTCCTGACACACACCTATCTCACACACACACCTATTCATATACAACCTATTTCATATACACACACATGTGGGAAATAGACATTTAAAATGGTGAGGAGAGAGTATTTCCCAACTCACCTTCTGAAACTCACCTATTTCATACACATGCACACATGTGCACACACACACAATCCAAGCAAGGTCTTCCTTCCTTACCCAGCTGTAGCTTGGAGGAGGACTTTGGAGCATGTTCCAAACTGAGGTCTCCCAGGACCACTGTCTCTTTTCTATTGAGCGAATTATTTCCTGTTTATACCAAGAAAACAGGAGCCTAGAGAATAAGGCATGTCACGGGGCTACCACCATGGTGGCTCACAGCCAGAAACCCCAGCACACCAAAGCCAGCAAAACCTTGACCAACGTGCTACCATACGGACTCAACCTGACTCTCTTGGCCAAACACAGAAGTCTGCATTGGATGTGCTGCTCAGCAAATGGCCCATAAAAAATTCACGGCTGCAGCTGACCCTCATTAGACTGTGTTTCATTCAATTAAAAACATCCATCCCAGAAATACATGTTTGCTTAACAGGCAGAAACGATGTGGGAGCCTCATGCTGCAACACCATCAAATCAAATCAAATGGTGGGAGCCGACAGAATGAAGCCATCAGGCAAAGGAGCAGGAGGGATAACAGAGGCCCCTTGCCAAAGAGGCATAATCAATGGCTTACGGAAAAAGACTCGTGTGCATCTAACTGTGTGTCCACACAGAAAATTGGGAGAAAAATGGCAGAAAGGTGGTTCATCAGAGCATCTAATGGAAGAATAAGTCAGCATCCAGATAGCCTAGGGGATTCCCCAGTGTTTACACCTGAAGATGTTAACCACAGACCCCGAGGCGGGTCTCCCAGGCTAGAAGGACATGCGCACCCTCCTCTCCAGCTTCCCTTTATTCCAAAGCTGTGTGTGTCTACTGACTTCAGAGAGATAAGCGGCAAAGGAAGACATTCCAGCTTCACTTCCAAACGAGACCTAAGAGGACCAGAAGCCCTTCCCCATCGGTCTCCTTTATTTAGTTACTGGTCTCACAGTGACAGAAACACCTGAGGGAAGAAGGATTCATCGTGGTTCATAGTGCAAGGGATACAGTCCATCCTGGTGGCAGAAGTTGCTCAAGGGGCAGTTTCAGACTTAAGTGGCTGATTAAATCCTAGCAGCTGTTAGGGGAGCAGAAAGAGAGAGCTAGGACCAGACAGAGAGCCAGCCTTCAACCCTGAAGACCCACCTCCCAACAATCCACTTCTTCCAGATAAGCCCCACCCCCTAATAGTTCCATCCTCTCCCCAGTCAGCACCACTCCCTGAGAACCTAGTGTTCCTCCTACACATGAGCCTATGAGGGACCTTCAAAGAGAAACCACCATAGCTGATGACGTCTTTCAGACCTCACAGGGCACGTTATAAGTCTTTTATTATTGCATAGGTACCCGGGGAATGTTATAAGTCATTTATTACTGCATAGGTACCCGGGGAACATTATAAGCCATTTATTAATGCATAGGTACCGAATAGGAGAAGCCCACTTCATCTTGTCTTAAGAGAATATAGGACTGATAATGACTGGAAATGAAAGCACTCCAATGAGACCCCCCAAGCCTAAGCAATTCTGAACTCAAAGACTTTCTCAGAGTCTGGTGGGCTTCAAAGACTTTTCAATGCTGTCTCAAAGGCAAGCTATGTGCACCCTAGGGTTCCCAGGCCAGCCCTTGGGAAGGACAAGATGGGTGTGCCTTTGTGTGTTTGCCATTGCTCTAACAGAATGCCTGGGTGTAATCTTTAAGGTAGGTATTTGTTTTGGCTCACAGTCTGTAGGCCCAGAAGCCCAAGATGAGGCAGCCGTACTTGCTGAGGTCCAGGTGTGGTTTCAACTTGGCGGTAGTGAGGATGAGCTGGACTATGAGAGGTTGACAGAACACAAGGACAGGGTTAACTTTTCCTGGGGAGACACCGGCAAACATCTACTCAGTACGGATAAGGTTCTGATGACAGACCAAAGTAATCTCTCCATCAAAGTCCAACTCAGCCAGTGAATGAGCCTATTGGGTTTACGTACAAAGCATAAGGAAGGTGTCATGTACAGGTATGGGGGTGACCCCAAAGTGGCTGCATCACGACTTAGTCCCACCCCATCATAGGTGATGACCTGACCTCATGGAAGATATACCTTGGAGTCCCCCTTTCCATTAACCTTCCACTTCCTAGATATTTTAGTATCTCCCAAGATGCCTTGCAGCCTTGCAGTACAAAAGAATAATAGCTGAAAATCCAGGAAAGGGTCATGTAAATTTTCCTGGATCTACTTGAGAGTGTCAATAGCTCCATTACTATTACTGTAGACTGAGATATCTCTAGTAGGTCTCAATTAGAGACCTAATTGCCATGGTTACCAGGCCATGGTACTCTCTACTCCAAAATGGCAATCTTATGACCGAAAAAAACATACCAACCCACTCTTGAGGTAACCAACCCAGTTTCATGAAAAAGGCATCAATCCATTCCTTAGGACTTGACCCATGGTCTCCATAGACTTCCCACTAGTGCACACTCCCTAAAACTGCTGTATTGGGAACCAAACCTCCACATGAGTTTTGGTGAGTGCAAGCCATATTGACCCCAGAGCAGAATGGGGTAGATACGATATCAAAACCACAGATCTCTAAGAATGTACTGATACATATATAATATTAATGAGGTACCTCATGCCCACTGCTGTAAAAATGTTTAGGTTTCTAGAGTAGTGCCATAGTATCAAAGAACTAGTTTTATCTTAAGTAATTTTATTAATATGCAATATTTCATAAGTAATATAGTTTTGACTTAGAAAAACTAAAAACAAGAATCATAAAAAGGGTTTGGGCGAAGCATGGCTCAGTCTAAAGCTTTTGTCTTACAAGAGGATCTAGGGTCAGTTCTTAAAACCCACGTGAGAAGGCCACATACGATGGCATGAGCTCGTAATCTCCATCCTGGGGAGGTGAAGACAGAGACTATCACTGGACAGCCACCTAGACTAGACAAGGCTTTGAGCTTCAGACCAAGGAAATACCTTTTCTTTTAAAAAGGTATGCACTACTCCTGAAGAATAAGACCTGGGATTATCCTTACGATTCCGTATGTATATGAACACATGTGCTTGTGAATATATACACATGTACATACACATGTACACACACACACATGTGGGAAGAGAGGACTCAAAAGCCTTTTACTTGGGAGGGACATGGTATGGTCATGTGAGGGTAGGGCCTAAAGAGGCCAGAAGAGGGAATTGTGTCTCCTGGAGCTGCAGTTATAGACTGTAGTTACAGAATCATGTGGGGGTGCTGGGGATTGAACCTGGGTCCTCTGCAAGAGTGTAATGTCCTTTCACCTGCTGGGCCATCTCTCCCGGCCTACACAATGTTCTTTTAGATGCAGTCATACTTTTCTTACCGTGGTATAACTTGTCTTTGTTCTAACACACCAGAATGCCATAAACATTGTTTGGTATGTCAAAAATAAACATCAACATCACCATTTAATGGTTGCATAGTACACCCACGCATGAATATGTGGTAATTAATGTAACAAACTGCCCTTATTGGTCACATTCTCCCAATACCCAAATGTTTCCGGGTATTATTAGCACTAGAGTATCCTGTGTACGTTCCCTCCTGCGTAACACAACTGTATACTTAGTGTGACAGATGTTTTCAGTAGTCAACTGAATTACATGTGAACTGAACTAAAACCCAAATGACAAGGCACACTTGTGAAAGATTTTTTCTTAATTAAGCCATTTGAAGTAGGAAGACCCACTTCTAATCTGGCCTATGACCTGGAAAGCTGTACCTTTAATCCACATCTTTTGAGGTACGACACTCCACCTTTAACCTGGACCACACCTTTAGCTGGCAACCTGTATAAAGGATACAGAAGGAAGACCATGGTTCTCTCTTTTCCTGCTTGCTCTGGCTCTTGCCAGCGAGTCCATTCCTTCACTGGCACCGGCATTCACTACTTCTTCAGGATTCTGGTGTATACTGAAGACCAGCTGAGACATCCAGCCTCGTAGACTGAACCGGATTCTAGGACCTCTGTTGGTAGACAGTGTTGGACTGGTTGGATCACAGCCTGTAAGTCATTCTAATAAGTTCTATCATCTATCTATCTATCTATCTATCTATCTATCTATCTATCTATCTATCTATCATCTATCTATCTATCTATCTATCTATCTCCTATCTATCTATCTATCTATCTATCTATCTATCTATCTATCTATCTATCTATCTCCTGTCTATCTATCTATCTCCTATCTATCTATCTATCTATCTATCTATCTATATCATCTATCTATAGATTTACATTTAAATATAGATATAGCTATATGGATAGATGATAGGTAGATGATTGAAAGATGATAGATTATTGAAAGATAGATGAGAGATAGAGAGATAGATAAATTCATTCTAATAATTTTTGTTTTTCTACAGAGTCCTAACGCACTTCCTTTTTTGAAATAATTTCCCAAGATACAATGTCTTGATCTAAAGGAAGTTGTGTTATTCACCTCAACAAGGCATTTTTGGAAGCGTCTTCAGCGCCACAGTACAGTACTGCTCTGTGCGTGGAGACTACCATGCAGCCTTATTTATTGACTGAACTTAATTGGCATTTCTAACTGAGAGAAGGCCTGTGGCGGGGAGTTTACAGCCCTGAACATCTCAGATGTCAAACAAAGGCAGTTTCCTATGTAATTTTTGCCATCATTAAGCAGCAAAAAGCTCTTTCTGGCGCAGAAAGAGAATAAGATGTGTTTGCTTCAAAATATTTGCAGATCGATTCAGATATAATAAACCATCGCGCATTCTGCCTGCAAACCAAAGGTAGAAATGCACATTTTAAGAAAAGACAATATTAGTTACTAACAAAGGTGCCAGGAAAGCTTTGCAAATTGGCTACAGTCATAAAGGGAGTATTTCGGTCCATGAGTGGGCTGTGTTGAAGGAGGCTATAGCAGTAACTCAAACAAAACCCAGAGAGATTCATTGGGTTTGCTTCCTTCAACCAAGGTTGGCTTCACTCCCAGGCTCTTCCCAGAGATACTACAGTGACGACTTCTCTCTGAACTCAGAATGACAGAGTGGCTGCCATGGAGCCAGATGCCCTGTTTTCAACACGTCATTGTCCTAGGAAAGGGGGGATCTGTCTTCTTGTTGCTCCTATCACAGTGTTGAGGTTTGGATGTGAAGGGTCATCCACCCAAGGATCCTCTGCTGAGGGCATGGTCATGGCGTGTGTCCAGGAAGGAAGGATATCTCTCCTCTCTGAACCCTCCTCTTCCTCAACCTCTTTTCCTCTTTCTGACTCCCCCAACCCACCCTCCGTCATCTATCTTTCTCTCTCTTCTCTTCCTGGCCACCACGAGATGAGTAGCTGTGCCCTACAATGTGTTCCCTGCCATGTTATTTTGCCTCTGCTTGAGCCCAGGAGCAATGGAGCCTGTCTGGTGAGCGAAAGAAACCCATCCTTATGTTGTATTCAGCAGGTTTTTTTGTCACTGCGGGGAAAAGGCTGACTAAACCGGAAACAGAGCGGTTCTCCTTTCTGGAATTGTTGTCATAGCTCATGTTCTGTTGCTGCCCTAGAACCCCGAGGCTGAGTGGTTGAAAAAGAGGGACGTTTATTTGCGTTCTCAGTTACGGAGGCTGGAAAGTCTAGAATCAGGTGGCTACATCTGGGAGGACCTCATTTTATCTCAACTCATGATGGAATACAGAAGAGAAAACACATGTAGAAGAGAAGACACCAGAAATAAGGGTTGTGTTGTCTCATGGTGACCAGAAACCCAACCAGCTCCCTTTAAAATTATCAAAGTTGGACCAGGAAGGTTGCTCAGTGGGCGACCAGTGGGAAGAGCTTGCACCAAGCCTGACAACCTGAACTCGATCCCCAGTACCTGTAGAAGGCACAGCTCAAAGAAAGGACATGGCTGACGCCTGGTCACCCAGGATGCTGGAGTGAATGCTGTTTGACAACTTGGTGATCTTTTGCCTATTCTATGGAGCCAGCCTTACTGAATCACCCTCTCATTCTGGGCATTTGTACAGGCCCCAATCCTGAGCTTTGTCTCTCAGTGAATAGGACCTGTCCTTATGAAAGAGGTCCTGACTACATGGCATCCTCCACCAGTAGAATCTATCCTGATGCTTATTATAGACCCCCTTCTCCTTAGGTCCTTTCTTTGAGCACTGTTTATCAGTCAATAGAACTCATACTGTATAGGTAATAGAACATTATTGTAAAGGTCATGGATGTTTTGTTACGACACTAGGGAGTCTCTGCGTGGTTATGCCTAAAGCTTTTTATGATAACTGTCATGTGGAAATATTTTTCCAAAGTTTTGTTGTGTTGAAATGTGTAAGAAATAAATCCCAAGGTCAAATTCTGGAAGTTTCGGCCCAGTGCCATCAGAACTGAGAATTCTTCATTTCGTGCAGACCATTTCCCTGCCAGGCATGAGGCTTGCCAGGCCCCCAACAAGTACCCGTATAGTAGGAGGAGAAAACCAATTTCTGCAAGCTGTCCTCTGACCTCCAAATGGCTTTAGATGACAACATGTAGCTTTGTCTCCATCCCTGACACCACGGACACAGAGAAAATGAAGAAGAGATTACACACAGGAGTCAGACAGGCTTTCTCTGTGTAACTCTGGCTGTCCTGGAAATCGCTCTGTAAAACAATTTATAGAGCTGGCCTTGAACTCAGAGAGATCCTCCTGAGCACTAGGATTAAAGGCGTGTGCCACCACCAACTGGCTCCGACAGGAGTTTTCAAAGAAGGCTTGGTGGAGGAGCAGCAGAGAGGGACCCACGCGGACTGCAAAGGGAGATGCAAATTCATGTGTAGGATCACATGGAGGAGGCTCAGAAGGTGAGAGAATGTTGTGGAGTTGGGAAGAAACCAAAGCATCATTGGGGCAAGCGAGATGGCTCAGCAGGTAAAGACACTTGTTATGAAACACAACAACCTAAGTTCAATCCCTGAAATGTTCTAGCAAGTTGTCCTCTGACTTCCACATAAACCATGGATATGCACACATTGTACACACACATACACACAAATAAATCCATGTAGTATTTTCAAAAGCACAGTTGCTAGTCTGAATGGGGAATGGCTATGCCCCTAGTCCTCTGCTGTTGCTTCTATGATTTGGGTCAGCCCCCGAAAGGTCATGGAGTCATCTTCCCTACTCTACTTCCCTCCCTCAACCACCCATTCTCCTTTTCTCTTCCCTGTCCACTTTCCTTCCTTTCCCTCTTTCTTTCTTTCTTTCTTTCTTTCTTTCTTTCTTTCTTTCTTTCTTTCTTTCTTCTTTCCTTTCTTCCTCCCTCCCTCTCTCTCTTTCTCTTTCCTTATCTTTCTTTCTTCCTTCCTCCCTCCCTCCTTTCCTTTCTTCCTTCCTTATTATTATTATTTATTATTATTATTTCTGGAATGTGCAGGTTCTTGAAACAAGGCCTTACATAGGACAGGCTGGCCTCAAACCCACAAGCCTTCTGCTTCAGCCTTCTGAGTTCCTAGGATTACAGGCATGTGCTACCCCACACAGTTCCCATTGCTTATTTTACACTAGGTAGCTCAGGCTGGTCTTGAACTCCTGATCTTCCTGCCTCTGCCTCTCAAGTTCTGGGATTACAGGTATGCACCATCATGCCCAGCTATGCCTTCTATGGATTAGCTTTGGTACTAGGTTTTTCTTTTTGTGCAACCAAATACCTGAACCAGGCATGTCATGAAAGAAAAAGGTTTATTCAGACTCACAGCTTAAGGGACTGTGTGACGGCACGAGTGTGGGCAGTGGTCACATCGTTTCTGCACTCAGAGAGCAGAATGTTAACGGGAAGTGAGGTCAGGCTAGAAAGCCTCAAGGCCCACCCTAGAGTGATCTACTCCCTTCAGCAAAACCCCTCCTCTTAAAGGTTCCATAGCCTACCAAAACAGTGCCACCTGCTGGGGCCCAAGGGCTCAAATAGACAAACCTGTGGGGATATTTCACACTCAGATCACACCAAGGCCCACCTTGATGACTTCATCTAACTTTCATTATCTCTTTAAAATCCCTGTTTCAAAAATCAGTCTCATTCTGAAGTATGGAGGCTGGACTTTAAAATATAAACTATGTGTTATCATATGTTAGAAGCACAGTGCAGCTGGTAGATTGCTTTCCTCGCAAGCAGAAGTGTTTGAGCTGGATACCTAGAGCCATGTGAAGTAAGTTAGGCCTGGTAGCTCATGCTTATAATCTCATTCACTATAAGGGAGCTGGAGATGGATAGATTCCTAGGACTTGATGGCCAGTTAGCTTAGTCTATTTGGCAAGTTCTTGGTCTGTGGGAGACCCTGTCTCCAAAGTATATGACAGACAGGGCTTGAGAAATAACATCTGAGGTTGGCCTTCACACATACATGTACACAGTGGCCACATGCACTTGCACAATGCACACAAATACATATGCACACATACATACACAAATGTACACACAAATATACTATGCACATGTGTACACATAAATATACATATATTATGAATATGCATTTGCACATATACACATGCAAATACAATTTGAGGCAGATGCAATTCAAACTACAAGAAACCCAGACGAGCAGCCACCCACCTGCCTGAGCACCCATCCCTGAGGACAACGCTCTTCTACCCCACAATGCATAGGAAGCTCCCAACATCAGCACCTTCCTCCTAAATCCAGGAGAAACAATGCATCCCCAGGCATCTGAGGACATAGTAATGAGGTCCAAAATAAATTACGAGGAAGTCAGAAAATTGCATCTCAGACATGGAAACACCTGAAGTATGCAAAGAAATTGAGAAATTTCATTGCACTGGGAAAATAAGATTAAAAAATAAAAGCCAGCAAGAAAGCTAAAAAGCCAAGTGGAACACACTGGAAGCAAATATTTACCATTCAAATAAAATATAACAAAGGATTAATATCTGGAATACAAAATAGTGACAACAAGCGACTCGACAGATAAACAAACACAAAACGGGAACAGAGAGTTCTCTGCCTGGCACGGCACTGGTGAGAGAACAACAGGCGGGGGTCTAATTTTCCTCCATTGCCCTGATCAAACAGTCTATCCCAGTGGTTCTCAACCTGTGGGTTATGACTCCTTTGGAGGAAAACGACCTGTTCACAGGGGTCACCCACGACCATTAGAAAACACAGCTATTTACATTATGATTCATAACATAGCAAAATTACAGTTATGAAGTAGCAACAAAAATAATTTTACGGTTGGGGGGTCGCCACAACATGAGGAAGTGTATGAAAGGGTCGCAGCATTAAGACAGTTGAGAACAACTCGCTGCTCTAACCACAGCAACTTGGAGAGGAAAGGGTTTATTAGACTTACGCTTCCAGGCCACAGCACGTCATTGAATAGAGCTTGGGCAGGAAGGCAAGCAGGAACAGCAGAGCCCTGGAGGAGTACTGCTGATGGGGTGGCTCGTCTTGCTTTCTTGTACAACCCAGGGCCACCTGCCCCGGGGTGGCACTACCTACGGTGACCTGGGCCCTCTCACATCAATCGTTAATCAAGAAAATGTCCCCAAAGCATTGCCTATCTGGCCAGTCTGGTGGAGGCTTTTCTTAGTTGGCATTCCCTCTTTCCAGATGACCAAGGAAGTGTCAAGCTGACAAAAATCTAACAAACATACTTAGCTAGATTTTATATGTGTGTGTGTGTGTGTGTGTGTGTGTGTGTGTGTGTGTGTGCGTGCGCAGTCCATGATCACATTCCCACAGTGGGCTGGGCCCTCCTATGTCATTTAGCAACCCCCACAATCTCCCCTAGAAATGCTCACAGGCCATTCTGATCCGGACCATCTCTCAACAGAGATTCCCTTCTCAGGTGGCTCTCGGCCGAGCCAAGCTGACAGTTGAATCTAACTAGGACAGTGGTATCTATTACCGTTTGACATGGACATAACTTCTGAGTGAGAACCCTATTTCTAGGTTTCTATGTGGAGAAAGACTATAAATAGCAAGAAGGGCCGCAGCAAGGATGGCAACTGCAGTAATGGTTGAGAGAGGACGGAAATGTAAGCATCTCAGTGTCCATCAGTAGCAGGTTGGTTATGTAAAGCTCAGGCAAGGTGCATTCTGCTGCACAGCCTACAATAAAGCAAAGCAGTGATTAGAGCTATTCCAACAGGCAAAGCTATTGAGACAAGTTGTCAGGCTCAAAATAAAAGGGGGAGGAGCTAAAGGCCTGGGACCAAAGCTCCATGGTAGAATACTTGCTTAGCATGTGTAAGACCTCAGTATTAATCCCTAGCAGTAGCTCTGGTAAAAACACCAACAACACCCAGAATGGGGTAGGTAGCAGAAAGTTAAAAAAATATCGCACATACTACGGTTAGAAAGATAACTCTGCCAATGATTCACAGGACCTGAAAATGATTTTCAGAACCCATGCAATGAATGAACGGATAAATGAATGAATAACTAGCTAAACAGACAGACAGATAAAAGTCCAACATGATGGCTCAGCTGGATAAAAGTATTGTCACCAAGTCTGACCACCTGAGTTTAATCCCTGGGACCCACACGATAGAAAGAGAAAGAATTGACTCACAAAAGTTGCTAGCAGACTTCCATGTGCACCTCCATGTGTGTGTGTGTGTGTATGCATACACACACACACAAACACACACATGACACAGAGACAGAGAGATGGAGAGCTGAACATGGCCACCCCAAATTGGAATCCCAGCACTGGGGACGGGAGGATTCCCTGGGGCTAGGAGATAGAAGAGTGGATAAAGATTTTGTCAAACAGCAAGAAGAACAGAGTGTGAGTCCAAAGAAGCTACATAAAGCCATACGTGCCTGGTGGTCCACCTGTGATCCTGGCATTTAGGAAGCAGGTACAAGTAAGCCCTAGGGTAGACTAACCAAATTGGCAAGTTCCAAGTTCAGTGAGAAACAATGCCTCAGGAGATAAAATCAAGTGTCTTGGGGAGAGATGCCTGACACCAACCTCTGGCCTCCACACATAAGCCCACACATGCAAGCGTGCATAAATATATGCACAGGACAAATAACATACAATAAAATACATCACAAAAATCAAAACTAATGGCCCAGACATACAAAGAGCTTGACAGAGTCTCTGTCATAAAATTATGCTGCTGGGATTTTATAATCTAGGAGAATTAGAAGCAAAAGAAAGCTATCTGGAAGACACAACTGGTAAGATTAGGTCAGTGGGAAACTAGAAGGCATCAAATGAAAGGAGAAAATTTTCTTTCCCCGACTGTCCAGTGCTGCAGACTGAATCTCACCAATGGCAGATAGGAGCTCTGTCACTGAGCCTTCTCTCCAAACCTGGAAGGAACAGCTCCAATATGATTGATAATATTCTGCATGTCAATAAGAACAGGGAGGTAATTAGAAGGCCCAAGAGATGGCTCAGCAAGGAAGAGCGCCTGCTGCTCTGGCAAGAGATGGCTCAGCAAGGAAAAGCGCCTGCTGCTCTGGCAAGAGGCCCCAAGTTCAGTTCCCAGCACTCACGTTGGATTGTTTACGACCTCCTTGAATTTCAGCTCCAGTGGACTTGATGCCCTCTTCTGGCCCCCCAGGGGCACCCGGGCTCATATCCGTGTACTCACAAGACATATAACTAAAATTCAAGTACATCTTTAAAAATAAAGAAAAGTATTGATGACTGAAGTCAAATCCTCTGGCCACGTGTGAATAAAGGCTACAGAAAAAAAATTTCACAGTGATGCATGACCACAAAATCTGGTTATTGATAGATATGGAAAGGGGAGCACCAACCAAAAGTGGGAAAAATAAAAATGCATGACAGGATTCGGCCCGATAAAGGGTGAGTCACAGCAGGAAGCATCCACTCCTGAGAGCCGAGCACAGTTACATAGCGCGAAACAGTTTAGTCCAATGATAATTGATATGTTCCCATAAAAGTTTAAAATAGAAAGCCAATGAGAAAGAAAAATTCAAATAAAATATTAACTGGGGGGTAGCGCACTTCTAAAAGAAAAAAAAATTGTACATATATAGGCAGAGAGACAAGGAACTCTCCTGAGCCTGAGAACATTACAGGGCATTTTAATAGCGGTAAGGGTGTGGCACGGTAATTCTTTTTTTTAAATCTCTGTGTATGTATGAGACCTGTGTGTGAATTATATGTGTGAGTGGGGGCACTCATGTGCTATGACATGCCTGTAGAGGTTAGAACATGGCCCCAAGTATCGATCCCCACCATCAACTTTATTTGAACAAGGTCTCATTGCTGTTGTGCCCACTAAGCTAGGCTTCCAGGCATGCCCCGATTCTGCTCCCAACTTACAGCCATGCTAAGATTACTGATACACAGCAACTATAATGTCTAGCTTTGCCAGGGTCCGAGAATCTGAACTCAGATCCTCATGTTCACTTAGCAAGAACTAAGCTATCACCCCAGCCCTTGGCAAAGGAGTTCTGAACAGAAGAACAGCGGGCATGTGATGCCCTGTATCCTGTAAGCGTGGCAGTGTAGTGAAGAGTTATGTGACCAGTGGAATTGTTCTACAGTTTCCTTTTGGAAAGTGGTGGTGGGGGGGATGTGATGTGTGCTGTGCTAGCCTATAAAATGTCATCTATTCCATAGCAAAGCCACCCATACAGAACAGAGGATGACTCTTTTAGCAACACTATATGGGTATTTAATTTTTAATTTAGTTATTTATGTGTATGTGTACATGCACACACACATGCATGCATAAGAGTGCAGTACCTGAAGCCACAAGAGGGTTGAACACTGGAGTTGCAGGCAGCTGTGAGCCACTCAGCTTACATGCCAGAAACGAGACTTGAGTTCTTGAGAAAATTAACCACTGGGCCATCATCCCTCCAGCATCTGTAGTCTGAGTTAAACACTGTCACAGAGGAACCCACTCCACTCTGCATGGCAAACAGTCACGCTTACTCTTATCTACCGTCTGTGAACTGTGCACCCCACTCACAGTCCACCAGGGAATCCTTGTAATGGATGGCTCATGCATGCATCTCACAGGTGAGAAAACTGAGAGACAGGGAGGTTTGTTAACTTGAGGATCATTGAACTTTGGAAGGGTGGAGTCAGGTTCAAGCCCAGACAATCTCTTCTTCCTGCTGTACCAAGGTTAGGAAAAAGGCCAGCTGTGCTGATGCATGTCTCTAGTTGCAGAACTCAGGAATCTGAGACAGAATGAAGGTCAACAGCATGGTCCACATAGAGCTCTAGGCCAGCTAGGGCTGTGAAGTGAGACATGGCTCAAAGGGGGAGGGGGAGAACTAATCTAAGAAAGAGATGGAGGGGAGAAGGGAGGAGGAAGGGAGGGAAGAAAAGAAAGAGAGGGGAAAGGAAAGAGAAGGAAAAAGAGAGGAACGAAGGAAAAGGAGAGAAAGTGATGTGGGAGGGTCTTCTGTTTGTGTTGATTTCATTGGTTAATAAAGAAACTGCCTTGGCTTTTGATAGGGCAGAAAATTAGGTGGGTGGAGTAGACAGAACTGAATGCTGGGAAGAAGGGAAGTGAGGTCAGACATGATAGAGCCAGCCACCAGGTCAGACATGCTGAATCTTTCCCGGTAAGCCACCACCTCGTGGTGCTACACAGATTATTAGAAATGGGTTAAGCAAGATATGAGAGTTAGCCAAGAAGAGGCTAGATAAATGGGCCAGGCAGTGTTTAAATGAATATAGTTTGTGTGTTGTTATTTCGGGGTTAAGCTAGCCCTGCGGGAGCCGGGTAGGATGAAAAGCAGGCCTGCCCGCTCGCCTCCTCACTACAAGAAAGGAAGAGGAGATAAGGAGGAAGGGACAAAGGGAGGGGGGAGGAGAAAGGAAAGAATAAAAGGAAAGGAAATGGAGGGAGTAAAGATAAAAAAGAAGGGTAAGGAGCTCCAGAGCTAATGGTTCTAAGAGTTTCTGAATATCTAGGGAATTGATTTACCAACTGAACAGTAGGAACATTCATCTACAATGGCAAACTTTACCCACTGCCTTATACACTAATCCCATAAACTCAAGAATAAGGGTTTTACAGTTAAAACTCAACTCAGACACACAGACCTCAGTTGAAATTGCTTCCTGTTATTATGCAAGCCATAAATAACCGCAAGGAGGTTTCATCTTAGCCACAGTCTCTCCATACAAATAAATAGTCTCTCCACACAAATAAATACATGCATGATTCAGAACTTTTACAAAAATTATGCAAGTCAATACAGGACAAGTGCACAGGACCTAGCACAGAGAATTTGTTAAGTAAACCTTAGCTATGCAGACTACTTTCAGCTGACCACTCTCAATTGTGTCTGTGAAGGTCAACTGTCAACTTGACTGGACTTAGAATTGCCTAGGAGTATGTCTTCCAAGAGTGTTTCCAAGGAGGTTCAACTGAGGAGGGAATTCTCACCCTGAATGTGAGCAGAGCCATCCCTTAAACTGGGACTGAATAAAAAGGAGAAAGTGAGCTGAGTACCAGCAGCAATGTGACGAGCCGCCTCACACTCCTACCGCCATGCCTTCTCTGGCCATGATGGACTGGGTGCTCTCAAACTGTGAGCCACAATAATATTCTTCCTTCAGTGGCTGTTTGGTCACAGTGATGAAGAAAGAGACTTCAACAGATCCCTAAGTCAGAAGAGAATAACCTGCAGCCCAAACCTAGCCAATTCCTGTCTGTATGAGATCCACAAGCTAAAAAGAGTTTTGCATGTTAATTTTTGCATCCAATGAAGAATAATATAATCTTTTGTTTTGGGGAGGGATATCTGCTCTAGGCCCCCCTTCCCCTCACCCTAAGACACAAAGAATTTGCTGAAGCCCCTTATGTAAAAGGTGTCATATTTGCATATAATTTGTATAAATTATACAATATATTTGCATGTAATCTATCTCCTGTTTACTTTGAATTAGCTCCAGATTATTTAGCATACCTAATATAATGTAAATGTATGTAAACAGTTGTGATATTGTATTATTTAGGGGACAATGATAAGAAAGATCAGGATTTGTTAGTTTTTTTTTTCCTCAGTATTTTCCATCTGAGGTTGGGCTTAGAGTTTCCAGCAACAGAGAGCTAACGGATATTTAGAGACATATGGAAATCATAGGAGATTAAATTTTTCAGTCTAAAAATAAAGTTTTATTGGAATGGGGCCACTGGACTCCTTTGTTTACACAATCTACAGAGGCTTTCACGTGATGTGGCAGCTATGTCATTGTGACAGAGACCATATGTCCCTTAGAGCTAAAAATACTCCTCCCTAGCCTTTAGAAGAAGAATTGTGCCAACCCCTGACCTGCCAATTATTAAACAAAAGCAGCAAGTCAAGGACTCATAAATCAGTTATTTGTTCTGCAGGAATATAATATCATAAATCAAGATCCCATTCCTGGAAGGTCGCATCGTGTCATAAAAATAATGAACTGGTTTATACCAGAAAAGAGAGACAAATAAATGATTTTAAATGTTGTGCATACATGGAACCAGAAATGATACAAAGGCTATGCTATAAGTGTTTATTTATGTAAAGGCTGGTGTACAGGCCCATAATCTCACAACTCAGGAAGCTGAGGCAGAAGGACAATGAGTTCAAGAACGGCCTAAGTACTTTAGTGAGTTAAGGCCACAAGAGGTTCCTGTTTCAAAATTTTTTTAAATATTTTATTTTTAATATTTATTTATTACATATACAATATTCTGTCTACATGTATGCCTGTAGGCCAGAAGAGGGCATCAAACCTCATTACAGATGGTTGTGAGCCACCATGTGGTTGCTGGGAATTGAACTCAGGACCTTTGGAAGAGCAGGCAATGCTCTTAACCATTAAGCCATCTCTCCAGCCCCCTGTTTCAAAAATTTTTAACAAAAAGGAAAGGAGTTCATGTGTCGCTCAGAAGTTCAGTTCCTTTCAGGTTCCCTATCCTCAGGTGTCCAAGGAACTAACTGGGGACATTGCCCTGGGCATCTGGTAGCCACTCCAAGTTCAAGTCTCTTGCCAACCCTTAGGTGGCTCCCTTAACTAAGATATGAGTTTCCCTGCTCCCCTATCCAACCTTCCTATATCCCCAATCATCCCGTTTCCCCAAGTTCCCCTCTTCCTCTCCTTCTCATTTTTCTCTCTCCATTTCCCCTGAAATGAACCTATCCTATAGCCATACTGATGAATATCTTGCATATCACCATAGAACCTTCATCTAGCGATGGATGGAGATGAGACAGAGACCCACACTGGAGCACCAGACTGAGCTCCCAAGGTCCTGATGAGGAGCAGAAGGAGGGAGAACATGTACAACGAAGTCAGGACCACGAGGGGTGCACCCACCCACTGAGACAGTGGGGCCAGTCTATTGGGAGCTCACCAAGGCCAGCTGGACTGTGACTGAAAAAGCATGGGATAAAACCAGACTCTCTGAACATGGCGGACAATGAGAGCTGACGAGAGGCCAAGGACAATGGCACGGGGTTTTGATCCTACTTCATGTTCTGGCTTTGTGGGAGCCTAGACAGTTTGGATGTTCACCTTCCTAGACCTGGATGGAGGGGGGAGGACCTTGGACTTTCCACAGGGCAGGGAACCCTGACTGCTCCTGGGACTGGAGAGGGAGGAGAAGAGGAGTGGGGGGAGGGGGAGAGGGGCGGGAGGAGGGAGAGGGAAATGGGAGGTGGGGAGGAGGCGGAAATTTTTTTTTTCAATAAAAAAAGAAAAAAGAAGTTCAGTTCCTACCCAGAATTCCCCGAGGTTGGGGCTGGGGGCGTGGCTCACAGTAGAGCATCTGTCTAGCATATATTAGGCAGTGGGTTTGATCCTCAGTACAGTTTCTTTGGGGAGATTTGCTGGTATGGTTCAGGCTGAGTGAGGGTTGTGGTTACAGGAAGCTATGGGTAGAACCCCACCCCCCACATCCCTCTATCATTCTCCTCGGGCCATAGGTATCTGTTATATCTTTTAGTTAAAATGACATCCATAGGTTCCCCTCAGCGCTTGAGTACACCTACGGCTCCAAATGTCTGTGTGGGACAAGATGCGGAAAGAGAAGTACACCTCAAAGTCTCTACCATCGCTACCATTTATTGCCGTTGTTATAATTATTGTCTTTATTACTTGAGGTTTATCTGACATAGGGTCCCATCATGAAGCCCAGGGTGGCCTTGAACTCAGGGCACTTCTGCAAGTACTGGGATTACAGGCATGCAGCACCAAGGCAGTGGTTGGCGAGTCTATTTCAAACAAATGCTGACTCAGCTTCGCGAGCTCAATGTGTTTTCCGTTTAAATTGGACTCACGAACAGTTCCCGTACAGCCGCCAACTGATGACGCAGAGCTCATTCCTCATCTCCCCCTGCTACACTCCAGGCACTAGCGACTCTCTAGGTGACACATGGTCTCCTCCCTCCCAAGGCCTTTGCTCAGGTGATCCACGGGGCATAACATTCACCCTCCCGTCCCCCACCCCATCCCTGCCCCAACCGGCTCATGCCTGCTCCTCACTTTTCCAGATGAACGGCTGTTTTATACAGCAACACAAAACAGGGCGGCTGTCTTCCACATTGTGATAACGACAGAAAACAACTAAACTATTCAACTGTGTGTGGACACGGGAGTAGGAAGGAATGAAGAGGGAGGGACATGGCACTCCATGGTATCAAAGGCAAAACAAAATGATGAAGTAGACACAGAGGGTTTTAGGGGAAAAGAAGGTCATTGGTGCTGTATTAAAATCCTAACGCCTGTTGTTTACGGAAGCTACAGCTTGAATATGGACCCCCACAGGCTCAGGTGTTTGACCACTTCGTTCCAGGCTGGGGATGCTGTTATCGTGGTTGGATAAACTTCAGGAGGTGGGACCATACCTGGAGGAAGTGGATCACTAGGAGGAGTGGCCTATTTCCTGTCCTATCTCTGCTTCCAGATCCTCCCAGATATGAGCAAGCATGGTCACCAGCCAACCACCAAATATTTTCAAGAAGTATAATGTAAACCTTTCCGATTATATCTCCCAAGAAATGTACTTCTTTATACCTCCTTTGCCTTGGCTATTTTTAAAATACTTATTTATATGCTTCAACATAATGTGAAAGTTTAAAGAGCAAAAAGGAAAAATATTGCTATTTAGGAAAAGGGAGGGATAAAAGAGGAAATTCTCCACCAAACACAAAAATACACTGAAAACAAAAATTTCATAAGCAGTGATGTTAGCTTAAAACCAAATCACAGACCACTAAAACAAGAGAAGCTTCCTAGGTTAGGAATTAAAAAAATGTTAGGGGTTAAATACTAATCCATGGTGGCTAGCCTTGGTTGTCACTGTGACACGGTCCTGAGCCTCCTGGGAGACACACCTCTGGGTGTGTCTGTGAGGGATTTTTCTGGATTAGGTTAATGGAGGAGGGAACATGCACCCTCGGGCTGTCAGCACTGTGCTATGGACTGGGGTCCTAGACTGAATCAAAAGGAGAAAGCGAGCACCACCATTCCTCTCTCTTTCTGCTTCCTGACTGTGAGCGCCACGTGAGCAGCTGCAGCACACTACTGCCACCACGCCTTGGCCACCATGATAGGCCGTGCTTTTGATCTGAGAGCCACGATAAACCCTTCCTCTCTTAAGTTGCATCTTGTCAGGCGTTTGGTGACAGCAACGAGAAAGTAATGAATACAGTACCAATTCTACCACAGTATAATAAAATGCAGCTTCATACATTTACATCTAAAATGAAAGAGTAAAATGAAGAAAAATTAGCTTAAATCCAGATTCAGTCTAAGTTCATCGGCAACGCGTTGCTAAGTACAACAGGCCGAATAGGAAGAAATAGACTGAAACAGAATTACATTCTTCTCTTAACTCCGAGTTTTTAAAATTATAATAACAGAAGCTTTAGAGGAAAAACAAACATTCATTCAATAAATATGTGTGTTCCCATTCTGCGGCAAGCATTATTACATGTAATTTTAGAGAAATTAGCAAGCTTAAGAATGCATAAAAATACACAGAAAGGATGACAATATCAACGTTAGAAAAATCTGTGTACATATTACAAATGCACTCAGGGGCACAGAGAGCACATAAATAGTTCATGCAGAAGAAAACCTTCTACCAGCTTCTAGAACATATGAGAATACATGAATGCAGAGTCTCTTTGTTGCTTTGAGGTTGTTTTTGTTTGTTTTTGCTTTTGTTTGAGACAAGATTTCACCATCCAACATTCGCATCAAAATCACGATGTGGACCAGGGTCACTTGGCACTCTGCGTCCTCCTACTTCAGCCTCCCATGTGCTGGGTATGCAGATGGGAGCCACCATGTTTGATTTGGAAGCCACGCTTCTTTGTTACGACAGTAACTGGACTTGGGTTTAATGGAGGTATGAATTAAACGCCAGTCCAAACGGTATGCATACTATTTAAAATGTATTAAGTTAGTGTTGGGCATGTAGCTCCGTGGGCAGAGTATTCACCTATCCTAGGCTTCCTCTCAGCATAACAGAGAATGAAAATTTAACAGTAATAAGAATAAACTACCAGATTAGAAAGCACAAAGAAAAAATTTCAGGCCAATTTTGGCAGAGAGATCCTCACAGTGGCTTGATTCTTTGAGAAAAGAATATACCTGGTTATGAGGAGTAATTAAAACTAACAGTAATAACAATAAACACAGCATTCAGCACACGTGAATGATTCAGAAGAAGAAAACTCAGTCCTTTCCATGTCTGTGTTACAGATGTTATGTAGGGGAACACTCAGTATTTTAAAAAACAGAAATGACCTACTATCCATGGGTAGACAATGGGACAGTAATAATGATATATCAAAGAGTGAGCAATTGTGTCATCACAGCCAGGCAAGAGTGAGAAAGGGCATTTACCACATGATGCTAAGGGAAAATGCAGAAATAATCTGAATAGCCATAGTGATGACAACCACACACATAGCTTCATGCATTCACGGAAAGATGGAAAGAAGGGAAGAAAAGGGGGAAACATGATGTTTTTAACCCAAGCTCATAGCGCCAAATTGGTAAACACTTTTGCAGGGTAACAAGCGACACACCACGATTACAATCCAGCTTCTAGTGGCTAGACAGACCATCCAGATCATGAGAGGCTTTCCATACAAGCACAAGGTCTGAATGGGTCAACAGAACCCATGCGAAAACCGTCAGGAGGGGTCGCACAGGAGCCTGATCCCCATCACTGTGAGGACAGAGTCAGGAGAATCACTGGGGCTTGCTAGCCTCCAGGAGAGCTCCAGGCTCAATGAGATGCCTTGTCTCCGAGGAATATGGCAGAGAAGGATAGACCAGGATGCCCTATGTTCTACTCTGGCGTCCCCAGGCATGCACATACACCATATTCACACACATCCACATACAACACAAAAGCAATTTTTAAAAACGCCAGGCTTGGTGGCACATGCTTGTAATCCAAGTTCTAGGGTGGTTGAGACAGGATGATCCAGCCAACTCAAATTAATCAGTGAACCCAGAGTTCCAGCGAGAGACCCTGTCTCAAGTAACAAAATGGTTAGTGCCTGAAGAATGACACACAAAGTTGACCTCTGGCCTCCACAAGTACATACATGCACATGTATGCGTACATACACACATGTATGCACTCAAGGGAACACACACGCGCAGTCTCTAGGAATCATCAGAGAAGTTCCCATCAGCAGACATGTAGTCACCCAAATTATAGTTTACATAGCAAGAAATATCACCAAGCGGCTGGACCACGAATCCCAGATTATTTATAGGATGATTTGTAGGGATGTGCATGAATGTGGGTACACAGTAAAGACGAATGCGGATGTAGACACGCCATCCCAACATATCATGCCCGAACCATGAGGCAGACTTACAGAAACAGACGCTCTTTTAAGACAGCCTGATACAATGACAGAGCTTGCTTCAGCAGCAGCCTTGCTCGGAGAAAAGCTTCCTGTCATCAGCACCGCGAGGCTCTGAAAAGCTTCTCCGGGAGGAATCGATTTTCAACATAAGAGATCAGGTTGGAGACATTTGTGCCTTTACTTCGAGAAGTCAGCACATTTCCCAAAACATTTTCTGAAGAGATGTGTGTACAGGAAGGGTCAATATTCATCTAATGGATTAAACTATTAGTTCGGCTCACTAAAACTAATGTGTGAGAGTGCATGTTTCGTTTCCAGAGGAGACGGAACAGGAGCTTTATTACAGCCCAATAATCCTCCCACTAAAGGAACATGGTCTGTGTTTTCTTTATACCCTTTCAGTCTAACCACATTTAATGATGGGTGAATGGACGGGTAAATGGGTGAGTGAGTGGGTAGGTGGATGGATGGAGGAAGTGAATGAAGAGATGAAGGAGTGGGTGGGTGGGTAGATGATGAACGGGTAAACAGATTAAAAAAAACAGTATGTATTGTTGCATACAAGGAAGGATGGATGGTTTTGGATGGATGGGGAGTAAATGAATGAAAATAGATAGGTAGATGAGAGAGATGATGATAATAGATGCTAGATAAATCAATATAGATGATAGATAGATGATAGATAGATAGATAGATAGATAGATAGATAGATAGATAGATAGATAGATAGAAAGAAAGATAGATAGATAGATAGATAGATAGATAGATAGATAGATAGATAGAAAGATAGATAGATAGATAGATAGATAGATAGATAGATAGATAGATAGATAGATAGATGATACATGCACACACATATGCACACATACATAGATATATACAAGCATACATACATACATAGAGGATAGATACATTGTTAGATACACAGATACATAGGTTATGAACCCTAATCTGTAAAGACTCCCTCAAATAACTTATACGGACCAGTGGGCTTTAAAAGTGAAAATAGTAAGACCTATGGTGCTCCTAACATGAGCCAAACAAGGGAACCATGCAAATTCTTAAAAGTCATCACACGGGAAATGAATGATCCTTTGTGAAACTTTCAAGGAAACACTGAGAGCTTCCAGCCTTGTCCATTAGGCTCAGTCCCCTTGGCCGCTTCATCAGAGTTCAAGTAGCATCCTGAAGTGCTTAAATGAGTCACTCTCGACAGAGAAGAGACGTGGATCTCAGCCAGAAACAGTTATGCTGGTACGAGGCTGCTGACCAGTGCAGGAATTCTCCCAGTATAACCCGAGAGCAGCAGTAACTGGAAACAATTTAGAAAGGTGAATTTGGGGTTAGGGGTATAACTCAGTTGGTAGAGCACTTGCTTGGCCATGCCCAAAGTCCCAAGCTCTTCACCCAACACCACATAAATCACGTTCAGTGGTTCACAGTAGTAGGAGGTAAAGGAGGGAGGGTCAGGAGTTTGAGATCATCCTTGGCCACATAGTGAATGTGAAGCAAGTCTGGGCTACATGAGACTCTGTCTCAGGAGAGAAAAGAAAGAAAGAGACGGGAGAGGAAAAGAAAGGGAGGGGAGGGGAATGAAGAAAGGAAGGAGGGAGAGAGGGAAAGGGAAGGAGAGGGAGGGAGAGAGAGGGAGGGCCGGGCCATACTTAGACTCCAGATCAACAGAGAGTGTGACTATAACCCAATGGCTGAAGGAGCGGGTACTAGAAATCTAAAGGTCTTTATGTTCTTAAAGTGACAGCCATGGAACCATCAGACCTTTATTGATCAGCCATCGCCTGTTGATGAGACAGCAGAAAAGAAGTGTACAGCCCTTACAGAGAGCTACCATGGGATTGTTCTCAATTAGCACAAGTTACATCCCGGAAAAGCCAGTATTTTCGTTCTCCCTTTTTTGAGATGAGGAACTAGCATATAATACTAAAGGGACTGGGGAGACATCTCAGTGATGTGCTTGTCCCATAACCATGAGAACCCGAGTTTGGTTCCCCCGGTAGCCACGGGAAAAGAGGGGCAGGGTGATGCATGATTATAACTCCAGGACCGGGATGACAGAGACAGGAGGCTCTCTGAGGCTCTCTGGCCAGGATATCCTAGTCTATTTGGTGAGATCCAGGCTAGTGAGATATCCAGTCTCAACAAATGCATACGTACAGACATACATACATACAAACAAACATACAATCCAAAGATGGATGGATTCCAAGGAAAAACACCTGCCCTGTGCAATGGCCTCCACACGCACATGTTCCATGCACACATACTTGCATCTGCACACACATGAACACACACAGATACAAGCTGATCCATAAATTTGCACACCGTATTAAGTAGCTTAACCAGCTTCAAACACAGGTGTGGGGGCTAGAGAGATGACTCAGCAGTTAACAGTGTAGCTGTCCTGATCTTGCAGAGGACCTGAGTTCCATTTAAACCGGGAAGGGGAGAGAAGCTCATGGCCTAAGAACCTAATTTCACAGGTGAGAAATGAAGGTAAAGTGAGACACAGGACTGCCCAGGGTCACAGCGCATCCTTACTAGTAAGCAAATGTAAGTGCTGGGTTCTTCTTCCTCCTCCTCCTCTTCTTTCTCCTTCTCCTTCTCCTCCTTCTGATTTTTTGAGACAAGATTTTTCTGTGTAGTCCTGACTATTCTGAACTCTCTAACTCCCCCCCCCCCCGTGAGTGCGTGTGTGTGTGTGTGTGTGAGAGAGAGAGAGAGAGAGAAAGAGAGAGAGAGAGAGAGAGAGAGAGAGAGAGAGAGAGAGAGAGAGAGAAATTTCCAGGAGTCTGTTCTTTTTTTTTTACTATATGGGTCTTAGGGATTTGAACTTGGGTCATCAGACTCAGTAGCAAGCACTTTTACCCACTGGCCCCAGCATTAGGTTCTGTCTTACTTTAGGACAAGTCACTGAGGAAGCTCTCTTCCTTACCTACTCCTTTCTTCTCCATCTTCCAGTTGCTATAAGGAACCTTAGTTGATCTTGACAATCCAACCCCGTGTTTCCTCTTCCCAGGTGGGTGGGAACATAATAGCTAAAAAGAAGCATGTGACAAACCAAGGAATTTTTGCAAAACCTATTTCCCTAGGCACAGTGCCCTATTGCAGCAACTAGGGGGCTCCTCGGGAAACCTCCGTGACTTTCAGACTCCTTGCTCATAAAATAGACATCCTAGTTACTCGAAACTGCTCTGAGGGGTTCCTTTTATTACTGAGAACACGTGTACAAGAAACGGTCTGTATCTCTAAGATACCACGCTGATACCAGGATCCAGTCTGCTTTGTGTCAACACAGATGGAAGGAAGGACAGTAAAACACGCATCCTTCTGTAACAGCACACAGACCAAAACACATTATCTTATTATTCGCTTGCTATTCCTGTAACTCATTTCCCAGCTTTCATTCTTCCCTCTGACAAAAAGAGGCAAAAAAATAAAAAAATAAATCAATGGAATAAGAATGCTGCTGTTTTCTGATACAAATTAAACTCCACATCCAAACACAAACAGAATAACCAACAGCATATGGGTGTGCTTTCTCAATCTTACCTCCTGAGGGAGAAATCAGCCAGATGGCAGGGGGTGTTTCAAGAAATAGGGGTGAAGATGGGGGTGGGTAGGCCTGATCCCCAGGCTCTCAAGGGAGAAAGGAAAGCCTCAGAATCTGCAGTGACTGTTTCCATAAATGAGGACTGGCCTGATTTCCAGGCTCTGGAGGGAGAAGGATCCTGGCATTTATGAAAAACCATTAGTGAGGTCAGATCTGTGGCATCAACTGAGCCAAATCCCGTAAGTTCAGCATTCGCATCCAAAAAGGTGCCTGGGCATCGGTTCACATCATTCACGTCAACAAAGCGGAGGATTAATGAGCAAGATACGATCTGCCAACAGCTCTGAGTACACACACACTGGTAAAATGAGCGCTATTAACATCTTACAGGTCAACAGCGGCACACTACCTCAGAAATAAAGATACTGGGTTATGTCAATCAAGAAGACTTCAAAGCACAGGGAGAGAGATACCTTCCCTGCCCACCACAACAGCTAAAATGGAAAAACTAATACCACCAAATGCTGGCAAAAAACAAGGAGCAACTAGAACGCTCACGTTGGACTTTGTTAAATTGTAAAGCAGCTTAAGAGTTAAGCAGCCAACCTCCCTGTGGCTCGGTGATCCCACACCCACCTAGATATTTATATGAGAAAAATCAAAACTCAAATGTTGTGGAACATTATTTTAAGAGGTGTTACATTTGTTTATGCTATTTGTTTAATGATGCAAAGATGTATCACATTCTTCTATGCTGCATTTGTTTAACTCTGTGAAGCTGTGATACTTTGCCTGTCTAACACACCTGATTGGTCTAATAAAGAGCTGAATGCAATAGCAATAGCCAATAGCAAGGCAGGAGAAAGGATAGATGGGGCTGGCAGGCAGAGAGAATAAATAAAAGGAGAAACTTGGGAAGAGAAGACCGAGAAACAAGAAAAAAAGGAGGAGAGGAGGACATCAGGGACCAGCCACCCAGCTACAAGCAAGCCACGGAGAAAGAAGCAGAGAAAGATAAAAGCCCAGAGACAAAAGATATACAGGACAATTTAAATTAAGAAAGGCTGGCTAGAAAAAGCCAAGCTAAGGCTGGACACTTATAAGTAAGAATAAGTCCCCTCCTGCCATGTGATTTATTTGGGAGCTGGGTGGTGACCCCCAAAGAGCGAAAGAGTAAAAAACAACCAACTACAAATATGCAAGTCATGTACAAAATGTCCATGGTAGAGGCCAGAGGGGTGGCTTGGCAGTTAAAAGCATTTATTGTTCACCCAGAGGATCCAGGTTTGCTTCTCAGCACCCACATTTGGATGGTCCACAAGTGCTTGAAACTCTAGTTCCAAGGAATCTAACACCCTTTTCTGGCCTCTGACAGTGCCACACACACACACACACACACACACACACACACACAGAGAGGCACAGGCATACACATAAAACACGATCTGGCCCATCAGGTGAGCAATGGCTGGAGTTATTTGATAAATACACTGTGATCCACCCATACAGGGAATGCTAGTTGGCAATAAAAAGAAATGAGAGTGGGGCTGGAGAGATGGCTCAGAGGTTAAGAGTACATACTGCTCTTGCAGAGAGCCTGAGGTCAGTTCCCACTACCTACAATGGCAGTTATATAACTCCAGCTCCAGGAGCTTTGATGTCCATTTCTAGCCCCTGCAGTCATCATACTCTCTCTCTCTCTCTCTCTCTCTCTCTCTCTCTCTCTCTCTCACACACACACACACACAATTAAGATTAAAAATAAAATTGAGAAACAAGGTAATAGTCATCAGAGGAGCACTCACTTATCCTGGCAGACTAGCCACCTGTTGTTTTCTAAATAAAGGTTTATTGAAACATAGTCACGCTCAGTCAATTACATATTCCTACAGCTACTTTCTTCCCATGACAGCACATTTAAGTAATTAGTACAGAACCTCGGTGGCTGCCAAATCTAACATACTTACTATCTGCTATGCTATAAAAACTGCAGAACTCTGACAAAAATAAAAAAGGGAAACACACTCAATGGGAGGGGGAGAAAAATAGAGAAACAAGGAACTACGTATCCCAGGACTCATTCTCGTGAAATTCTTGACAAAACTAATTAACAGGTTAAAAATACCAGAATAGGGCTGGGGAAACAGCTCAGTTGTCTGCCTTGCAAGGAAGAGGATTTGAAATCTAACCCCAGAACCCACAAAAGAAATGCAGATGTGGCAATGCAGGCCTATAATCCCAGCACTTGGATAGGGAACAAGGACAGGAGGATTGCTTTGGATCCCTAGCCCTCCAGTCTATCTGTCAAAAACATAAGATGAGGAAGACACCTGAAGTCAATCTCTGGACCATGTGCATGCACACACACATATGGGGGCGGGGAGAAGAGGAAGAGGGAGGAAGAGGAAGAGGAAGAGGAAGAGGAAGAAGAAGAAGAAGAAGAAGAAGAAGAAGAAGAAGAAGAAGAAGAAGAAGAAGAAGAAGAAGAAGAAGAAGAAGAAGAAGAAGAAGAAGGACTGAGGACTGAGAAGCAAATTTCTGGGGAATTCACTTGTTCTCTACATGGCTGGAGTATGGGCTACATAATACACACTTATCAACACTACACATGCACAAGATTTATGGATTTTTAGGCCTCACAGTGACTTGTATTTGTAAACGCAGCACTGGGGAGCAGGAAGATGTGTCCAAGGTCATTTTCAGCTTCTTAGTGAGTCTGAGGTTAGGCTGGTCTACATGAGATCTTGCAGGCAGGGGGAGAGAGGGCAAGTATGGGTACCTGTGAGATGATTCAGAACCTGAAGGCATTTGCTGATAAGTTTGAAATGGGAAAATGGGTGGGGAGCTTTAACTGGGGACAGGGAGGAGGAGGACAATGCAGAAGATGGTGGGAGAAGGGGGGAATAAATAAAATTAAGAATGTTTAGAAAAGGCATAGAAATCATGTTTTATATTTATCTAAGATTATATATAGTACACATAAAGGCACTTGTTCACACACACACACACAGAGTTTAAATGAAGTTGTGCTACTTGGGGGTGGTAATGTTATCCCCAAGAGCTATAGATTAACAAAAACCCCACTATCAAGCATGAAAAATCTCTTTTGGAACTGTTTATCTAGATAATTCAAGTGACTCCCAAAGCAATACAGGCCCTTGGCTGCCTTCCAGAAGTTGAAAGAGTCTCTTTTCTGAAGCCACCACACACTGTAGACACAGGACTTGAGGGAACTGAGGTTGATAGGACTTGAAAGCATCCTCTCTGAGGACCAGCTTTCAGGGTATCAGAAGATGCTATACAAACTGCTGAGAGAGCAGTCCAAAGTTCTACCCAGCTGTAGCACCTATGATGCATGACACTGACCAACATGACAAGATAACCTCAGAGGTGCAATAGTGGCCCTCGCACCTCTGCAGTCACCAACAGCTCTCTATATGGACTTAAGATGCGCTCAACAGAAGGGAATTAGTACCTGGTTCTGGAAACCTAGCCAACTACTCATGGCTAGTGAGGTCATGGGTCTTAGGAAAGAACTTAACATGGCCACGTTTGCTAAACCATTATAATTTATTACTGCATTCTAAATAATTATACCCACAGGTAAGTGTGGCTCTCACCTCTCATCAAAGGAGCCTCTTTTTTCCACAGGTAGAGGCTACTACAACAAGCTACAACTGGTTAAAATGCAGAAAACCATGGATCGTGGGGAGCCTAGCTCCAACTGGGAACACTGAAGAAGAAAGAGTAGAAAGATTGGAAGAGTCAGAGACTGTGTCTTCTAGATATAACAGGGAAGCTACACCTATGAAATCTTAACTATATGACTTCCAAATCAGGACCTGGACAATGACAACACCAGTTAACATGCTAATATGGATGGGGAAATTAAAGGAGGTCCTACCCCTTAGGTGATAGAAGAATTAATCTTCCCCTAATTGGTTATTCAATACTAAACAGTCATCCATAAAAATATATACACACAAGCAGCACTAAGCAGACTTAACAGGTCATATTTATATATTTATTTGTGTATGTGTGTAACGATGGTAATTAAAGAAATTGAAGTTACAAATTTGAAAGGGAGGCAGGGGAACATGGAAGGGCTTGGAGAGAGAAGAGGAAGGAGGAAATGATGTGATTATATTTTAATTAAAAATAAATTAAATTTAAAAAGGAACATCAGAGTTTCAACCTCATAAATTGCCCTTTATTACTCTCAAGCCAAACTATTAAAGAACATTTTAAAAACACAGGGACCTGTAAAATGACTCAGAACATAAAGGCACTTGCTGTCAAGCCTGGGGGCCAAAGTTCAACCCCCCAGGACCTGCATCGTAAAATGGGAGAAGTGGCCCCAGCAAGCTGTCCTCTGACCTCCACACACAACTATGGATTTCATTATTTAAGCAAATTACATGTTAAACTAAAAAGTCAAAACAGTTTATCACAAGAAAGCCAGGGTTTTGCTCTTTCTCTTCCCTTTGGACTCTAAGTATTCCTAGCTTCACATTAATATTTAAGATTATCTTGTGCAGATGTTTCTTAATAACCAGTTGTTCCTCAGAAAAACAATCATGTTCATATTTATTTCACATCCAGTCTTTGCTCAAACATTCCTGAAAGACACGCCCAATGTAGTTTAAAAGTTCAAGTCCAAGAGGCTCAGGAGAAGCAGTGTAGAAGCTAAGTCAACCCTTCCCCTGGTGTCCTAACTGAGACAGACCTTAATGGAGCCCCTGGGAGCACGCCCAGAGCATCAACGCTAATGAGGTGTCCCTTTCTTCTTGCACACCACTTTGATGACCAAAGGCCCTCCGGTCTCCCTTTCTCTGAGTGTGTCTTCTCTCTAGGGCGTGACATCTATATCTTAGTTACTTTCCTAATGGCAGGGACAAAATGGCGACAGAAGCAACTTTTGAAACCTTAACTCTTAAAACACGGTGCAGCCACCAAGATGGTTCAGTAGGCAAAGAAGGCTGCCACCAAGCCTGGTGAGTTGAGTTCAACCCCCATGATCCCTATGGAGGAGGAAGAGAACAGACTGCTCCAAGCTGTCCTCTGACCTACACACACACACACACACACACACACACACACACACACACACTTCCCAGACCATTAAATGTATTTTGCATTTAAACTAGGCTACCTCTCCATTAAAGCCCTTCCCTATCCTCACTGGCCCCATTTCTTATGAGATATGCTTTTGGCTAGGGATCTTGTGACGTGTCCAAAGCAATGGCTATTTCAATGTGTAAAGTGACCTGACCCTCCCAGGGAAGCACGGTCATCCATCATTTTCTGACATCACCCAGGACAAGTACAGCCTGTCTTCCAGCCAGCAGGGGTTGATGGAAGCACACCCTGTATTCCCCAAAGAATCCCACAGTGGAAGATGGATGAAGGGTGGAGGGGATAATATTAGAAAGCTATTTCAGAGGCTACTTTGAAAATGAACCACTGAGCCGAATTCCCAACAACGATATAAATAAGCAAAGGAGAGAAAGACCGCAGCAGAACTCGAGGTGGGGGAGGAGTCTCTGCTTAGTCTCTCTCAAGGTTCTCTGAGGGGAGGTGTATGTGGGTCTGTGCTTCTGTGTGTGCATGCATGAATAACGTGCATGAATGTGTGTGTGCATGCATGTGTGTGCACATGTGTGTGCATGTATACACGTAGAAGCCAGAAGACAAAATCAACTAATACTTTTCAGGTGCCTCCCCTTTGTGATTAAGATATCGCTGACCCCGAACTCAGAGTAGGTCAGCTGGTGGTCAGTGTTTATCCTGGGGAGCAAATCAGTTTATTGAGCTTGCTTGCGAAGCATGGGTGAGGGGTTTCCTAAAGGAGCATAGGGGACCCCCTAATAGTGGCCCTGGGAAATCTTCACCCGGAATAGATGATGGCTTCCTGTTCTAGCTTGCTCCCCGTTGCTCTGATAAAACACCATGACCAAAAGCAATCTAGAGAGGAAAAGATTTATTTCGTTCTATTTCCAGATCACAGTCTATCATTGAGGAAAGTCAGACAGGAACCTGGAGGCAGGAACTGAACGAAGTAGAGGCCATGGAGGAATGCTACTTACTGGCTCGGTTCCATGCCTGCTCAGTCTATTTTTTTTAACAACCCAGGACACGTGACCAGGCACTGCCATGGTGTGTGGGGTCCTCCCACATCGATCATTAATCAAGAAAATGCCCTCCATACTTTCCCACAGGCCAATCTGATGGAGGCAATTCCTCAAACTGAGGCTCCCTCTTCCCAGGCAACTCTAGCTATGCTGTGTTTACAAACACTAACCAACAGAGAGCCCCTTCGATTAACCTCCCCCAGGGTATATATTCCAGGACCTGCAAGATCCAGAGCTTCAAGCACACATGTAAATAAGGCAGAATTGTATTCGAGTGTCTTGGAGGAGTGGCAGGAATCTCAGATGAGGGTTCAATGACCCTCCCTAACCCCTCCTTCTGTGAGGGAATGCCAACAGTCAACAAGCCCAACCATGATGGACTTTTACAAGGAGATGCAGTTGGTTCGATGAAGATGGTGGCTGTTTTGTTCAGAAGGACCTAGTTCTACATCAGGAATCCACCCTTCCACACTTCCCCCACCATAGCCACCTTTCTTTTTTTTTTTTTTTTTTTTTCCAGGAATCAAACTTGGATCCCATTGCTTGTAAGGCGAGAACTTTACTGACTGAGCTGCCTCACAGGCCCGGATATTCTCATCCCCTTTCTCCTAGATCTTCTTACTCAATTACCAGTTTTAAGTAATCTCTCATGATTCAGGGATGGCTTCTCTTTGTATATCCAGTACCTTTCTACACTGCAGCTGGGACCATTTGTTGCAGAATCAAGTTTTGTTTTAAAATAGTAAAGGTAGGGGCTGGGGGAAGTGGTCCAAGTGCTCAGATCACTTGCTGCATATGTGTAAGGACTGGAGTCGTTCAGATGCCCAGAAACTACAAAAATGCCAGGTAGGCATGGCAGCTGCCTCTAATTCCAGCTTTGGAAGGCAGTGACAGGGGATACCAGAGCAAGCTGTCTAGAGAGAGATTATGCAAATGGGCAAGTGCTGGCTTTGACTGAGAGACTCCTCCTCAATGAGTAAGTTGGAAAGAAACATTGAGGATGACCCCCAACACCCACCTTGGTCCTCCGCATATATAGTCATATAGGTACACATACATGGAGGTGGGGAGAAGCATGCATATACACACATGCACATAACACACACATTAAAATAGTAAAGAGTGAAATAATATATTAAATCCAGAAAAAAACAGAAGAGGGGAACTGGAAGGGGGAGAACGAAAAACTAAAAAGATGGCTAACTGTATTTATGTCCACAGAGACAGAGTTGCCAGGTTACAGCATGCTTGGTCTTTCTTGCCTTAGGGAGGATAAATGTTTTCCCAAGACATCACCAGTCTTGACATAGAAGACCAGGTTGCTACGTTTGTTTGTACAGGTCCAAACCCTTCTTTCATTTCAGTACTAACTAAGAAAGTAACGCCTACCAACTTCCACATTAGGGGATTGAGTCTGGAGTTCCCATAAACTGGGACCATCTTCCCTTTCCACTGTCTCCAGCGCTGAACAGCCCAGTAAAGGCCAATGAAAGATGAACATCAAAACTGGTTGACTTAGGATCAAGTTCAAGGTCCCATTCACTATGAACCTTAAATCTAAAATACCCCAGCTTGTAGCCACAGAGCTCACATAAGATAAAGCAGAACCAGCAAGAGACTTGGCCTGGTCCAGGAGGGAGACTCGATCCTTTTAGGGCTGCAGCAGAGGTGAGAGAAAACAGAGACCATGCTTTTACGAAGAAGCTGGAACCTCAGGCCGTCTCCACCCTAGACTCTGACCCAAGCGTCCCATTCTCCAGAAGAGAAGCAGAGGGGGTGGAGGGTAAGGAATGGAGAGTGTGTCACTCAGTCTCTGTTACTGCAACAAATACCCAGGGCTATCAATGGAAAAGGTCCCTCAGTGAGTGGAGGCTCTTGCTGCCGAGGCTGATGGCCTCTGATTTCTATCCCTGACGGAAGGAGAGAACCACCCCTACAAGCTGTTCTCTGATCTCCATGTGTACCTTGGTACTGTACACCCCCACACATTCACACTCCTCTATATATACACATACAATTAATAAAATATTTAAAGTAAATAAAGAAAGAAGGAAGGAAGAGGGAGGAAGAAGAAGAAGAGGAGGAGGAGGAGGAGGACTGAGAAATGGCTCAGTTATTAAGAGTGTATACTGCTCTTGCAGAGTATTCAAGCTCAGTTCCTAGCACACACACCAGGCAGTCATAAACACTCAACTACACATAATTAAAACAAAGTAAATCTTGAAGAAAAAAAAAAGGAGGAAGGTTTGTGTTGGCTCACAGCTTTGGAGATGGCAGTCCCATGCTTTGCAGCCTGCGGTGAGGCAGGATACCATGGTGGCCGTTACCAGCATGAGAAAGAGAGAGCAAGAACTACTAACCTCCCACTAAGTCACCTCTTCAGGTTCCACCATCTTCCAACAGCACCAAACTAGGACTGAATCTTTAACACACAGGGGCTTGGGGAAGGGTAGTGATAGCATTTCAAACTGAAACTCTAACAAAAGGGATACAATTGTACCTTCTAGTTTGAAATAAAAAAGTAAATTTATCGCACATAGATGGGCTGGCAGTTAAAAAGTTAATTTTAGTTTTTACGACCAAATATTTCATCACACACACACAGGCACGCATGCACACACACACACACACACACACACACACACTTTCCAACCACCTTTTGATGAACATTCTCTTGATCACTATTCTATCGATACAAAGAGACATCATGACCATGGTAACTTTTATAAAGGAAAGCATTTAATGGGGCTGGCTTACAGTTTCAGAGGTTTAGTTCATTATCAACATGGTAGGAAGCAAGGTAGCATGCAGGCAGACCTGGTGTTGCAACAGTAGGCTGAGTTCTACATCCAGATCCACAGACAGTGAGAAGAGAGTGACACTGGACCTTAAAGCATTCAAATATATGAGCCTACGGAGGGGGGGGGGCAATTCTCATACAAACTACCACAGACCTAGGCTGCTTCCACACATTGAATAGGCAGACGTCTCTAGGCTGAGATTCCTATACACATATACCCAGAAGTGGTACAGCTGGGCAGTGTGCTTTGTTAGTTCTTATAGAGGGACACTTGACTCTAGCCTGGGGGAGATCTCTGAGTCGGGTTTCAGAGTCTTCGTGAACAATGCTTGGAATTCATTCTCTTCCTTGAGAACCACAGTGGATGGGGAAGTCATCTGAAGAATGGATTGGAAGCCCTTGAACTTCAAGCACAAGCATATGGGAGAATATATTACCTAGGCTGGGTAGATCAAGGAATCAAGGGACAACAGCAAAGCCTAGGTCCAGGCCAATGGGTCTGCTTGGTGTTCTCAAGAGCTCCTTGGGACAAGACTACTTGAAGTGAAATCCATGCAGTTTTCAAAGGAGCTGTTACTACTTCCTCTCCCGACCCCACAGCTCAGCTTGCCAGCCCTGAACATGCTGAGCTGTTCCTTCACGGGGAAGCATTCTTTTCTAAATAACTCAATAAAACTCAATAATAAATTGGAATGGTGACCAGAATATGCTTCCAGATGACACATAAGATCATGATTCTGCAGTTAGCTAGAGAACATCTGGAATCTCAAGAGGACCCCACCCCACACCCTGACAGCTGCTGAAGCCTCCCAGCTCTGCCTTCACCATGACCCAGAACCTGGTCTAACAGTTGAACATAGAGAATACATAGCAGGGGACATGGTTTTCTCAAAATGTTACTTATGGGGCTCTTGAAACACGGTTCTTGGTTATGGAGATTAAGTGAGCCATAAAGTAGATTTCAGATAGATAGATAGATAGATAGATAGATAGATAGATAGATAGATGATAGGCAGATAGATAGATAGATAGATAGATAGATAGATAGATGATAGATAGATAGATAGATAGATAGATAGATAGATAGATAGATAAAATTTTAATTAATGATCCCAAAGATACCCCTGACAATACTAGGTGAAAAGTCTCTGTGCAAAATCCTTCACTACTACCAGCTCCAAGGAAAGAGCAGGTAGGAGCGTTCATTAAATGTGTCCTTGGCTTTGCACAGCTGATTCTCAAGGTGCAGCCCAGGGCCAGTGGCCTCACCCTGGTATTTGCTGTTAGTCAAAAGCATAAATTCAGGCCCATGAGATGGCTCAGTAGGTAAAGATACTTGCCACCCGGTCTGATGACCTGAGCTTGATCTCCTGAGCCCAAGGAATGATGAAAAAAGAACAGGCTCCACAAAGTTGTCCTATGACTTTCACATGTGTGCCATGACATGCAGACCCACACCCACTTCATACATGCACTAGATCAATTTTTTAAGGTTTTTTTTTTTTTTTTACAATGTGAATTTGGGAGCCACCCATGACCTGTTGAATCAGAAACTCCACCAAGACACAGGCAAATAAATTATGCATTAAATTATGCATTAAATGTAAATTATTACAGAACATAGGGAAGATGACCAAAACCTGGTCACTAGAAGACCGAAGAAAATAGGGATTGCATTATTCAGGGAAAGGGGTTCAGTTTGTGGTTTAAGCCAGGAAACACACTGTCCTCCTTATCACCAGTGGATGGATCTATTTTAACATTATTTAGGGAGCACTGTCTCTGTATATGTTGTGCTGCTGTGACAAAATACCCATGGCTGGAGACTGAGGAGATGAATCTGTCTGTGGATGAAGTACTTGCCATGAAAGAATGGGGATCTGAATTCAGATCCTCTGTACTCATGTAAAAAAATCAGGCATGACAGTACATGCCTATAACCCTAGATATCACACATGCTTGACCCCCCACAATTAAAATAATTCAAGATGTGCACAGTGACACACACATTAATCCCAGCACTCAAGAGGCAGAGGCAGGCAGATCTCTGTGATTTCGAGGCCAGCCTGGTCTACAAAGCAAGCTCTAGGTCAGCTAGGGCTACACAGCAAAATACTTTACCAAAGGAAAAGATTTTTTTAATTGATAAAAAGAGAGGATGGGAAAGGTTGGAGAGATGGCTTACCAGTTAAGAACACTTGCTGCTCTTGCAGAGAAACTGGGTTTGGTTCCCAACACCCACGTGCCAGCTCACAATCATCTTTAACTCCAGTCCCAGGAAATTCAATGCCCTCTTCTGAGCATACATACATGCAGGCAAAACACACATACATATAAAAAAGCTAAATTAAGTTAAAAAGAGAGAAAGATAAGAGGGGTTTTTAAGCTCCCAGGCTCAGAAGCTGAAGTCTAAGTTTGGGTGGTTCCATATGCTTGGACCCTGGTGAGTACTTCTGGCTGTGAAAATGTGTGAGGAGACAAAGAGATAAAGGCAGAACAAGATACAGAGCTACAGAGAAAGGCGGGCCATATGGCAGGAGGGAAAAAGCAGAAGGCTGATTTGAAGAGGAGTCAAGATTGCTGCTTTCCAATGACTCCCTCTGTGGGGAATTAAGTCACTCTTACCAGATCTAACAACCCCCAACCAGATTTAATCCTTTCAGGTGGCCATGACTTAATCTCTGTCCATGAGGCCCCACCCCTCAGATATTGCCACCTCCAAAGATTGCTATACCTGCTTCCAGGGCAGGAGCCTTTGGGGGACAAGTCACACACCAAACATTATGTTTCAAGCCTCCCCCACCCTAAAATCACAGAGTCCATTCAGTGAAAGAATGGATAGAGAGGGTTTTCTGGGGACTGGGGAGATGGGTTAGTCATAAGGTACTTATCACACAAACACACAGACCTGAGTTCCATCCCATAGAACCCACAAAAAAAAATGCCAAGCACAGCAGCACACACTTATAATTCCCATGCTGGGGAGGTGGAAATAGGCAAATCCCTGGGTGATAAGCCAGTCTGGCCAAATTGATGAGCTCCATGATCGGTGAAATACCCTATCCATAAATAAATAAACATGAGAACAATTGAAGGGACACCTAATATCACTCTCCACCCACCACATGCATGTGCACACACGCATGCACCTACACACACATGTACACACACACACACCACAGAGGAAAGCATGCATACACGTCGCACATACATACACACACAAAGAAACCTCAATGTCAAAGTTAGAAATGATGTAAAATAACCAGATAAGAATTCTAGAAATGAAAAGAGCACTACATTAGTTGGACAAGATTACTAAATGATGGAAACCAGCAAGGCAGTCATCAAAAGTCAGGATAATCAGTAGAAATTGTCACTTTAAAGAAAGAAAAGCGGTGAGTGCCTTTAATATCAGCACTCAGGGAGGTGAGGCAAGTGATCACTATGAGTCTGAGACCAACCTGGTCTACAGAGCAAATTCTAGGACAGCCTGGGTTGGTACATAGAGAAACCCTATCTTTTAAAACAAAAGAAAGAAAAAAGAAAAGAGAAAAAGAAAGAAAGAAAGAAAGAAAGAAAGAAAGAAAGGAAGGAAGGAAGGAAGGAAGGAAGGAAGGAAGGAAGGAAGGAGAGAGGAAGAGAGGAAACATTAATAAATCAACAGAGCTTCACAGTTTTCTGTCTCTGTGATGATACCAATCAACTCATTATATATGTCATTGTGATTCCAGAGGAAAATGGGGAAAGAACTGAGCAAAAGAGATGAAGAAATATACCTACACCTTCAAGTTTGTTGAAAATCAAATTGATAGGTACAATCTTAATAAACCCCAAGCAAGATAAATATTAAGATAAACACATTTTAACATCTTGAAAATAGAGGGGGAAATGACACATTACATACAGGGGAACAATAACACAGGTAGCAGTGAATTTCTCATCCATAGCTACAGAGGGCAGAAGACAGTATAATGATGGCTTTAAAAGTCCTAAATGACTCCTGTATACCGCAAAATAATCCATCAAATATGAAAATGAAATAAAGCTGTCACGAGGGAGAAAAATTAGAGAATTTGTCACAAGCTGAATTACACCATAAGACTTTCTAGGGGATAGGGAAATGGCTCGTTGCTTAAGAGCACATACTCCTCTTGCAGGGGACCCACGCTCATTTCCAAGCCAGCAATCAACACCAAGAAGCTCATGACTGCCTGTAACACCAGTTCCAGAGGGATCTGGCCTCTGTGGGAACTTCACTTACATGCATATACCCTACATCCACATAATTAAAAATAATAAAATAAATCTTGTTTTAAAAGTCTAAATGCTAAGGGAATCTCCTTTTTCTAAAGGACTGATACCTCTAAATATTATCTCAAAGAAACAGAAAAGAACACTGTGGATGGCATGTACCCAGAAGTCTCTGGATTAACAATAGGACTATATATTTCAAAAGGTCACTGAAGTCACCAAGCAAGCAAACACTGTATTTTTTAATTAATATAATTTCCTTAATTTGAGTAGGAATAAGTACATATTTTATATCAACTTTAATGTATTTTATACTTCTATAACTCTTTCCAAAACATTTCAAGAAACAAAACATGCATTTTTTGAGTTTCCAGTATGCACAGTCTAGTCCCTATATTCTACTCAGTGTTGCGTATACAATCTGTCAGGCTAGATTCAATTGGATGCCCTTACTTCTCTTGGTAAAGGAAGGGCAGGAATTCTGTATGCTAGTAGCTGTGACATTAATAGGAAACCCAGAGACAACAACAAAGTTCAGTAAACACATATTGCCCAGGCTCTGGCTCACAGCCATGTCTCTTCAGTAACTGGAGTTTAGAAACTGCAGCCCAAACATCTTCCTTCCTTCAGACAAAACATTTTAGAGTGGTATATTGATTTTTGTTGTTATTGTTGTCACTGTTTCTATTGCTAGGATAAAATATCCTGTCAAAAACAACTTCAGGAACAAAGGGTTTTCTTTCAGGCTTACAATTCTTGGGGGGGAAGGGCAGATAAAGTCCATCATGGAGGGAAGGTATATCTACAGAAGCATGAGTCTGGCTGACCACAGCCTAGTCAGAGTCAGAAAGCAAAGAGCCATTAGTAGGAAGTGAATACGAAGCCTCAATCCCCACTCCCAGGGATCCATTCCATCTCCTAATGGTTGGACACACAGTACCACCAGCCAGGGACCAAATGTTTAATTAAATGCATGAGCCTGTGGGGGACATTCCTCATTCAGATCCCAAGAGGGAAAGCTGGTGACGTAGCTGCTTTTCTCATCATTGTAGCCACAAACCTGGCAAAAGCAACGCAATGAAGGAAGGGCTTCTTTTGGCTCACAGCTTCAGAGGGCACAGCCTATCACTGTGGTTAAGATCTGGTGGATTTACTCAGGCTATGGTGATAGGGGAGTGTGTGTAGCAGGAACCACCCACCTACAGCAGCCCAGGAAGCAGAGAGTACCTAGTTACGAATCTGCAAGGCTCGCTCCCAGTGACCCACTTCCTCCAGCCAGGTCTCCACTTCTAAAGGTTCCATAACTTCTTCCAATAATACCAATGTCAGGAGACCAAGCATTCAAACATGAGTTTGTACAAGGTGTTTCAGGGTCAAACCATAACAGTCGGTCTTCTCACCACTTAAATTCTCTTAGGTCTCATCATACCAACTCAACACTTTGCTGCCGGATGAACTGAGTAACTCCAAGTCCTGACTGACTACCCTAACACCACACAGCCAAGCAAGTGCTGAGAGCCACTTCATTCCCAGCATGCTTCAGAACACATCTAAAGCTGGCTGCCTCGGCATGGGCTCAGAGTTCACAGCAGATTTCTGTGGAGAGCCAGTGAGACCAGAAAACCCTACTCAATCCGATATTATCCAAAAGCTCCTAGAAAATGCTTGTCCATTCTCACTGAAGCTACATCTGTGGGCCTATAGCTCCCGAAGCTGTGTGCGTGCAAGCATCCCCTAACGAATCAAAGAGACCCCAAACCAAACTCTTTTCTCAGTACCTCCCTTTTCCTGGCAGACTTCATCCTGTCAGTCACATTGACTGCCCTCTACCCTCTCAGATTCACAAAGCAGAAATCGGAGTGTTATCTCCCAGTCCTTGCTGTTCATTGTCCCCCACATTCAACTTTCAAATCTAACTATATTTCCTTTTCCTCTTTTGTCATGAAATACCTGAGGCTCTATGTAAGTTGATCAAGAAAAAAAAATTAGCTATCCCATATTTCTTGCATTTGTTATTTTTCTTGCACTTCAACAAAATACTTGGCAAGAGCAACTTAAGGAAGAACGGGTTTACTGTGGCTCACAGTTTGAGGGTGCGCAGTCCATTGTGGTGAGGTATGCATGTTGGCAGGAATGTGGAGGACCTGGTCACATTGTATCCACAGTCAGGAAACAGATCCAGATGAATGCTAGCATTCCCATTGCAACATGAATGCTAGCACTCTACTTGCTTTCTCCTTTTTATTCATTTTGGAACAGCAGTCCATGGACTGGTGCTGCCCACAATCAGGGTGGGTCTTCCCTCCTCAATGAGCTCAGAAGTTCTCTCACTGACATATGAACAGAGCTGTCTCCTGGGTGATTCTCAATCATGTTGGGTTGACAATAAGCACCAGCCATCAATGCTCAGGAGGCTTAAATCATCGCACTGCCTTCTGATAACCTGCTGCATAACTCAAGGTCTATTCAAGAGCAAGAGACAACACAGCCAGACAGGAGGCTAGCATGAGAGGCAGAATCAGGGCATCCTTCCTAAAACAACATTCTCTGGGTACTGGGGAGACTGCTTTGTTAGTGAAGTATTTATCTTGCAAACATGAGGAACAGAGTTTGGTCCTTCAAAACAAACAAAAAAAAAAAAACCCAGACAGACAAACAAAAATTAACCTTGGATATTGTGGCTCATGCTTGTAATTCTAGTCCTAGAGAGATAGAGACAGGAGGATTCTAGGACTTACTGCCCAGCCATTCTAGACAAACTAATAAGCCATTCTTTCTCAACCTGATGCTAACCTCTAACATCCATACACATGCATCTGGAAGCATTAAGTGCACACAAACACACCCACATATACACACACAGTGCATGCATGCATACGCATGTGTATATACACACACATAACTCCAGAACTCAAGAGGTCAAAGCAAGAGGATCAGGAGAATATTATGCCAGTATAGACTACATAGGAAGACCCTGTCTCAATTAAAAAAATAGGAAAAAAAAGTGGAAGAGGAAGCTATAGATGAGTGAGCGAGGGAGACAAAGGTGTGCTCTCAGAAACTTGTGTAGAAACTCAAGACACTCTGAAACTGTTCTGTGTAATCCCCAGATGCCTACATTTCTCTGACTGGCTATGCCTTTACAAATTCCATCACCATAATTAAAGACAAGCCATCGCCCAACCCGGCACCAACAGTAACCCTCATCTTTAGCCCACGCAGCTGCGTGTATGGCTAATATAGTTACAAGTGACTCCGAGCTGTCCCTGGCAGCGGCCCAGAATCCTTCTCAAAGAGAGCAAAAGCAAATAGCACAGGGGCTTCGGAGTCAGAAGAAAACAAAAAAATCCTTCGGCACAACATTGTGAATTCCATTACAGTGGGCTGCACGCTTGCAAATTGTCCAAAGAGATTTAAAAAGCCAGTCTCCACTCATTGTATATTCTATGATAGCTACAAGCAGGGATCGAGGAGAATGGAGTGGGGGACCTGGTAGTGATAATAAGCAAGTTCGCCCCACACACCAGCAGGCAAGTAATTGGAAATCAAAATTTTCTAATGAGAATATGCCTAATGAAATTTAAATTCTGTTTCTGAAATAATTATTCATACAGATAGCCTTTGGCCTATTTTTCCCCCTAATTCTCTTGGGCTTTGAGTCCCTCAAACTCACTAGGCATTGTAAGGGCAGGAAAATTCCAGATTCTGGGCACAGTGGCACAGTCCTGTAATCCCATCACTTGGGAGGTAGAGGCAAGAACCAAGAGTTCAAGGTCATCCTCAGTTACATACAGAGCCAGGACAACAATAGATTTTTCTAAACCACAATTTTTTTTAAGATTAAAAAAATAAATAAAAATCCCATAAAGGCTTTCAATTAACTACATTTATTGGGAAATCACTATAACATCTAGCACAGAACAAAACAAAATAAAACGGAAAAAAAGGACAAAACAGTGCTGACTATTTAAAATACCTATAAACTGGGGCTTAAAAGAAGGCTCAGTGCTCTTGAAGAAGATGCAAGTTCAGTACCCAGCACCCAAGTTAGGCAGTCCATAAGCACCTGTAACACCAAGTCTGATGCCCTCCTCTGACCTCTACAGGCAAGCGCATGGTGTACAAAGATTCACACAGGTTCACATGCATGCACATAATTTTTAGAATAACTTCTAAGTAAAATACTTCTAATGTGGACCAGTAAGGGAATTCACTGGCAGAAGGATTGCCTGGCATGCACAAAGCCCCGGGTTCTATGGTCCCCCACTGCAAGATCAAAGAAAACAGTAAAAGGAACTGTAGCTCAGTAGAAGAGCACTCGTCTAGCATATGAAATACCCTGGAATCAGCCCCCAGCACAATAAATATATAGACAAATAAGTACAATGTAGAAGTCTGTAAACCAAGGACTTGAGCGCCAGAGGCAGGAAGATTATGAGTTTGAGGATGGTTTGGGCTACCTACAGAAAGCTCATATCAGAAAGAAACAAACAGTAAAAAGACAAGCTCTATCTACGGCGACGTAGATCAGTGCTGAAGTGCTTGCCCAGCATGCAGAAGGCTCTGCAGTTCCAGCCCCACTACTATGAGGGGAAAACAAAGTGTATTTCTGAGGATCAAAAGATCCCAGATCTCTGTCCCCTGAAGCTATCTATACCTTGCATTTAGGGGGAATGCAACTCAGTTCCCAATTAGCCATCAGTATACTAATATTGATGCAGCACACACCCAGTTGTTATTTTAGATAGCCACGTACACAAACACACATGCAAGATTCCGATGGTATTGTTGTCAACACAGGGCCTCCTCAAACCGAGGCTGGCCTCAAATGTTTTCTATGAGGCTGCCCTACACCTCTGATCCTCCCTCCACCTCCCCAAGTGCTTGGGTTGCAGAAATAACTCTATCTCAAAATGAGCAGAGAGACCAAGGTAGTCAGAATCACTGGGTCACATAGAGAGGCACACAGGACTCGGATCTACAGAGGGATCTTCCAGTCATTAGCTGGATCTGATTAAAGCAGTAGTATGCGAAACTGCCCCAAGCCTGAGCAAAGAACCACCCCAAAAGCTGGGAGGTAAAAGTTCCTGTGCCTCCCATGGGGACAGGAACGGTGTCTGCTGCCACCAGCCTCTGGAGGCTGATACAATGATTTTAAACAGAAGCAAACTGAATTAAGCAGGAAATGAAAAGACATGAGGCCTCCCTCCTAGAATGAGACTGCATCCAAAATTCATTCGGAAGTGTAGGGGAGCTGGTGTGTTGACACACACCTGTCATCTCAGAGCTCAAGAGACAGAAGCAGAGGATCTTTACGAGTTCAAGACCAGCCTGAGCTAAAAAGAGGAAATTCACCACAGAGATCACGAGCGTCTCAACCTTTCGCTAAGTTCTTCGGCCTCAGCCTCTCATGTGCAGGGGTTACAGATGTAGAGAACCATGCCCGGCCTTTAGGTTTTGTTTTGTTTTGTTTTTGGAGACAAGATCTTGCTATGTAGCCCATTCTGGCTTGGAACTCTCCACGTGTAGCCCAGGCTGGGATCAGACTTGCGGCTATGCCACCTACGTCGGCCTCCTGTGTGCTGAGATCATAGACACGTACCACCAGGCCTCCAAGGGAGGCGTCATTAAAGGGTCCAACTTGAAACATGTATTAGAGACAGAACACGCATCTTCAAACTTGAAGCCTAGCACTTCTTCCAGAAGGGTAGGTACTCCTGTAGGCACAGCACCAGCTAGGCTACTCAGTTCAGAAAAGCAGGCTCCTCGTAAATACCTCTCTATTGCTCTGAGTGTTGGCTCCGTGGTATAAATGCATTATTTTCAAAGCTCTTATTTTTAAATATTCATCTCCTTGAAGTAGGTCGGTCTTTCAAGACCCAGCTCCTCTCTGAACCCATCCCTTCTTTCTCTCCTCTCTCTCCTAATCGTGGTGTGTGATGCATTCAAACATGAGACCTAATTCCAGTTAATTTTATCGCTTCCTTCCACAGACTCCTGATCTCTCATGCAGATTCATGTTTATTTTGGAAAGAGAAAACAAAACAGCATTTTTTTTTTTTTTTTGGAGAATGCCTTCAAAATGGAGGCGGCAGGGGGGAGCCACCATTATTCAATTATAAATGAACTATGCAATATTGAAATCACTCACTAGAAATGAGATGGGCTTTAACCCACTCTAGAGCACAGCAAGCATCCTTAGTCGGTTTAATGTCATCTTTAAAAGGCAATGAGGGGCTGGGAAGACGGCTCGGCAGTTAAGAGCACTTTACTGTTTTTGCAAAGGACCCAAGTTCAGTTCCAGGGAGGCTCACAAGCACCTGTAGCTACAGCTCCAGGGAAGCTAACACCCTCTCCTGGCCTCTGTGGATATTTCACGCATTTGCAATACCCACATGACAAATGAATACGCAGAATTTAAAAATAAAATAAAAAGGGAATAAACAACTGGGATGGTAATAAAATAAGAATCTTGTCACGTGCACACACACACTCAAGCTGTCACCAAATTGCCTGACAGTGTTCTGTCCCCTCAATAAGTTTTATATTGAACATGGAATACATCGTGCAGGCTCTGGGTATTTGCACTCCTCCAGTATGGGCTTTCTCGGCAAATATTCTTATTATATAGTGAGACTGGTGACTAACTCCTTATGTAACCCAGGCTGACTCCAAAGTTGCAGTCCCCCTGCCTCAGCCTCATGCATGCTGGTAATAGTGGGGATTGAACCTAAGGACCTCACATATGCTAGGCCACGCTCCTTTGACTTTTTATTTAGTCGTGTGTGTGTGTGTGTGTGCAGTTGTGTGCAGTTGTGTGCATCTGTACACAAGTGTGTAAAGTGCAGATTGGATGCCAGATGTCTTCCTCTATTGTCCTCCAGTGAGCCTACATCTCACCATTTTGGCTGGGTTGCCTAGACAGTGAGCCCCTAGATTCTGCCTGTCTCCATTCCCCCAGTGCAGGGGTTAGAGGCACACCCCACCATGCCCAGTTTTTATGTGGGTGTTGAGGATCCCAACTCAGGTTGTCATGCTTGCATAGCAATTATCTTACCCACAGAGCCCCTGAATCCTATTTTGAGACATGGAAACTACAACTTTGAGGCCAGCCTAGGCTACAACAAAGACCAGACTAGGGAAGTTTAAATACATGGAGTCCGCAGGGTGTATTCTGTCTTCGGTATGAAACTCACTGAGGGAAAGGGACACTTTTCCTTCTGACAAAGTAAAAACTTGTGTCACCCCGACAGTCCTCTTCCCTCAATCTCACACCCTATCAGTTCTATCTTCAAATTATATTTCAGGGGCACGGGAGAAGTCTCAGCCAGCAAGGTGGTCACTGCGTTAAACACCCTAGAGTCTGAGTAAAAAGCCAGGTGCCAATAATCTGAGGGCTGGGAGAGTGGAGACAGCAGGATCCCTGGGGCCCACTGGCCTAACAGCCTAGATGATAATCTATTATCATCAATCCATTATCATCATGGTGGGATATAGTGGCCAGCAGGCAGACACGGTGCTAGTGAAGGAGCTGAGAGTCCTACACCAGCAGGCAACAGGAAGTGAACTGAGACGCTGGGAGAGCCTTGAGCCTATATGAGACCTCAAGTCTGCCCCTACAGTGACACACTTCCTCCAACGAGACCACACCTACTCCAACAAGACACCTCCTAACAGTGCCACTCCGTTTGGGGAGCATTTTCTTTCAAAACCACCACACCCACCTAGGAGAAGGCTCAGTGATTAAGAGAACCTGCTGCTCTTGTAGAGGGCCTGAGCCTCAACAGGAGGCTCAGCCACCTGTAGCTATAGCCCCCTCTTTCGACCTTTGCGGGTACGTGCATGCACACACAACCACACTCATGCACATAAACAAAAAAGAAAACAATAGTAACAATAAAATTTTTAAATGGAGGGAAAAGTTTAAATCTTTCAAGACATTAAAGAGAGGAAAATGTTGAAAATTGGAATGTTGCGTGAAAATGTAAAAGCTGGAAATCTCATTTTAAAAAATCTCAGGAATAAAGAGTTAAATGGTGCATATGGAAAAGTCTTCTTGGGTATGAAAGACAAAGACGACTTCTTCAAGTTATCAAGATGCATGCAGATCAACAATCGAACTCATCAACAGACAGGCTCCACTCTGAACGGCGAAATCAGAACGTGAATTTTCAAACAAATGCAAATGAATGGCATTTGGGGGTAAAAAAAAATAAAATTTGCACCTCGCTGGCAATCACGGAAATGAAAGAAAATGTGATTGTAATCTGTCAAATTAGCAGAGATTTGAAAAACTCTGATATCTATTCATTGTGGAGGAAAACAAGGGACCACAAAGACTTTACGCATGGCTGGCAGAAGTGGAGCTCTAATGGAAAAACAGTTTGACAAAATACACCAAAAGCCTTTTAAAAGCCTCTACCTTTTGGCTTTAAAAAAAAAAAAAATCCACAGGAGACTATTTCCATTTGATATTGGACATTAAGCGCTCTACAAAAAAAAAAAAAAAAAAAAAAAAGATTCGTGTCATGCCATTTCAAAGGATTTAAAAAGTATCTGCCGATAGCGAAAGATTGAATGAAAATAACACACAGCACCGGGAATGTGCGCTTAGAAGGCCTTTAATCAGAGCAATGGTTGATTTTAACTGTCAGTCTGATTGGATTAAGAAACACCTAAGGAATCACTGAAGGGAACATCAGGGTGTGACTGTGAGGCCATCTCCAGAGCTTGTTGGAGCTGATGGCTCTGACATAATCTCCTGATGAATTCATAACACAAAGGCATCGTTGGCAACTGGGGAAGGGTAGATGGTAGATGGTGCTAGGTGGAAATTGGTGACCAGCAGGGGTGTCCCTGGGGTGCTGTTTAGTTTTTGTCTTTTTTTTTTTTTTATGGTGTGTGTAGAGAAATGTGCATGCCTGCATGCAAGTGCCTGCAGCAGCCAGAAGAGGGCGTCAGATGCCCTGACTGAAGTTACTGGTGGTGGTGAGCCTCCAGTCTGGGTGCTGGGACCCATTCAGTTCCTATGAGAACAGTCTATGCTCTTAATTACTGAGCCGTCTTTCCAGCTCTTGGGGGCCTCTATCTTGCCCTGGATTCTTTTTGTAGCCTCCCACTTTTCCTCCGCTTCCTGTCTACCCTGCCCTCCCAAACATGACAGATACCTGGGAAACCATGAGCCAAAATGAATCCTTCCACCCTTAAGTTGCTTATGTGTGGTATTTTGCCTCGGTAACAGGAAAATTTAATAGAATAATACAGGGCGACATTAATGATAACATGTTATTAGCGATATAGGAGACAAACAAATAATTATAATAATACAGGGTGAAAATGTCACAGTGTTACTTTCTGCATAGAAGACAAACACTGGCATTTATTTTCACTGTGCTCTTTTTTTTGTTTTTTTGGTTTTTTTTATTAATTAATTTATTTAATTATTAAAGATTTCTGCCTCTTCCCCGCCACCACCTCCCATTCCCTCCCCCTCCCCCAATCAAGTCTTCCTTCCTCCTCAGCCCAAAGAGCAAGCAGGTTTCTCTGCCCTGTGGGATGTCCAAGGACCACCCACCTCCATCCAGGTCTATTAAGGTGAGCATCCAAACTACCTGGGCACCCACAAAGCCATTACGTGCAATAGGATCAAGAACCCATTGCCATTGTTCTTCAGTTCTCAGTAGTCCTCATTGTCCATTATGTTCAGCGAGACCGGTTTTGTCCCATGCTTTTTCAGACCCCGGCCAGCTGGCCTTGGTGAGTTCCCGATAGAACATCCCCATTGCCTCAGTGTGTGGGTGCACCCCTCGCGGTCCTGAGTTCCTTGCTCATGCTCACTCTCCTTCTGCTCCTGATTTGGATCGTGAGACTTCAAGATGCAATAATGTATCAAAAGAACAAAAGATTATTTTAAGGCTGTGGGATTGTACTTGTTTATTTTTGTGTTTCTATTTTTTGCTGTTTTCCCAATTTACTAGAACAAATGTCTTAAATCAATAGAAAATTTCTCTTCCTCCCCCTCCCTCCCTCTCCCTCCTTCTCTCCCTCCCTCCCTCCCTCCCTCCCTCCCTCCCTCCCTCCCTCCCTCCCTCTCTCTCTCTCTCTCTCTCTCTCTCTCTCTCTCTCCCTCTCTCTCTCCCTGCCCCTCTGGAGACAATGTCTCACAGAGCCCATGCTAGCCTAGAACTCCTAGAACTCTATGCAACAGAGGATGACCCTCAAATTCTCATCCTCCTGCCTCCGGCTCCTGGGAACTAGGATTACAGGTGTGCACCACCACTTACAATCTATCTGGTGCTGAGGGTGGAACCCAGATCTTTGTGCAACTAAGCAAGTCCTCTACCAGCTGGTCCAAATCTCCAGCCCAATAGAAAGTTTCGTAACTGACCCACCTCACTGCCTGGCATCCCACATCCCTGCTAAACATAGATACCGCAAATGCCCAGGGATGCTTCCGCAGCTTCAGGGCTGCTAGACACCTATTGGGCCTGCCTGTGTCTGCTCTTGTCACTTGCCTTGTGCACCTGCCAACAACTTTGCCATCCCCCCACCTCCTCACGCCAGCTGTGCTTGTTACTGTAATTATATAATCGTATTAAATTACATAAACTGATGACATTATGTGTGATAGGGGGAAAGAGATTGTAACTGAGTAAAACCCAAGTGGAACATTTTGGAAAGATGGAAAAAGAAATGCCCAGACTAGGAAGGTATGCCCAAAGATTTGGAAAAGTTCATAAAATATACTCATGGTTTCTGCCCATGGCAACATAGCATCTCCTGGGAGTCCGACCCTGTTGCTCTTAGAAACTGTGACATGATATGTCACCTTCCTATCAGAGAGCATCTCTGTTCAGAGGGATAACAGGCAGTTTAAGAAGTGTAGCTCAAAGATGGCTCAGTCAGGAAAGTGCTTGGTGTACAAGCGTGACCACCTGAGTCCAATCTCCCAGAACCCAAGTGAAAAGCAGGGCAAGCTGTACAAACTCGTATAATACCAGGACTGGGGAAGTTGAGACAGGCAGATCCCTGGGGCTTGCTGGCCAGCCAGCCAATTAGAGATCCTGTTTCAAAAAAGACATAGGAGCTGGAAAGACAGCTCAGTGGGTCAAGCCTGATGATTTGAATTCAGTTCCTGAGATCCATGGCAGAAGAAGAGGCCTTACACATGCAAGTCACCATGACATATACTTGTGCTACACACATTAAATTTTTGGGGAGGGGGGGGAGGTTGTTGTTGTTTTAGGTCGGAACTAATTAAGGGTGACACCTGAAATCCACCTTTGGCTTCCACACATATGAAACATACACACTATACACAAGGACAGTGATACAGGACAAAACACCGACTAAGGGAACGGTGTTAATAGAGGAGGCTTGCTTTGTGTGAGTGAGCAAAACACTTCACAGACCGAAGACACTGAAACACTTAGCCAGACGCCAGTACCGCCAGTCCCGCCAGTCCCGCCAGTCCCCGCCAGTACCGCCAGTCCCGCCAGTCCCGCCAGTCCCGCCAGTCCCGCCAGTACCCGCCAGTCCCGCCAGTCCCGCCAGTCCCGCCAGTCCCGCCAGTCCCGCCAGTCCCGCCAGTACCCGCCAGTCCCGCCAGTACCCGCCAGTACCGCCAGTACCGCCAGTACCGCCAGTACCGCCAGTACTGCCAGTCCCAGTGAGATGGAAGAAAGCGCAGGATGGCAGCAGACAAGGCATGCAGGAAGGGGAGTTGACACCAACTGGCTGTGGATAGCTATTGGGTCTGAAGAGAAATATTGAAGGCATTGACTTGTCAATCAAGGAAATCAGTACTGCAATGAACCCACAAAGGAAGCCCCAAAGGAGGGGGCAGATTCACTTTAAATAACGTAAAAGAGGCTAGGGGTATGGCTCAGTAATGGAGAACCTGGCTGGAATAATACCACCGTGAAGGACTGGGGTGTGGCTCGCTGGTGGAACAACTTGCTTAGCATGCATAAGACCCTGGATTGACTCCTCAGCAACAGAGAAAGAGAAAGAAGAGAAAAGGGTGTGGCTCAGTTGGTAGAGTGCTTGCTAGGAAGGCAAGAAGTCCTAGATCTAAGCATCAGCATCCCAAGGACCAGGCATGGTGTCACACTCTTGTTTATGATCATAGTACTCAAGAAATGGAGGCAGGATGATCCAGAGTTCAAAGCCAGCCTGGGCTAGATAGGGACTTTGAGGCTAGCCTGGGCTACATGAAACCCTGTCTCAAAAAATAAAAGAAAAATCCACTAGAAGCCAGAAGCTAGAGTACATCACTCAGGAAACTGAGGCAGGAGGATCAGTCGTGATCATGAGGTCATGCTGGGCTACATAGAAAGATCCGGGGGGGGGAGGGGAGAGGGGAGGGGAGAAAGAGAGGAAAGGAGGAAGGAAGGAAGGAAGGAAGGAAGGAAGGAAGGAAGGAAGGAAGGAAGGAAGGAAGGAAGGCAAGCCACAAAACAACCCACTAGAAGTCGTGATTTACATTCCTCGTAAATACGCGGATCTTTGTTCCATAGCAGCCTTGGGGAAACTGATCACATTTACAGATGCAGTTACTGGCACTGGGAACATGTCTGCCTGGGTATAAACTCTCGGGCACACAGGCTGTTTCTCATGAGAAAATGGCTTCCATATCTAGGAGGATATCTTCCAAGATCACAGTGGCTGCCCCCAAACTGCAAGGAATACCTCTGTTCTGACCCCAACAATCACATAAAAAGCTAGGTGTGGTGTTATATGTTTGCAACCTTAGTGTTGGGAGATGGAGACAGGAGGATTCCAGGCAGTCCAGCATACTGGGCAAGTTCCAGGTTCTGTGACTGACTCTCTGTCAAAAATGACATGGAAAGCGGTGAAGGGGAGTGCTCAAGGTTGACCTCTGACCTCCACACACACATGCATGCACACACACATATAGATATACACACCTGTGATAGTCAATCACAACCGTCTGGTGAAGCACAGTTCTGGGTGTATCTGTGAAGAAGTTTCCAGAAATCATAGATCACAAGGACTCTGAGCTAATCAACAGATTCATCCCTGGATGGATTTATTGTATGACAGTATGATTGGGATGGAGTTAAAGAGAGAAGGTAGATCCAATTGGAGAAAGTAGATCACGGGAGGCATATCCTTAAGGCTACATCCTACCCTGGCCTGGTCCTGTATCCCCCTCCTATGCTTGCCGTCTGCCAAGAAGTGAGGACCAGGCTCTGCCACATCTTCCCACCATGTCATTCTGCTCCAGTACATAGGACCAAACCACCATGGACCAAACCGTCTGAGGCAGAGCTAAAATTAATCCCTTCTGCATCTGTTTCCTGTCTATCACACTGTGAAGAAATACCTTTGCCCCACCCTCCGGCCACCATGATGTTTTGCCAAGGTGTGTGGAGCCAAGTGACCATGGACTGAACTCTCAAAATAGATACTTCCCTGTGAGAGGTGCTCATGTATTTTTGTCCAAGTGATACAAAAGAAGCTAGTCCAGTCTCCAAAGGAACTCTTACCTTAGACAGTTCAAGTGCCATTTATCTGAAATACTTGGGATTGAAAGCACATAACAGTTTTGAATATTTGACTGGAATATACCAGGCAAGGGGCTGAGGAGATGACTCAGGAGGTAAAATGTTTGCACGGCTGACATGAGGACCTGAATTCTGTCCCCATAACGTATGTTTTCAAACTCAGGTATGGTGGCACGCACTTGTAATCCCAGCTATGAGGAGGCAGAGAAGGGAGGTCCCCTGTGACTCACAAGGGCCAACAGACCCAACATTGTGAGCCCCAGGCCAGTGAGAGGTCTTGTCTCAAAAAAACGCTAAGGGGAATGGTATCCGAGGAATGATAGCCAAGGTTGCACACTGACTTCCAAATGAAAACATAACTGTATATGGGTGCTCACCCACATACTTTCACGTGTGTGTGTGTTGTGTGTGTGTAGACACATGTATACACACAAACACAAATGAATGTACCACTTGAATATGTGTAACCCAGACTCCAGAATCTGGCATGTCAATCGCCCAAAAAGTATCAGATTTGGGTGCTTATCACATTTTGTATTTTCAGATTTTAGATGTCGAAAGCTGTACTGGTAAATTTTGAATCTCAAGGCTGAGGGAGCTGGGAGTTGGAAGTTCTTTCAAAAGTTCCCCACATAAACAGGAAAGTCAGTCAAGCATGAGAAGCAATAGCTTGTTACATCCCCTGCACTCCAGTATGTGTTCAGTTATGCGTGTGTGTGTGCGCGCGCACGTGCACACACACACACACACACACACGCACATGCCCACGCATGTGCTCACTCAAACAGAATAAGAATTAAACAAGAGATGCTGTCATTCTGGAAAAAGTGATTTGTTTCCTCTGCAAGGAGACCATAATTTAAACCAGTGTACTGCACCATCAGAATAAAAGAGAAGACTGAGGTATATTTTATTTAACCCCAGAAAGGAAAATCTACTGTGTGTTTACAGTGTAGTCACATCTAAAAGCAGCAAATGGCCCACTATTTGCACACGCACACAGGACACGGGTAAACATAGGGGAGCTTCCTCAGTCACTCTCTACCTTTTTTCTTGCGACAGGATCTCTCACTGAACTCAGAGATCACCAATAGGCTACACTGCCTGCCCTGTAAACTCCAAGCATGGGCCTGACTCTCTCAACCTCTCCAGCAGCAGGGTCACAGGTACACAGCACCACACCCAGCTTGTCCATGAGTACTGGGGATCCTCACTCAGGGTTTCATGACTTTACTGACTAAACCTCTTCCACAGTACTGTAGGATAATGCTCTTGTACCCTGTAAAGATTTGTCACTCAAATTGGTTTAATAAAATGCTGATTGGTCAGTAGCCAGGCAGGAAGTAAAGGCAGGGTGACCAGACTAGGAGAATTATAGAAAGAGGAAAGGCTCAGTCTGCAGTCGCCGCCCAGATTCAAAGGAAGCAATATAAGAATGCTGCACTGAAAAAAGGTACCAAGCCAAATGGCTAACCATAGATGAGAATTATGAGTTAATTTAAGCTGTAAGAGCTAGTTAGTAATAAGCCTGAGCTAATTAAAACTGATTAATTATATAAAAACAGTTTATAATTAATATAAGCCTCTGTGTGTTTCTTTGGGACTGAACGGCTGTGGGACCAGGTAGGACAGAAACATCTGTTTACACCACAGCCCTCAGAGACAGGTCTTTATGTCACATAGGAATGAGAGTGTACAACAAGAAAAAAAATCAAGGACAAGATGTAAGTCCCAAGTCCTGGTCTCTGGCCTCTGTCTTTGGAGGCCCTGTCTCTGTGCCCACCAAGCTTTGACTCCTCCCCGGAGGAGTGTCAAGACTGCCCACCAAAATCTTGACCACTCCCCCAATCTATTTAAACTGCTTCCCTTGTGGTCTCTCTCCTCTCCCCTAGGTGGTGGTCGCATTTGCTGCTTCCCAGTTTCCCCTAGGGGCCACCCAAGAGCACAGGAATCCCATTAAATCTGGATATTTTAAAATTTGGCTTGTTGTGATTTGGCTTGATTGGGATTTTTGCATCAGCAGAGAGCTCGTGTTAGGAAAATTCCTAACACAAGATACACACTAAAGGTCTGTTACCACCTACTTCTTCCAGCTGAACACTCACTACCTGGCCTCCGCCCTGAAGTTTCCACAACCTCTGAAAACACCATCACCCTCTGGGAACCAAGTTTTCAACACATGAGTCTGAGGGACACCCTTCACGTTCAAACTGTAACAGCAACCAAAGCGATGTCCATTGGGATGAAGTCATGGAGAGACAGCCCCATCCTCCGATCTGTATCCAGTAGTGCTCCACAGTCATCCAGGCCAACTGCCAGAGACTTGGCTGCAAGACATCTGAAATTCTTGGCTGGCCTAACTTCCCCGTAGTAATCAGGTTTTTGCCCACAGTCCAGTGATGGCAGGTGAATCCAAGACTTGCCAGAGAAACTCATTACCCATTTTTATGTCCATATAAAGCCTTTAGTACGGTGGCTGGTACATTAGACAAGTGCCCAATAAGTGCCCTCTGTGGTTACCTTTATGACTGCTAGTGTTGCTATCAGTGCCTTCAGCAGCAGCAGTCAGCTATTTCTTATGCTTTAAAGAGGGAAAAAAAATCCCCTTATTAAACACAAGGATACTACCCTCCTGCACCAGTGATTTACTGCTGTGTAAAAAGTTAGCAGCTCAAAACAAGAGCTACATTTATTTTGCTCATAAATTTGCCATTGGGTCTAGACTTGGGAGTGGGGACATCTGGTGTCTATATTAGATCACTTGGTATCAGTTGGAAGAGTCTGGGGGTTCTGGGAGACAAAGTGATAGGAAGAGTAGCTATCTTGTGTGTCTGGTGAGTGGGCAAACACGAACAGGTTAGCTCTTTGGAGACCCCATCTCTTTCCAGGCAGACGTCCAACATGGCTTTCCCAGAGAGCTTCCAGGCCAGAGGTTCTATTAGTCTTTGTGAGGCAGCCTCCAAAATCATGAGACAGTCTTTCACTGAATTCTGTTCACTAGAAGTAAGACACTAAGGCCAGAACATAGGCAACTAGAAGGGGACTAAATGTCACCTTCCGATCAGAAGAATGTCAAAGAATGTATAGATAATGTTTTGAAAACCATGGAAAAAAATCACTTCCTGTTCCTTTAGATCTACTTCCTAAAGATGCAGATCTGGAAGCTGAGAACTGACTCGATGGTTAAGAGAATTTACTGATTGATCTTGTAAAAGACTAAAGTTCTGTCCCCAGCACCTAAATCAGGTTTTTCACAATCACCTGTAACTCCAGCTTCAGGGAATCTGATGCCCTCTTCTGGCCTCGGTGGGTACTCTACTCCCATGCACACATACACACACACACACACAGAGAGAGAGAGAGAGAGAGAGAGAGAAATACTTTAAAGATGTAAATATGACCAGCTCTAATCATCATTTACACTGAAATGTACTCACTTATCAGTAAATACACCTTATGTATTTATTTAGTGAATGTATGTGTACATGCAGGTATATGTCCATTTAAGTATGCATATGTATGCAAGTGCATGTAGATACACTCGTAGGGGAGGTCAGAGGTCAATCCTAGATATTCCTCAGGAACCATCCACCTTGCTTTTTAAGGTAGGGTTTTTCATTGGTCTGGCGCTCACCCATTAGGTCAGAGTGACTGGCTAGTATGCCCCAGGGAGTCTCCTGTATCCACTTCCTCAGTTGGAAATGCAAGCATCTGCTACCACATCTGACATTTTCACTTGGGTTCTAGGGACCAGAATCAGGTCCCCGTGCTTATATAACAAACACTTTCCCAACTGAGTCATCTGCCGGGCATAAATCTATCTTTCTGATTCCAGAAAATTTCAGAACATGAACACATTTCTCCATTATCTAGATTTTTAAGGGGACAAAACTGAGCTGTGAGGGACTACTAGTTTTGTTCCTTGGTGGCCATAACTGTCACCATCACAACATCAATAATGCTATTCTACAATCTTCTACATAAAGCTACTTTTAAAGATATTTTACAAACTTCACTTTGCAGAGATTTTGTTGCATTTGTAGGGACAATGGTTGCTCTCCAGATAGATAAACTTAGATTCACCAAGGACACCTGAATGTGTTAGCTGATTTTATTTTGTTGTAAACGAACACCTGACCAAAACAACTTACAGGAGGGAGGTTTATTGTGGCTCACATTTTGAAGACACTGTCTACCAAGGCAGGGAAAACAAGAGCAACAGCAGGAAACAACAGTTGGTCACCTGTATCCAGTCAGGAAGCAGACAGAGATGGATGCTGGAGCACCAGACAGAGGTGGATGCTGGTGCTCAACTCACTTTCTTCCTCTTTCTTTTTTATTCCATCAAGGATCCTAGCCTATAGGATGGTGCTGCCCACATTGGGGATGAATCTTCCTTCCTCAGCTAAACCTCCCTAGAAATGCTCTCACAGACATACCAAGAGGTGTGTGTATCTCCCAGGTCATTCTACAACTAGTCAAGTTGACAGTGAGGATTAACTTACTGTGAATTACCCAAACCCAAAGTTTTCCCTTGGCCTTCTGAAAAACCCAAATGGAAGTTTGAGATTCTTGCATAGTCTCCATCTAGAATGTGTCTCAGATGCCCACGTGTTGGGGGCTTGATAAGCAGACCACAGCACCATTAGGAGGTGGTCAAACCATTAAGAAACAGGACCCAATGGGTGAAAGTGGGGTCACTGGGAGTACCCCTGAAAGAGAGATTGGATTCCTAGACCCTCTCCTTCACATTCTTTCTCCCTTTCTCTTTAGGCCATCCATAATCAACTTTCTCAGCCCCATATGTCCTCTATGATGTTCCTGCTTGCTAAAGGCTCCAAAACAGTGGGCCAACCAGCCATGGACTGAAATAAATCTTTCCTCTTTTTAAGTTGCTGGCCTCAATTATTTTATCACAGCAATGCAAAGCTGACTAATACAGACTATATCTAACTTCAGGACCCCTTCATATCCCATTGCACAAAATGCCCTGGACTTTAGGTGGTTTTGGTAGGAGCTATATAGGTTCAGGTCACTTCTCTGACCCTTGTCTGGAATTCAGTGTTACAGAATTTTCTAGATCAGGCTTTCAAGAGAGACACTTATGAAAAAGTTAACTTCCACTTTAATGAAAACGTGAACTGTGAATGCTATATCCTTTCTTATGTTGGGGGAAAGAGACCAAACAGATTAATGTCTCCCATGACCCCCAAAGAGAAGCAGGAATGAATAACGGTGCTTCAGGATGGGGAGACCATGAGACATGGACTAGCTTTAGTTTTGCAAGCTCAGATATGGATGAGGAAGATGAGAATAAAGAAGTTAAAGAAGCCAGATATGTATAGTGCCTCCCAGCATGGGGGGGGGGGTGATACAGAAGGATTTGGAGTTCAAGGCCAGCCTGAGTATATCTAATTTCATTTCTGTTACTGTGATGAAATACCCTGGCCAAAACAATAATAATAACAACAACAACAACTTAGTGGGGAAAAGGATTTGCTTCAGCTCATAGGTCCAGGTTACTGCTCAGTGGTGTAGAGAAGGCAAGGTGGCAAGAACCCAAAGCCACTGGCTACATCACACTCAGAGTCAAGAGCAGCGAGAAATGAATGCATGCATCCAGGCTCCCTCACTTGCTTGCGCTCAGGTTGACTTCTTGACTCTGATGAAGTCTAGGACCCTCTGCCTAGGGAATGGTGCTACCTGCAATGGACTGGGTCTTCCTACATGAACTGACTTAGATTAAAACAATCCCCCACAGGCGTTTGGATGAGTTAGTCCAATGTAGACAATCCCTCATTGAGATTCTCTTCCCAAGTGAGTCTAGGTCACATGAAGTTAAATGCACTGGCTAGTTTCATGTTGATTTAGGAGAACCGTAGTCATTGTGAGCAGTGACCCTCAACTGATAAAAATGCCTCCACCAGATTAGCCTGTAGAAACCTGTGGTACAGTTTCTTAACTAATGATTAATGTGGGAAAGGCATGGCCCATTGTGAGTGGTACCACTCCTGGGCAAAGGGTCCTGGGGTATATAAAAAAGCAGACCAAACAAGTAAATAAGTAGTCTTCCTCCATGGCTGGTAATTATGTCCCGTCTTCATTTTTTTTTTCTAGATTCCTGCCCTGACTTCCCTCAGTGATGGACAGTTACCAGAAAGTGTTATATACCAGAAATGGAAATAAAACCCTTTCCTCCCCAACTTACCTTCGGTCATGGTGTTTTCCTGCAGCAATAGAAATCCTAAGATATTGACTTTTAAAGCTAGCCATTATACTAAGCTACAAAGTTCAAGGCCAGCCTAAGGTAGAGTGAATTCAAGGCTAGTCAAGGAGTGTAGAATCTTGCCTTAAAAGATAAAAAAGAGGGCTGGAGAAATGGCTCAGAGGTTAAGAGCATTGCCTGCTCTTCCAAAGGTCCTGAGTTCAATTCCCAGCAACCACATGGTGGCTCACAACCATCTGTAATGGGGGTCTGGTGGCCTCTTCTGGCCTGCAGGCATACACACAGACAGAATATTGTATACATAATAAATAAATAAATATTTTTAAAAAATAAATAAAAATAAAATAAAAAAGAGCTTAATTTAAACCACCCACTATAATAACTGCTCAGCTTTTGTTCTCACATCAATTTGCTTAAAGAGAATAAACAACGCCCAAGTGTTTTTACATCTCCCTGAATATTCACCTTTAGCTAATGAAGGAAAAGAAATCATTCCTGAGGTTTGTATACTTTCAGAGTCCTTTCTGCCCCTTTATTCAAAAACTCCTGGAATCAGTTCAACCGCAGAAAGATGAGTAGGCAGGAAAACACAAACAAACAAAAAAATGAAGAAAAGGAGTGGATTTTAGAGAAACTTGGCAAATTAATAAAGTTTTTAACCTCATTAAAGAGCTCTTAAATATTATTCCCTGAACTCCATTTTTATCTCTGAATGGATTTCGGTAATTGCTCGAAAGGCAATTGGGCAACTTTGGCACAAACTTAAATGTTTGCATGATTTAGGATGCAGAGACTGCAGCGGCCAGGGCTTCTTGTTTCTGTTTGTTTGTTTGTTTTTAATTGCTAATGCTTAAATTTGCCTTTCTGCCTTGCTTCATCATGGAAAATGCCAGTTTCTATCAGCCATAATAAAGACAATATGCATATTATTTAGCTGTTATAAATGCAAACAGCTGGTCTATATTTCAATACTTAATGCCTGGGCTCCACGAGGAAGATAAGTGGGAGTGATTATGCCCCTACCACCACTCTGCAAAACAGATGCTGGAATGCCAAGAAGAAACCTGCTTTCTTAAAGCCAACAACAGATTGAATACAGAAGTTGGCTTTCAGATAGGTGACTTTCGGGGCTGGAGAGATGGCTTCCTGGTTCAAAGCGCTGTTGCTCTTATAAAGGACCCAAGTTCAGTTCCCAGCACCCATGTTAGGCAGCTCACAGCCAACTGCAACTCCAGTATCAGGGGCTCCAATGCGCTCTTCTGGACTACATAGGCACCTACATGCGCAGGAACATACCCACACACAGATACACATACAAAGTTCACAATAATAGCAACGATAAAATTAAATTAAAAAGGAAACAGGTGACTCTCATTCCAGCCACTTTCTGCCACCCCACTTCTCATCCATGCGCAATTCATTCTTTGCTGATCATACTGGAAACAGAGACTGAGTCCAGGGGAGAAAGCTCACTCAGTAAAGCGCTTGCCCTGCAAGGATAAGTCCTGAGTTCAATCCTCAGAATCTAGACTTTAAAAACCAAACCTGGGTACAGTTGGCACACACTTGTACTCTCAGTGAAGAGGAAGCAGAGATCATCAGAATCCCGAATCCCGAGGCTCACCACCCAGCTAGCTTGACCTGTTTTCACAAGCAACAGGTCAGGGAGAGAGTCTAGATCACAGAACAAGACCCTGTAATAGAAATACAGACTTGAGTCTGGCAACCCCAACAGATGGACACATGATCGACCTTGATGATTCCACTGGACGAATGTGCAATCAGCTTTCCAAGTACTAAGGCTACAGGAGGATGGGGGTGGGCAGCCGCCATAGAACAAGGCTTGCCTGAGGCCTGCGGAGCATTGCCCAAACAGGAGAAATTAACAATGAGCCTGTGTCAGCAAGCCCACTCTGTTGTGCTAATTTCCTTGCAATATAAGCAAAGCCTTTTAATTAACTTAATATCAATTTCACTTTTCTCACATTTTATTCTAATTATGGGCTGGATTTAAAGCTCACACAGCATAATTTAGAGTCTTAAAATTAACAGCTTTACAACTTTACACATGGGTGAATGCTAAGCCTGAGCATCATCCTGCCACAGGCTGCGGAGAGGGTTCGCAGTCTTGCCTCCCTCCTGGCCACTTCCCCTCTGCGGCCCCAGGACCAGCTGCCACCTGCCGAATAAATACTTCTTTCACACCTCAGGCTCAGTACGTGCCTTGCAGCGGCGGGTGATGCAGACTGGAGCTATTGGTGGGAGTCTCCAGACAACTTATTTAAATCTCCTGAGGTCCAGCTTCCTTGCCTATGAGTCAGGACATAATGAGATAAGTAGATTTGGCGAAGGAAATGCATCAGATGTTGTGGTTGGAACAAGAAAAGTTCCCTGTCTGTTCCTGTGTTGAACACTTGGTTTTCAGTAGGTGGCGCTGTTTTTTTTTGGGGGGGGGGTATGTAACCTTCAGGAGGCGGAGCCTTGCTGGAGGAAGTGCGTCACTGGGGTGGGCTTGGAGTCTTTACAGCCTGGCATGACCTCTTTCCCTCTCTCTATGTATGGATTCTGACTGCTAGGGTTGTGTCAGGCTCTCGCTGCCGTGAATTCCCCACCATAAGTGTCTTTATCCCTCTGGAACTGTAAGCCAAAAGAAGCTCTTTTGGTCCCTGAGTTGTTTCTCATCAAGGCGTTTGTCACAGCAACCAGAACAAAGCTAGAGCAGATCTCAATAAAAAGTTGTGGAGTTGGATATGGTGTTTGCATACCTGCAGTACCAGCCCTTGAGGGGCTGAGGCGGGAGGATTGTAAATGAGTTCCCCAATGACACACAGATGAATGAGATGTATTCTCTTACAAACTATTAAGTCAGGCATGTCAATAACCGTCTACAATTCAAAGGCTAAAAGCTGACCCTGCAAAGCACCATGAGAATCCAGATGAATGAATAATTTATATTTGTGAGTGTGTGTGTTGTTGTAAACCCAGCATTGGAGCCACAGAGACAGGAGGATGAACCCCTGAAGCTCACTGGCCAGCCAGCCAGCCTAGCCTAGTAGGTAAATTCCCTGCCAGCAAGAATCCCTATCTTAGAAGACTAAGCACTGATCAGCACCTGGGGGACCACAGCTAAGGAGGACCCCTAACCTCCACAGGCAAATGCATACATATGTATTCACATACATATATGCATGCCCCCCACACAAAGGAATAAAAAAGAAAGAGAATAGGCCTAAAACCCAAATCTTCTGATTTGTCTTTGTATCCTTTGTACCAGGGAGGAACACCAGAAGAGGCTCACATGCACACACTCTGTACCTGGACAGTCCCAGGACACTCTAAAGTAAGTGCTAACCATACCATTAGGCCTGCTCTTTGAGGCTAGGGTGGAGGCTCGTCTTGAACTCCAGTACATGCTTACTATTGGCATGTTCCATAGTGACTTAAGGCCACCCATCATCATGACAGAGCATTGGTACTCACGCATGGCAAAGCTGGGGCTCTGCAGTTAGGGAGGTTGTTATTAAAAGGGACAACTCTACCCATGATGAAGGTGACTGTCATCTACATGTCACCAGCATCCACAGATGGATGGAAGATATTGCTATGGGACAGGAATGTCTATCCGTGGGGATCTTGCATTTATTCGAAGTGTTAGGAAAGGAAAGAAGAGGAGGAGGAGAGAGGAAGATGGGATAAAAGAGATAACAAAGGTAACAGATGTTCAAATTATCTTTTTGATCCTTCTTTTAAATTTTGAGAGAAGGAGCTAGAGAAATGGCTTGGTGGCTAAAGTGTTTGCTGCTCTTGCAGAGAACCCCAGTTTGGTTCCCACTGAGTGTAAGAGTTCAAGAATCCAGGATGGGGAGACAGTTCAGCTACTACAGTGCTTGTTGTACAAGCATGAGGCCCTGACTTTGATCTGCAGAACCTGTGTAAAGAGGCAGATGTGGTAGTGTACATCTGTGACCCCAGAACTGGGAGGTGGAGACAAGAAGCTTCCTGAGGTTCACTGGCCAGCCATTCTAGCTGTATCAGTGAGCCCCGGGTTCCAGAAGAGACTCTGCCACAAAAACTAAACTACAAGTCCAAGGACATACCTTCTATAGCAACACAAGAGACAGAAATAGGAGAAGTGCCCAGAAGATCACAGTCGACTTCCAAATAACAAACGAGACCCAATCTCAACAAGGTACAAGATGAGAACCCAACTTCCCAAAGTTATCCTTTGACCTGCACACGTACTCTGGGGCGTGCATATGCCTGGATGTGCATACAAATAGTCCTTATCTTTCAAGGTAAAACATCAATCGAGGAAGACACATGCAAAGTCAGTCTCTGACCTCTATACCCATGCATACATATGACCCTGCACCTGCATGTGGGGGGTGGGAGTATATGTGTACACGCGTGGAGAAGACTCCTGGGAGTCAGAAGAAGGTACCCTTGGAGCTGTAGTTACAGATGTTTGTGATCCATCCCAGGAGATTGTGGGATCCGAATTCTTCTCCTCAAGGTTAAGTAGCAAGCACTCTTAACTGCTGAGCCACCTCTCCAGCCCATCACATCCACTCTTGGTCCTAGCATTCTTTAAGGAGCTGGTTAAAATCACAGACAGACTGAAAGTGACCCAACTAGCAAAGTGCTTGTCTTGCAAGCACGATCACTGGTTTCATGCCCAGAACTAATATAAAAGTCTAAGTGTAGTGGTACATACGTGTAATCCCAGCACTGGGGTGCTACTGGCCGGCCAGCCTACCCTAATCTACAAGCTCTAGACAATTGATAGACATTGTCTAAAAATAAAGGTGAACAGGAGTTAGAGGAATGACAGTCAAGGTTGACTTTAGCCTACACACACACACCTGTGTATACATACGCAGCTGGACACACATGCAGTTATACACACATGAACATGTATGTGCACATACATTCACATGCACACACTGATGTTTCTAAGTACCATGCAAAGTCTAGGTAGGCATTGTCTACTCATCTCCCTGTTTCTGGCATGTAGTCCACACTTAGTGGCAAGGACATGTTAACTCCTCAAGGTGAGCGGCCAGCATCCATTGTAAGGGAGACTTGACATACAACAAGGCATCCCAGATCTCCTAGGGATCACCTGAAACCACAGATCATACCAACCCAGACGAGAATTTCCTCTCCATGTGTTGATTTATTTCTACTATGTATTATAGTAATATAAAGCTAATAACTCCAATACTGTACACCTTGTTACAATACAAACAAACAAACAAAGTCCTGGACTGGACAGGTGACTTAGAGGGTAAAGCACTTTCCGTGCAAGTGATGACCTGAGTTCATACCCTATAAATCTACCCAAAGCCAGGCACTATAGTGTATCTCTATAATCTCAATGCTTCTATGGCAAAAGAGAAGGTGCAGGCAGGAGAATTCCCAGGAGCTCTCAGGTCACCTAGCCTGACATATGCAACAAGAGACCTTGTCTCAAACAGGGTAGAAAATGACACCTGATGTTGTCCTCTGACCTCCAAGTACACACCTGCAATCACACATACACACACACACACACACATGCACGCATGTACACACACACTCACACACACACTCTCACACACACACTCACACACACATACTCATACACACTCTCTCTCTCACACACACACACACATACTCATACACACTCTCTCTCACACACACACACTGACACACACACATACTCATACACACTCTCTCTCACACACACACTGACACACACACATACTCATACACACTCTCTCTCTCTCACACACACACTCACTCACTCACACACACAGAGTATACCTATAATTAAACTCAACTAATAAATGAAGCAGAGCAATAGTTTAATAATGGTAACTAGTAATAAAAGAGTCAATTACAACAACAGACCATAATAAAAGTTATGTGAGCAGCTCCAACTCCCTCAATCACTCTCTCTCTCTCTCTCCTTCTCCTCCTCTTCTCCTCTCTTTCTTTTTCTCAAAAGATCTTCATATACTACTGATTGCCAATGGCCTCTAGTAATTAAAACTACAGACAATGAAACCTTGGCTAAGGGGTAGGCTGCCGTAATAGGCTGCCATTCCTTCTCCTAGGCCTCAAAAGTGCTGCCATTGTAAGGCAAGGCGTGGGGTGAGGAGAGGAGGAAGAAAAAATGAAATAAAGGACATCTCCAGGCAAACACACAAAAAAGAAAAGGGATCACAAATTAGTCTAGCAGGTTTGTGCAAGCCACAGCCCAACACAAAATCACCAACCTCCTTACAACATTATGAGATTGATTTTGCAATATCTCTGTGACACAAAATTCTCAATGTGAATTTTATAGATGCTATCATGTCACCATATCAAAGACAGGACATAGTAGAACCAGTCAAGATGATACGCAGCTGTAACCCCAGGAGCGAGGAGGCTGAGAAGGGACGATCATGAGTGTGAGGTGTGTCTAGACTACATAAGACATGGTCTCAAAAAATAACACCAAAAAGTATTAGTCCATGGAGTTCAAGAAAATTAGAGTGAAAAGAGCCCCTACTTAATCCTCTGGGATCAGATAACCAGGGTCACACTCTGCTATCAAACAGCTCCTGCTGTTTGTTGGCTTGCTCGAAAGTACTTACTGAGTAAGTGCTGTGGCCCAAGATGCCTACCAACATCAGGAATATGATGGGGAGTCATCCCACGGGTGCCTTTAAGCCAGTTGACATTGCCACAGCTGCTGCTAGCATGGGTATACATGGCCACAAATGTCAGCCCGTGTGAGCAGTGTGCACAGATATGTAAGTGCACATGCTTATGTTTGTAAACGTGTGCATGTATATGTTGATGCCAGGGGTCAACTTTGGGGGCTGCTCCTCAGGCCCCATCCACCAGGCTTTCTGAGACAAGGTCTCTCACCGAGCCTGGAGCTACGCTTACACTAGGCTGACCAGATTGTGAAGCCCAGGATCTCCCCATCACCATCTCCCCAGCATTGAGATTGCAAGTGCATGCCACCACACCCAGATTCTTTTTCAATGTGGCGTCTGAGGATTTAAATCCAGGTCCTCATGCTTGAAGAACATCAAGCAGGGCACCAACCGGACTACCACCCCAGCCCCTATACCTTCTGTTTTTATTCTCAATTCATCCTGACATACCATGACCCCACTTTAGAGTGAAAAAGTGGAGCCACTGACCTAAAATCACAGCATTCATAACTTGACAGCTCTGGAAATGAAACCGGCCCTGTCTGACATTCTTCTACAATCTTTCTTCTGCAGGTGTCTTAAAGACTCGCAGGTTGTCTGATCTCAGCTGTCTCGGGGACTCAGGCCTCCCGTGCCCATGCTCCTTTTTCTCCTTGTCATTCTTCACACTCACGGCTAAGCCTTCTCCCTTTTTAATAAGTAGTGTCTCAGTGTGGCAGTAAGCACAGGTCTGGGGCAGTTGGATCTCTTCAATGATGATGATGATGGTGATGGCGATGGTGATGATGATGGTGATGGTGATGACAGCAGTGACTGCGATGGCGACACTAATGTTGGCTGCTTCCTCCGCTGCCCCCGAACTGGGCAGGAGGCAGCTGCTCCCCACTGACAGGGTGTCCGACACTCACACTGCTCAGACCTGTCTGCACGTCCGTGCTGTCCAAGAATAGAGTTCCCCCTTTCTCCAGAAGGAGCCAGCTTCACCCAGATGCCAAGGAGAAAGGAAAAGCACCTGGCTCCACCCTCCCACTGCACCCCCTTGCCCCCAACCTACCCCCGCCTCCATGGATCAAACCTTCTAGAACACTGGCCAACCTTGCCTCCAGGCCCTGCTGAATGTCTAGACTGCACAGAGAAGGCATGCAAACTTGACTTCATGCTAGTCTCCTCTACAGTGACTGGGGTTGGGTTTTTGTTTGTTTGTTTTTGGCTTTGTTTGTTGATTTAAAGATTAATTTTTATTTTTATGTATGTGTATGTGTCTGTGTGTACAGGTGCCCTCAGAGACCAGAAGAGGTCGCTAGATCCCCCAAGGCAGCCATTCTCAACCTATCAGTCCCTAATCCTTTGGGGGGGGAGGGGTGTGGAGGGATCAAAGGGTCCTTTCACAGGGATTTCATATCTGATATCCTACATACCAGATATTTACATAACAACTCATAACAGTAGCAAAATTACAGCTATGAAATAGCAATGAAAATAATTTTATGATGGGGGTCACTACAACATGAGGGGCTGTATTAAAGGGCCACACACAGTATTAGGAAGGTTGAGAGCCACTGCTCTAGAGCTAGGATGGGTGACTGTGAGTCACCCAGCATGGTGGAAATAGAACTTAAGTCCTCTGCAAAAGCAGTCAGTGCTCTTAACTACTGAGCCATCAACCCAGTGGTTGAGGCTTTTAAAGATGTGTTTATTACTCTGGTTTTATTTGTATGACTGTTTTGGATGCATGGAGGTATATGCATGCCTGGTACCTGTGGAGGTCAGAGGAGGGTGCAGGATCCCCTGAAATGGAATTGGCTCCTGGGAGTCATCCCCTAGACATCAGTAGCAAGTGCTCTTCCTACTGATCTCTCTGCCTGGCAGTCATGCAGTGGTTGGGTTTAATACAAATGTTGTCCTTTAGTCCTCTCCGCAAGGACATGCAGGTACCACTTAGCATCCAAGGTCTATGTAAGGATACCATTATCCAGGTAGCAAAGGGAAACAATGCTGGGTTGGGCTCTGCCACTCACCAAAGAACAGCCTTGGCCTGGGAACATCTCTGCTAGTCGAGTGCTTTCCTAGCACATTCAAAGCCTTAGATTCTATCCCAGCATTGAAAAAACAAAACCAAGATCAAAACCTGGTCATCATGATGCATACCTGCCACCCCAGCACCATAGAAGTGAAGGCAAGAGGATCAGGAGTTGCAGGTCACTCTCAGCTATACAGGGGGTTTGAGGCCAGCCTGGGCTGCCCACAATCCTACTTTTTCTGGCGCTAACCTGCAGTCAAGAGAGAGCAGATTTTCCTCTGTGCCCACTGTGCCAACTCACTCTCCCTGCCTGGAGAATTTTGGCGCATAGCCCTTGGGTTATCTGGGAATGTTTTAGTTTTTGGTTTTTGTCCTTTTTTTTTTTTTTTTTTAATTTTCCCTCTTCTTCTTTGCAGTTTTAGACTTTGGCTCCGTCCACTCGTGTGGCTTAGGGGCAGGAGCAGGAGAGGTAATTTTGACTTCTCTCTATTTCCGCGAGGATTTTTCAATTTCTCCAAGCAACCCGGCTTCTATTCAATATCCTTCTGAAATCTAAATTTGGAAACTAACTCAAAATCAATTGCATTTCCTCTTACGACACAGCTGCCCGGGGCTGACAGAGAACAGGGCCAAAGCTCGGGCATTCCCACTTCCAGTTCACTGTGCTGGGGACTTTGAAGGAGGAGCGAGGCTGGCATGGGTCCCTCTTCCCCTCCCGTCCGCTCATCGCAATGGTCCTGTATGAAGGGGAAAAGACATATCCCTACTCCTCCACTCTGCCTGCATCGCGGTGGATCACACCAGCTAAATCTAACAATATCTCTATTTCTCACCTTCCTCATCTCTAAAATGAGAGAAATAAATAACTTCCTTAGAAGGTGACAGAAAAGGTGACAGGAAACCAAACATCATGTACCTCGTGACCGGGGAATTCCAACAGCAACCATGAAATCAGTTTCTGTGTCTATAAGAACCACCGGGCAACGGCTTTAACAGATTTTAAGAGAGTTTTGCTTTCTTGTGTATGATTCTTAAAAGATTTTTCCAGATGTTCTATAAATTGATTTTATGTTACAGAAAAGAATATTAAAACTATATTCATAATATAAAGTCATACACCCAAATATACTGATACTGGCTATTGTCTAACCTGGTCTGGTGTCTAACCTGGAATACCACCTTACTTCCAAGCTCCTTGAAGAAGCTGGTTCCTTTAATTTAAGAAGGAAAAAAACTAGACCAACTTCAAGACAGTGCAGGCAAGATGGGGGAGGCAGATAGTGAGGGCAAGGTAGGGAGGGCAAACTGGTGAGGGTAAGACAGGGGAGACAAGACAGAGAGGAAAGATGGTTTAGACAAGATGATGAGAACAACATGGTAGAGGAAATGTATTGGAAGCAAGAAAGCATTGGCCAGACGGCAGAGCCAAGATGGTGGAAGCAAGATGGTAACAGGCAAGAAGGCATAGGCAAGAGAACTGAGGCAGTACGACAGAAACAAGACAGCTTTCTTACACTCAGTCTTCCAAATTAAGTCCTTCCCAACCCCTCCTTTCGCCACACCACCCATCCCAGCCTTTGCAATCTGGAGGTTATTTTCTCTGTGGCTATCATTTCCTTTGTAAAACTCAGCTTCCGTCTAGCTTTCAGTAAACCTCAGCTGCCCACCATATATGCAACGCACAGATGGTAAGAGACAGGGTGGGATGCAGAAGTCTAAAATAGGGCCCCAGTCCTTTAAAAAAAAAAAGCCTTGAGTCATTTCTGTACTCCAAAGTTAAACCCACTGAGGCATAAGAGCTCGGGCTAAGACTGCAAAATGACCATCACCAAAACCTTGAACAGCTCAGTGCAACAGGATGGTTGCCCACATAACATTTGACAACCCTCAGCCGTAAGAGCCAAGCCTGAAAGCATGGATAGAATTGAGGACTGTGCAGAGAAATCAGTATAACCAACTCTTCTCAAAGACTGAGTTGCAATGTGCAGGCTACTGAGCCTAAGGTCAATGATGGGTGTCTCAGCAAAGAGCCAGAGGTGACGCCAATTACGAATATAAAGATGGTGAGCCTCAGAGAAAACAGCCTGGGCAAACCTGTGATCCTGCCACTGAGAAGGTGGAGGCAGGAGGATCAGGAGTTCAAAGCCATCCTTGGCTACTTAGGGGAGCTTCAGGCTAGTTTGCGCTACATGGATCCAGCCTCAAGGCACAACCTCAAACAAGCAAAAACAATCATGCAAACCAAAGCCCAGAGGTTGGTGGAATCTCCATGAATTTCTCCTGCTAGACCCCAGAGGCCACAGGAAGGCTTTAAGTAACCCAAATGATTTTTTGTTTGTTTATTTGTATGTCTCTTGTTGCTCTGGAGATCAAACTCAGGACCTTGCACACACTAGGCAAGCATTTTGCCACTGAACTATACCCCTAGACCAGCTCCAAGCAACTTTAAAAATGCCAGCTTCATATGACACTAAGAAGTTGGCTATGAGCTGCTATGTGCCTACTGTCTCGCTCTAGCTGAGGAATAAAGAACCCTGGTTCTTTATTCACTTGTCAGTGGCAACGGGTCAGGTGCACAGCCTGAGCCCCAATGAAGCCCTAGTCACAGTTCTCTGTATACCAGGAAGAGTCCTACCTCCCCGCTCCCCCAGCCTCCTGGTACAGCAGGCAGCCTGGTATAATCAATAGAATAAGCAGTCCTCCAAACAAGAACAAAGACTAGTGCCCCTGAAGGCAGGGTAGAGATGGGGAGGGTTCTCTCCACATCACAACCTTTCCTTGCTCTTGCCCTCCAGGTTGTGTGCCCCTACAAATCACACACAGGGTCCTGGATGACAGATCTGCCAAGTCCCAGTTTGAAGTCATAGCTTGTCCAGGAAAACTCTCAACTGGACGTCACTGAGCCAGCTCCCAGCCTTCCTCTTCTAGCTCCCCACTCAACCAGTCAATTTTTTTCTACCTTCCTACCCACCCCACTCCCTACCCAGGGAATTTCACCAACCTTTCATGCCGAGACAGACTCATGTAGCCCAGGCTGGCCTCCATAGGCAGCCAAGGATAATCTTGAAGTATTAATCCTCCTTTCTCCTCCCTAGGGCTGAGCTTAGAAGTTGGTGCCACCATTCCTGGTTGATGCAGTGCTAGGGATAGAATTTAGGGCCTCGTGCAAGCTAGGCAAAGGCTCTACCAAGTGAGCTACCCCTGCATTTCCCTAGCATTGGCATTCTCTGCAAAGCAAAAGGCTCAGAGAAAGAAGCCAGACCCAGAGCCCCTTAGAAGCAAATCTTGGCTTCTTGCAAGTCCCACCCGGCCAGCTGACTTTGCAATCTGAGTGTGTCATCTGCCTTTGCTAGGTCTGGTATAGGCAGAGGGGTGTCTGATGGAGAGAGTGAGACATTCATTACAGGCAAAGTCTCAGACCCCTACTCCCTGCCTTTTGAAAAGAAGCCTCTAGGACATGGAGCCCTGAATTCTGCATACACATAGACCCTGCAAGGGATTTTAATAAGTAATGTCCAGGCAGGAGAGTGGAATGGCAGCTAAGAGCCTCCACCTTCAGGCAACAAGTTCCAGAGTCATGTTAAAGCCCTAATAGTCACTGGGTGACTGCCAGCAACTCTCAAAGGAACAAAGAAGGGCAGGTGCCTGCAGGGTCGTTGCAAATGCATACCTGCTACCTTAAAAAACATCACAGAGCGACCGAGAAAATTACTCCATTGGGTAAAGTGCTTGCTGCACAAGACTTGCTAGCATCTGCCTATAATCCTAGCGCTGGGGAGGCTCAGAAAGATAGTCACAGCAGCTTGCTGGTCAGCCAGTCTAGCCAGAATGGCAGGTTCCGGGTTCAGTGAGAGATTGTGTCTCAAAGTACAAGGCAGAGAAATGACTCTCAGCTTCTACATGTATGCGTGTACATATGCATTCCCACCACAATAAATAAATGAACATGTTAATTAATAAACAAGTATAGTAGCACACAGAACTTTTATAATTGCCATTAAGAGGTGTGGCCATAATGTATTTTATGTCACTAATGGAAACTCTTACTAAGATGACCTGCTACAAACTAATGTGTTCCTGAATATAGCTTGAAAGACAGCAAGCGCTGGCTCTTTTGGGGGTGTCTTATGAATGTGCTTCTGTGGGTATTTATGCAGAAAAAATAATTTCAGCCTCCCAGCTCTCCTCATCTAGCCCGGCTAGCCCTAGACTTCTGGTCCTCCTACCCCACCTCCGGCATGCTGAGAGTATGTTCTTCTAGTTGCTCTAGAAATGAACTGAGGGATTTAGTCTTGTTCTGTTCATTTTTGTCTTGAGGGCTTGGGAGAAGAGCTTCAACACGGCCTTGGTGGGCTGCCCCGATGGTCTGGTCTCATTACCTGCGAGAGGTGTAATTAGGGCCACAACTTTACACTAAAGGTGCAAGTTCAAAGCCCCCTGGAAGCTAATGATATGATGCTAAGGGGACTATGACATCTTTTCATGATTGCAGGAGGCTGCCCACACCCCTCTCATCAAAGGGCAAGAAGAAAACTGTCTCCCCGGTCCTCGGCCACTTGTCCTGAGGCTGGCCTGTCACTCTCATCAGTGGAAACAGGTGAAGTCTGGTCCCCAACCCAAGTTTACACAGGTTCTATGTAAACTACACAGATCCATGTAGTTCATTTATCAAAAAAAAAAAAACAAACTGTTATACTTTAAAACTCAGAGCCAGCCCGTGAGATGGCTTAGTGGGTAAAGGCAATTAAGCCCGAGGACCTAAGACCATCCAGGACTCCGTGGTAGATAAAGAGAGTTGACTCTCCTAAGTTGTTCTCTGACTTCTATATGTAGTCTGTTGTATGTGTTCACCCTCCTGAAATACATAACACACACACACACACACACACACACATACACACACATACACTTTTAAATTCAAAGTAGGAGGCTGTAGATAGAAATGTGCACTTTGGGACCAGGAAGATGGTTCAGTTGGTAAAACGCTTGTTTTGCAAGCATGAGGAGCTTTGAGTTCGGTCCCCAAAGCCAACATTTTTTAAAATCTGGGCATGGTAGCATGTCCTTGTAATCCCAGAGCCAGAGGTAGAAACAGCTGAATCCCTGGGCATGCTGACAGACCAGCCTCACTCTGCGAGCACCAGGTCAGTGAGAGACCCCGTGTCAAAATATCCAAGGTAAATGTGTCTGAGGAATGATATTCCAGGTTGACCCCTGCCCTCTATGTGCACAAGCATGCACACACACACACACACACACACACACCTGCACACAGACCACAGACACATGAAAAGAAATCTGTGCCTTGTAGCCAAGAACAAGGGCTCTGTGGCCAACCGGCCTCTCAAGTACTACTTACTGACATCAGTACACAGGCAATGTGGTTAACTTCCCCCAGTCTGCTTTGCTGGGTTCTCCTGTGACGGACGGGCTGGAACCTCCCTGGACTAACGGTAATATCCTACCATTGAACACGCGGAGCTTGTAATGTCTCTCTAGTACACAGCCAAGAATTATTATTATCCGTCATTATAACAGCTGGCAGTTCCGGGCCATGGGAACATGCATAAGGTTAGGAAGGGAAGAGAGGGCTGGACATGTGTGCCGGCTCAGTCTTCTTTATACTAGACAGGCGATGTGACACCATGAAGATAGCAAGTGCCCAGGGACCACATGGAAACAGCGATGAGCTCCACTGACTCTGTTCTTTTACCGTAACTCCTGTAGAATATTTTAGATGGGACGGGTTCTGGAGAATGCTACAAACCTAGATGCCGTGCCTCCTTATTTCTCTGAACTTTGTGAATGAACATCTGCTTCCCAGACTCACCCAGAACTTGATCCTCGGTTGCTGCTTCGTTCAGAATCTCACCCTGCACCCAGGCAAGGGGAAAGGGAAGAGTCTGCCTTCTTAGTGATGCATTCAACCTAAAGGGATACTGTACCCATTCAAGCCTTCACTTCGCAAGCCATGACACCCACTTCACTACCAGCTCTCCCATCAAACACCATGCACTGACAGCTATTTCCTTCCCAGATGTCCCTAGCCTGCAGTCCATCCTGACTAAGCTAGAGTCAAGTCACAAGCAGAGACCGAGTCAACTGTAGTGACATGTTTCTAGCGTAAGACCAAACTTCCAGCTTGAGTGCATTATGGGAAAGAAGCAGGTAGTGGTTTCTACAATAGTCCCAGACACTGAACCGGAATGGAAGCGAGAAATCAGACTCATTCAGATGTCAGCTTAGAGCACACAGAGCACAGAGAGCCAGGGAGATCACCCTGTGCCCCCGCACGCACAGCAACCCACGGGCGTCAGTGCACGTCCTTACCATTAAGCTGCCGGTAGACGATGTCCTCCAGCAGCGACAGGCGCTTCAGGACCGCATCCTGGATGGGGCTTGCGCTGTGCGCACTGAGGTTAGCCACCTCTGCGCGAGGCCGGATCTCATGGAAGGCGTCTCCGCTGCGCACCGCGATAGGCCGGCACTTAGCCAAGAAGATCACAAAGCCGGCCACCGCTATCAAGTTCAACACCAACAACACTTTGACTCTTCTCAGTGAAGCCATCAAACAACACGGCTGGTCCTTTCCCTGGACCCACGCCTCTACCAGCCTCACCTGCGAGGCGCAGGGCAGTCTAAGACCGTGCAGACCCTTCACACCTGACAATGGCCAGGAGTGGGTTGGGGGAATCCCAGCTGTTGCCGGCTACAAAACGCCGATGCTCAGGCGACAGAGACCACTGGGAAGACACAGCTGTTGGGGACCAAGCGTGATCACTCACATGGAAAGCCCCTGGTTTGCAAAAGTGTCCCTGAAATGCCTGCTTCGTCCACGGCACGCAATCACTTCTAAGAGGCAGCAAAAGATAAAGGTCCCGGGGTCTCTCCCCGCTGCACCCAGAACAAGTCGCCTTTGGACTTTGGACCTCCGGAGACGTGGACCTTCAGGAACAACCCGAAGATGGTCGGAATGCTCCAGAGACGTGGCGGGAGTGGCGCGCAGGTGCCTTGCTCCAGCTCTGCGCCCGCCGGCTGAAGAGCGCGCCACTCCTGGAGTTGCACTGCTGACACTCTCGCAGGCGCCCGTCGCGGGGCTAGGACAGCGTTCTTCAGCAGAGGACCTGCTCCTCCGGGCGGGTGTCTTTGTTCAGCTCACCGGCCCTCTCCATCACTCCGGGAGGAGGAAAAGCCCGCTCCCGTTGCCCGCATCCTCCAGGCTCCGCAGTCACGCTCAAATCTCAATGACTCTCTCAAAGTGGGGGGGGGGGGGGGGGAGGCAGCAGGAAAGGGGCGGGAGCAGGAACCCAGCGCTGCGTCCTCTCCGCCCCCACCCCGCCCGCAAAACTCACCAGTGCGCACAGCGCCACGGGTTACCGAACACGTTCCAAGTCCCCACACGAGCCTCCGGGCCTGCCGGACACACTGGCCTGTCTCAGGAGGTGGCGCGTCGCGAGGCTGGCCGGAAGGAAGAGTCGGACCTCCAAAGTCACACCAGTTTTCTACACGCTTCTCTAAACGTCGCGGGGGAGAGATGCGCGCTGGTGCCTCCGCCGCCTGTCACCACGGCCCGTGCCGCTCGTCCCAAGCCCTCAGGGGAACCAAGATCCGAGTGTCCAGATCTCTGGACGCAATGACACCACTGCTGCAGCACTGAGAGTACACACTGTCTCCCAGGGGGATGGTGGGATAGACCGAAGCAGCTGGGGAGACAGAAGGGGGATGCTCAGGTGGTGACGGAAGGCGGGGCGCGGTCCCGAGGGGAGCGGCTGCGGCGCCGACTCCTCCTCCGCGGTCCCTTGGTCACCCTCTTCCCCGAGAGACAGTCGCCACCGCCGCTGCCACCCGCAGGCTGCGGAGCGCACAGCCAAGGGAAGCTGGCCCGCTCTTGCGCGCGCACCCGGAAAGGGTGGGGGCGTCAGGAGAGAGTGGGTAGCGCGCGGGACCCGAGAGCAGTCAAGTCATGTTGGCTGCTAAGGGCTGCGAGGGACCCTTGGGGTTCTCAGCGCTCTCTAAGCGGGCGGGTTTGTTCCATCCCGGCAGACAAGGAAGACGTTCCTTTCTCTTGGCTAAGCTGCTCTGCTTAGCTTGGCCCGGAATGGCTAGAGGGAAAATCTGGCGTGGAGACTCGGATTCCACTACTTTCTGAGCCAGGCCTTGTGTCCTTGCTAGGGCCCTGGGAGACTTCTGACCATCCGAGTTGCTGCTTCTGTGCTCACCCACACTTCAGTAAACATCTTATTAGTAACACACGGATTTATGGCCCTAATGGGTCTCCCACAACCTCCTTCTTTTCCGGAGACCCAGGAGTGCCAAAGACTGGAATCCAAACCTGCCCTCTGATTCTTTAATTTGTTAGGCCAAAGAAAGAAACCAGGCTGTCAACAGATAGCTGAGTGAATTCAGGGGCTTTCCCTTCATTCTTCCTACCCCATGAAAGTTTATTGTCGATCCTTGGTTAGTTTTGTTTGGTTGGTTTGGGTTTAGGCTTCTAATTGGGGCAGGGTGAGGGAGAGTGGGTGGATTTGGGGTTTGGGGTTGGGATGTAGTTCTGTTGTTGAACTGAAGTTGAGTGCTTGCTTAGACCTCAACTGGATCCCCAGTTCTTCACAATCCAGTCTTGCGTCCGGCAAACCTATAAGCCCAGCATTTAGAGGATCAGGAACTAGAGATCCCCACTGCTGCAAAGTAAGTTCCAGGTTCGCTTGGGTTTCTTGTAAAGGGGAGAGTATTTTTGTTCTTTGTTTGTTTCGACTTTGTTGGGATTTTGGTGTTTCTTTGTTTATTCAGTCTCGCTTAGCCTGGGCTGGTCCCTAACTCCTGATTCTTGACGCTCTTGACCTCAGGTCCCAAGTACTGGGATGGCAGTCTCTGTCAGCAAGCTGGGCTCTCCAATTAAGCAGAGAATTTTTTGTTTGTTTTTGGGGGATGTTTTCTGCTGTCTTTGCTTGTTATTTCAAACAACAGCAGCAAGCACTTTTACAGTTTTTCACACCAGGAAAAAAAAGATACATGGAAGGCCAGGCTTGGTGGTTGAGGGTGGTCTGCAGCTCAGAGGAGACAGGAGGACCTTTTACTCAAGGCCAGGCTGAGCAGTTTGGTGAGGGTCCTACCTTAAAATAAAATAAAGGGGAAAATGACAGGGATATAGCTCACTGATATAGTACTTGCTGGACATATGTGAGGTCCTCAGTTTAATCCCCAAAGAAAGGGAGGGAAGGAAAAAAAGGAAAAGATGGGGGGGGGCATGAAAAACCATAACAATCTTCATTTCTTTTTTAATATCTTATTCTTTTCTTTTTATTACATTGTTAGTGTGCATTGGGCGTGTGAACGTGTATGCATACACACGTGTATGTGTGGATGCATGTATGTATGTATGTAACCCCACAGAGACCAGAAGGAGGTATTTGATTCCTTGAACTGGAGTTACAGGTGTTTGTGAGCCATTGCTGAGGGTGCTTGGATCCTATGGTGTTTGAATAGGTGTGGGCCCCATAGACTCACGTGTTTAAATGCTTGGCACATAGGGAGTGGCACTATCAGGAGGTGTGGCATTATTGGAGTAGGTATGACCTTGTTGGAGGAAGTACGTCACTGATGGAGCAGGCTTTGAGGTCTCAGAAGCTCAAGTCTTGTCAGGATGTCTCAGTTTCCTTCTACCTGTGAGTCAAGATGTAGAACTCCCAGCTACCTCTCAAGCACCATGTCTGCTTGCCTGCCACCATGCTTCCCACCATGACGACAATGGACTAAACCTCTGAAACCGCAAGCCAGCGCCAATTAAATGTTTTCCTTTATAAGAGTTGCTTTGGTCGTGGTGTCTCTCCACAGCATTAAAAACCCTATCCATGACAGATTCCAATTCTGCTTCTCCTAAGAGAGCAGTAAGACATCTCTCTAGTTCCATTTCCTTCCATTTAAAAAAAAAAAATGCTTAGCTGCATACGTGTCGGGATATGTATTTGAGCCATAGCCCACATGTGGAGGTCAGAGGACAAACATGCAGGAGTCAGTTCTCTCCTTCCGCTCTGCAGGTCTCAGGGATTGAACCTGAGTAGTCAGACGTGGCAGCGAGCACATTAACCTCCCTGAGCCAACTCACTGGCCTCCAGTTTTATTTTTCATTTTTTCGGAGCCTGCTCAACAAGATCCTTAGGGTATTGACTTTTTATAATCTACAGTGAACTGAGTACAAAACAACAGTTTAATAAAAAGTAATATCAAGCCAGGTGGTGGTGGCGCACGCCTTTAATCCCAGCACTCGGGAGGCAGAGGCAGGCGGATCTCTGGGAGTTAGAGGCCAGCCTGGTCTACAAGAGCTAGTTCCAGGACAGGCTCCAAAGCCACAGAGAAACCCTGTCTCGAAAAACAAAAAAAAAAAAAAAAGTAATATCAAAAAGCATGGAAAAAGCACTTTTAGATATCTGTGAGATAAGAATGAAGCTGGTGCGAGGAAACCCTGGCTTTCAAGGCCTTCAGATCATCAGGGACCCGTTGAGGCTGGGTCTCCACAGTTGTTCTCTGAAGACCCAGGGCAGCCAGTGTCAGAGCTGCAGCAGAGGCTAGCTGGTGAAGGGCCGGAAGATGTGCTGTCGTTGCTCAATCCCACATTTGTGGGTCACTCTTCCTGCATCCCCCACCCTCCCAAAATACAAGACAATGTAGTCAGAGGATAGCGTATCATACTAATTTCACCATGGTTTTCTATGACATGGGAATCTTCAGGTATTGAGACGCAAGGGAAATTTGGTTTGGTTGGATTAGTTTTGGGTTTGATTTTTGAGGTAAATCTCGCTATGTCGCCCAGACTGGCCTCAAACTTGTAATCCACCTGTCTCATCTTCTCAAGGACTAGGGTTACAGGTGCATACCACCATGCCCAGACTGGGAACTGTTTATTTTTATGCAGTGAAGAATGGATAGTCATGCAGAAAAGCGATAGGATAGAACAAAAAGGCCTGCATTGAAGATAATAGATGAAGGGTGATTCCCTACACTGAGCCACACCCCAGCCCCTCACTGGGGGATTCTAGGCAGGGGCTCTACCACTGAGCCACACCTCAGCCCCTCACTGGGGGATTCTAGGCAGGGGCTCTACCACTGACAACACCCCAGCCCCTCACTGGGGATTCTAGGCAGGAGCTCTACCACTGAGCCACACCCCAGCCCCTCACTGGGGGATTCTAGGCAGGGTCTCTACCACTGACAACACCCCAGCCCCTCACTGGGGGATTCTAGGCAGGGGCTCTACCACTGAGCCACACCCCAGCCCCTCACTGGGGGATTCTAGGCAGGAGCTCTACCACTGAGCCACACCCCAGCCCCTCACTGGGGGATTCTAGGCAGGGGCTCTACCACTGAGCCACACCCCAGCCCCTCACTGGGGGATTCTAGGCAGGAGCTCTACCACTGAGCCACACCCCAGCCCCTCACTGGGGGATTCTAGGCAGGGGCTCTACCACTGAGCCACACCCCAGCCCCTCACTGGGGGATTCTAGGCAGGAGCTCTACCACTGAGCCACACCCCAGCCCCTCACTGGGGGATTCTAGGCAGGGGCTCTACCACTGACAACACCCCTGAGCCTAGATTTCTTCTCCTATTTATTTTCTACCTATCAGCCCCACCTACCTTTTCTCTGTCTAGCTATTTATTAGCTTTTTATTAGCCCAATCAGGTGCCTTAGGCAGGCAAGGTGAAACAGCAACACATCTTTACATAGTTAAACAAACACAGCATAAACAAGAGCAACACACTTTTACATAGTTCAAGTGATACTTCACAGCATAAACAAATGTAACACGTTTTTTACATAGTTAATATTCCACAGCAACTGGGATCCCGGTTTTGAGAGTGTATAACCTTGGCCCACTTCCAGTTCAGTGTCTCTTTGCCTTCTGTGTGGTTGGAGATGTGATATGTCATCTTCCAGATCTGACTGCCAGCTGTCACGCCTTCCTCAAGGCTTCCGTGTCTGTCATAGACTCTCCACTGGAACCGTAAGCCAAAGGGACTCTTCCAAAGTAACAACACAGAAGTCTGGACTAGGGACAATAGGGATGTCGCTGTGAAGAACATGACTGTATTGGTTTTTGGAAGAATGTGGGATACTTTAGAAGTTTGAGCTAAGAAAATGGTTGAATGCTGTAAACAGAGCTTCGCAGGTCCTTCCAATGGGAGTCTAAATGACATCTGGGCTCAGAGAAAATGTAGACGGTAGAGACCTGGCTCACAGTGTTTCCAAGGGAAGCAAGGACTTTAACAGCAACTGGGCTAGAGGCCACTTGTGTGCTATTCTGGCAAAGGATCTGGCTGCCTTCTGACCCTGTCCTAAGAATTTAGGTGAGGCTAAATTAAAAAGTAACAAATGCCAATCTTTTACATAAAATAGTGTGGTATGAACTGTTTACATCATTCTATGTTTTTTTAAATTGTCTGTCTAAGGCAGCTGGGGTGCTGTGTGACTATAATCCCAGTGGTTGAAAGGCTGAGGGAGGAGAATCATACATGATTTCCAGGCCATCACCTACTTCAGAGTGAGACCCTCTTTCAAAACAAAAATGGGAAAACCAAAATTAAAACAAAAGCACTCTCTAGCTCACTAATGCTAACATGATGTAATTGCTGTGGGAATCATTGGTGTCGCTTTATTTAGGGAACAATGATAAGGGAAATAAAGGTTGGTACAGATGAAATTTGTGTGTGTAATATTTGGCACAGGATGCTTGTGGGTATCAGAGGGCAGCTTCGGGTGTTCTCACCTTTTACAGTTTGAGCCAGGGTTTCTTGTTTACTGCTGTGTGTTCCAGGCTATCTGTCCTGCTGACTCCTCAGGAGTCTCCTGACCCACCCTCCATCTCAGCATCTCAGTGTTGGGAGGACACTGTGTGCTGTCATGTTCAGCTCTCGATGGGTTCTGAGGACCCACCTCAGGTCTCATTTCTAGACAGGAAGCACTCAACTCACTGAGTAAGCCAACTCCCCAGCCCCCCCCCCTCCTCCTAGTATTTTCCATTTGCAGTTAGTCGAGTCTGGGGATCTACACGACTGAGTGTATATAGAAGAATGTAAGTCATTGAGTATCCGTTGTGAGCCCGCAGCTCTGAAGGCAGCATGGTGTCGAGAGAGCCAAGGCTGGCAGAACTATTGCATAGCTTCAGAGCGTGGTGGAGAAAAGACTCAGGGTGGAGACCCATGTGTTTCTATGAACAAAGATTGAATGGATAGGAAAGAAATGAATTAAATCAGTTCCACTCGCTGGGTAAATTCGTAGGCCCACAGAGCGACATAAATTAAATCCACATAGATGAGAGAGTGTCACAGAGCCCTGCCCTTCCGTCTCCCAAAAGGGGTGGTGATGCTCCCCCAACCAGCAGTTCCCTCTGTTCTTACACCATCTGCCCCAGTACTGTTAGAGAGACCAGCAAAACAACATATCTGTGTCTGAGTGGCCTATCACCAGGAGGTGAGGGCTGTGTCCCACTTCTGTCACAAAGGAACAGATTGGTTCTTGACTTTAAGAGAAAAACCTATTTATTTTTATTGATCATGTTGTGAGACACGGTCTCACTATGTAGCCTAGGCTTGCTTGGAACTCACTAGGTAGCCAAGACTGGTTTCAAACTCATGATCCTCCTGCCTCGGCCACCCAAGTGCTGGGAATCACAGCCGTGTACCACCCACACTCAAGTGTTTCAAGATTTTAAGTTAGAAAATCTGAGGCTGAGGAAGGGAGAGCAGTGCAAGTGAGACCCTGTCTCTAAAAAGAAAAGAGAGAGTGGGAAAAGATGGAGGATAAAGGACAGAGGAGAGAGGGATGGATGGAGGGAGGGAGGGAGGGAGGGAGGGAGGGAGGGAGGGAGGGAGGGAGGGAGGGAGGGAGGGAGGGATTATTTCAGATGGATCCTCAAATTTTTCTTTTTTATGAAGTTCAGTTAAACTACAAAAATCTTTGTTCTGAGGCCATGATTCCCAGTGCAGTGTGCTCTCAGAAGAGTCTGGGTCATAGTTCTCTGGCCATCAATAATCTATCAATGGATCAATGACTGAAAGGCCTATTGGGAGTGATGAAATTGTATGCCTGTCCTGAAGTTACATTTCAGTAATATGTCCTGGGCTGGAAGATGGCTCAGAGGTAAAATGTCTGCTGCACCATCCTGAGGACCTGAGTTAGGATCCCCAGAGCCCACCTAAAGTCAGGCATGGAGAACCTGGATCTGTGATCCCGGCCTCCAACATAGAGATGGGATTGCGGAGAATAGAGAATCCCCTGATGTTCACGGGAGAGCTAGCCTGGGGTACACAGTGATGAGCAAGATGACCCCTCCTCAAACAAGGTGGAAGGTGACCCCAGCACATGGAGTCCTCTGCCCTTCACACATGTGCTATGGTACATACATGCCATCAAACACACGTGTGTGCACGTGCACACGCGCAAATACACACACACATTACGAATTTAAAATATTTAAAAACATAAAAAAGCAAAGTCCCAGCCTAGCATCCCATTCCTCCAAAGAAATTTTAACATGTGCCACTTATGCCCATCTACCTAGAAGCTATGGCCCAGTGATTGCACATCTGTCTAGATGCTATGACACAGTGACTGCACATCTGTCTAGATGCTATGACACAGACAGCACATCTGTCTAGAAGCCATGGCCCAGTGATTGCACATCTGTCTAGATGCTATGGCACAGTGACTGCACATCTGTCTAGGTGCTACGACATAGTGACTGCACATCTGTCTAGATGCTATGGCACAGTGACTGCACATCTGTCTAGATGCTACTGCACAGTGATTGCACATCTGTCTAGATGCTACAGCACAGTGACTACACATCTGTCTAGATGCTATGGCACAGCGACTGAACATCTGTCTAGATGCTATGGTACTGTGATTGCACATCTGTCTAGATGCTATGGTACTGTGATTGCACATCTGTCTAGATGCTATGGTACTGTGATTGCTTACCATCCTTGTAACTATCCACTCACATTTCTGTTGCTTGGTGCAAGAGAAGTAAAGCTAAAAGCCATATTCTGTATCTGTGTAGTGACTTACACAGTAACACTGGTTAAATAGGTGAAGAAATACATGAATAGGGGCTGAGGATGTGGCTCAGGGGGTAAAGCACTTGCTATGCAAGTGTGAGTTTGATTCCTTAGGACCTATATTTAAGAAAAAAAGAAAAGAAAACTGGGCAGGTAGCTATAATGAATAATTAGTTGTCAATTTGATTATTTCTTTCTGATGGCAGCCCACATAAAAAGACATGAAAGAAGGAATCTTTTTGTGTTGTTTTTTTTTTAATTTGTCCTCATTCTTGACAAATGATGTGGGATCCTCCTCTGTATGATGTGAATAGAATATGTTTTATTACCATTGGTTAATAAAGAAGCTGTTTTGGCCTATGGCAGGGCAGAATATAGCAAGGTGGGAAATCCACACAGAGATAGAGGAGGAAAGAAGGTAGAGTCAGGCAAATGCCAAGTAGCCACTCAAGAGGCAAGTAGTAACAAACCATGAGCCTTGTGGTCAAGTATAAAATAATACAAGTGGGTTAATTTAAGATGTAAAAGCTAGTTAATAAGAAACCTATGCTAATAGGTCAAAGCAGCTTTTTTAATTAACCACTGGTGATAACACATATTCGCAGCATACAGAGGGGAATCCCACATCAGAAAAGATCATCTATTCTGCCACTGAGGCATTCCTTCACGATTACAAGATGAGAACATACTTCTCTGGGATTCCAACATAGACCAAAGACCAACTGAGACATCCAGACTTGTAGAATGAACATCTACAGGATTATTGGCAAAAGACAGCCATTGTTGAACTAGTCATAACACAGCCTCTAAGCCATTTGAATAAATCCCGTATATGTGCATATGTAGTATATGTATATAACAAATATGTGTGTGTTTAATACATATATAAACATATGTATTTATGTAATGTATAATATGTATATGTAATTCATATGTGATATGTATGCGAGTATATGTAATATAAATATTTTAGACATATATTTCAATGCTAATATGTATATATGTAAATATGTTACATATATAATATCCCGTATGTGTATCCTATGAGTTCTGTTCCTCTAGAGAATCTTGACTATTACAGTAACACATACCTGTAATCCCAGCACTGTGGAGGTAGAGACAGGAAAATCTCTAAAGCTTGCCTGACAGCCATGAAAATCAAATTGATGAGTCCCAGGTTCCCTAAGAGACCATGCTGTTTGCTTGTTTGTATGTTTGCTTTTGAGACAGTGTTTCTCTCTGCAGCCCTGGCTCTGTCCTGGAGCTCACCCTGTAAGGCAGGCTGGCCTTGAACTCAGAGATCACCTACCTCTGCCTCCCAAGTGCTGGAACTAAAGACATGCACCACCGTTGCCTGACTTTTCTTAACTACTCTTGGAATCACAGTGCATGTCATGAATTTTCTCCTGTGCAGCAGGCCTTTAAACCAATCCAAGAGCAGTTTATTACTCCCATAACAGCGGTGCCACTGTTGCCTCAGTGGGCACATTTTGCATGGCAGGTTGGCATTGTAATTTGCAGGGTCCACAGTTCTCATAGCATCTGTGGTTGCCTAGGCTGACTCTGCACAAGGCTGGTCCTATCAACTGCCAATAATGGGTCAAAGATGGCCTCACGAGGCCCTAATTATTAAACTATCGGCAACTGGTAGACTCTGGAGGAGGGACAGTCATTGCCTTCATCAGCATACCCAAAAGAGTGTCTGCCAGGTTACAAATGACAGTTCCAAATATGAGGCCACATCGACTGCCTTTGTTAAAAATCAGTGTGTCAGAAAACAAACAAAACAAAACAAAATAAGGAGGGTATGGAGGATGGAGATGACAGAAGTGGAAGGAAAATTTAAAAGGGTGGCTATGAGAGCCAACAGAATGCATTATATGCAGATATGAAACTGTCAATGAAAAAATTAATCAAGGTAAAGAACAAGCAATGATAATAATATTTAAAGTAAAAGTCTAAGGGTATAACTCTCTAGTAGAGTATTTGCGAAGTTTGTGTGGAACCCCACATTTAATCCCCAGTATCAAAATGGAAAGGAGAGGGAAAGGGAGAAAAGAGGAGAAAGGAGAGGACAGGGGGGAGGGAAGCAGGGAGGAAGGGCAGGAGACAAAGAGGAGAAGGGAGAAGAGAGGGGAATGGGGGAAAGAGGAAGTCAGAGGGGAGGGAAAGGAAGGAAGAGGGAAAATGCATGAGCAGTTTTTGGTCTGGATGGGACACCAGGCTTACACTACAGGGCTCATGCTATGCTCCACCTGAAATATAGACCATTTGTCCTGGAATTTAGTTCTGCCTGCCATTATATATATATATATATATATATATATATATATATATATATATATATATATATATCAAGACTTTGATTCCTATAAAAAGAAATACAAGAAATATTTGAATGTGATGGAAAGAGAAAGCCTCTTTGTGGCCAGTGCACAGAGTATGTGGAGGAATTTCTTTATAGATATTCATAAACCCAACATAAAACCATCTGCCAGACCCATAATAACTTCACAGAGCTTAGTGTATTCAATTCTTCAACACAGACATATAAAAAAAGTCACATGAACTGACATTTACAAAGTTCAGAAACCATTGCTTTTCTACTCGAGCCTGCCTCTTACAAATGACCAGGCTTTATTCCTAACATGAACGGTGTGGTTTTGTAGGGAACCACAGTCTGCTCTTTAATACCCCTCCTGTGTATGTGTGTGTGTGTGTGCGCGCACACATGTGTATGGTGTGGGGCAGGGGTTGACATCAGGTGTCTTCTTGAGTAGCTCACTACCTTATTTTTGCCACCTTAGTTTTTGAGACAAGATCTCTCGCAGAACCCCGTTCAGCATGACTCACTGGCCACCAAGCCCCAGGGACATGCCTGTCTGCCTTTCCAGAACTGGGATTACAGGCACTAGTTGCAAAGCCAGGCTTTTTATGGACTTAGAGTCACCATGGAAACACACCTTCAAGTATATCTGTGAGGGTGTTTCCAGAGAGGGTTGCAGGGGGAGACCTGACCTGAATATGGTCAGAAGCACCCTACAGGCTGGGGTCCTGGCCAGCATCAAAGGGAAGTGAGCTGAGCACCCACGTTCTTCTCTCTCTGCTTCCGGCTGCCTCACGTTTCTCCTGCCATGCCTCCCCCACCATGACAGACTGCATCCTTGGATTGTGAGACACAAGAAACCTTTCCTTCCTGAAGTCACTCTGCCAGGGATCAGGTCACAGCAATGCGTAAAGAGCTGCTGTGGTTTTGTAACATCCAAAGCAGCGAACGCCACGTGAAAGACAGGCAATTTTAATCATTCCAGCAAGTTCCCTTCTGCACCCTTGGAACTAACCGGGTCTCTCTAAACTCTATTTCCAGAAACAAGCTGATTTGGTTTACATATAAATGAAACTGTGCAATGTGTACTTTTTCTTTCACTCAAAACAACTATTTTGATATTAATCCGTATTGCAGCAGATATCAATAATTCACTCTTTGTTCTGTGATTAAAAGTAATGTTCAATTACCTGGAGACATTCCAGTTTCTTTCCCAAGACCTAATGTTTTAATCTATTTTTTATGCTGCTGGCACTGAAGTTGAAGGCCTTGTGTGTGCTAGGCAAACATTCTACCACTGAATTATATTCCTGATCCTCTTGTCGTCATTTAAGACCGGGTCTCACCAAGTTGCTAAAGGTTGCCTGGACCTCCCCCTGTAGTTCAGACAGGTCTTGAATTTATGACCCTCCTCCCTCAGCCTCTCAAGTAACTGAAGTTACAGAACATGTAGTAGCAGGGCACTGCCCCTAAGTGCCATGTTAGGGACCTTAGAGATTCCTGTTTACTGTTAGGAGTAAAACTGCTAAGAACATTTGTGTACAAGCCTTTTTTGTTCTAATTTTATTTTATCTTACTCATGTGTATGAACATGTACACATATGTGCATGTATGCATGTACTCTGTTATGTACATAGCAGTCAGAGGACAACTTATGGGAGTCGGTTCTTTCCTTCCATCATGGAAGTCCTTGGAATCAAACCTGCATTGTCAGGCTTGCTGTGCGGTCCTGGGAATCAAACCTATGTGGTCAGGCTTGCTATGTGGTCCTGGGAATCAAACCTGAGTAGTCAGGCTTGCTGTGCGGTCCTGAGAATCAAACCTGTGTGGTCAGGCTTGCTGTGTGGCGCTTTTACTCACTGACCCATCTTGCTATCCTGACAAGCCTTGATTTGAACTGAGTTCATGCCTAAACATATAACTGCAGCAAAACATGGTAAACACATCTTCTTCCACAAGAAACCACCAAACTACTCTATGTCCTTGCCAATATGGCTCGTATTTTTTCATTTTGGCTATTACTGTGGGTAAAACGTGACTCCTTATTGTGGGTTTGGTGGTGGTGTGGTTTTTAGACAGGGTCTCGCTTTTGTAGCCCAGGCTATCCTTGAAATTAAATCAAGTCTTCTGCCTCAGCCTACCAACTATTGGAATTCATCCTAGTTAGGGTTTTATTGCTTTGATGAAACACCAAGACCGAAAAAAATAAGTCGGGGAGGAAAGGGTTCATTTGTACTTCTACACTACAGTCCATCACTGAAGGAAGTTTGGACAGGAACTCATGCAAGGCAAGAACCTAGAGGCAGGAGCTGATACAGAGGCCATGGAGGATGCTGCTTCCAGGCTTGCTCCTCATGGCTTTCTCAGCCTGCTTTCTTGCAGATCCCAGGACCACCTGCCCAGGGAGGGCACTGTCCACAATGCATTGGACCCTCCTCCATCAATCACTAATTATGAAAACGCTCCACAAGCTTGCCTGGAGCCCGGTCTTGTGAAGGCATTTCCTTAACTGAGATGACTTTAGCTTGTGTCAGGTTGACATAAAACTAGCCAGCACAGGATGTCCACCACCATGCCTGGCTCATTTTCCTTCTGTCCGATAATGAATGATAACAAACATTGGTGTATGTTTAAGTCACTTAAAGATTTTCTTCCAGGAAATACTTGTTCAAATACCCCCTTCCTGTTTTCCTTTCCTTTCCCTTCCCTTCACTCTTCCTCCATTTTCTTCCCTTCCCTTGTTTTGTTTTAGAATGGATCTCATTACATAGTCCAGGCTATTTTCAAATTTGTGACACCCCCTACTTCAGCCTCCAAAGTACTGGGACTGCAGGTCTACGCCACCACATCTGGCCTCATTTCTATTTTTCAATAAGCTATTTATGAGTACATTGAATCATAAGAATTCTTTTATATTTTGGACAGGGATATTATTCTTCTGTGTGTGAGAAACAAAATATGGTGGTCCATTTTCATGATCAAGTATCTTACGTAAGTACAAACTTTAGATCCACCGGAGACAGCAGGGTCTCCTGCCCCAGCAGCTGACTGTTGGATAGCATACATTTAAACCAAAGGCTGATGTCAGGTCAGGGAACTGCTAAGTGCTGGCATTAAGGGTGGTGGTGGTTTAAGGAGATGCTTAGTCGGTTATGTCCACAGTGGAACAATAACACATCTACAATATCAAAGCTCTGCCAATTAGGACATGGGTGATAACTTGGGGTGGGCGATGAGAAAGGAAGGAGAGGGGTGAATGAGACCTAGGTGGCTGAGGCAACAGTTGAACCTCTGCCAGCATCCAGCCAATAAGGAAGAGGAAGAAGGGGTTTGTGCTTAGAGGTATATGCATGGCTGTTTTGGACTAGGCGGCATGTCTACCATTTTGTTTGGGTGGGTGCCGGAACTGGACAGCTCCTAAATAAACTGTCTCGTTCACTTTGATCACTCTGAGTCTGAGTGGCTTGTCACTATGAGGTGGAGGACCCTGCTCCCTCCATATGCAGTTGGCGGTAGGGAGTGACTTGGATTATCTTGGCCATGGAAACTAATTGCACTAGTTATGATCTGAATCTGATCATCTCTAGTAGTTAATGTGAACTAACCTAGGCTTGTGGGGATAGTTAGTTAACATGTGCCATATCGAGTTCATGTTCTCATGTTTAGTACGTGTGTGTATGTGTGTGTGAAAACATCATGACCAAAAGCAACTCAAAGAAGAAAGGGTTTATTTTAGCTGATGGTTCCAGGGGGCTAGAATAATGGTAGGGAAGCCATGGTACATTTTTCGCAAACACACAGGAAACGGAGAGAGAACAGAAAGTGGGGCCGGGCTATAAGCCCTCAAAGCTCACCCACAGTGACACCCTTGCCCCATGATAGCACCTTCTTCAGTCTTATAACCTTCCCTAACAGAATCAGCTGGAAACCTAGTGTTGGAATACAGGAGCCTTTGAGGGTCATTTCTCAGACTATCGCAGAGTGGGAAGGCAGAGGGGCAGAGACAGAAGCAGTGCCGCGTAGGAGTACTACGGCCTAGAAACTTCTTCCCTTTCTTTCAAATCCGACTTCCGTACATAACGGGCCAGAACAAAGGGGAATTGAGAAGAAAGTAAAGAACATTCTCGGAAGTTATTAGCCACCTACAACTCCCACCAGGACCTAGATGAGGCTATTAAAGTCTCACAGGTAATGAATTAAACATCCCTTGACCTGAGCCAACATTCAGCCTTTCAAGTCCTTCTGAGTCCAGAAAACGAAGAATCTGCCTGACATCCACAAATTGGTAAGAAAGGAAACCATGCCTCTTCCCTTCACAGCTACCCCCCTTAATCAAATAACAGATGCACTCCCGGAAGGAGTCGGAAGACACCACGGGTTGTGGGTCAGCAATTGCAGCTATTTATCCTCATCAAAGGGAGCAGCCCTGCTACCAAATAAATGAGTCCCAGCTCAGGGCAACAAGGAAGATGTCAGCCTCCTATCCCAGCTTCTGGCTAAGGCTCATTGCACTCAGCAGAGCTGTAAAAGACAGCAGGATGTGGAAATAGCAGCTATCGAGAGGAGGATTAGCATATTCAGAGACCTGGGGTTTATTCTAATTAAATTAGTCCCCCCCCCCCCCGATCAAATTTGGGTGGGAAGAGGGTGGAGAGGAAGCCTGGAAAGGTAACTGGAAACTCAAAAGGGAAAGAGGAGGGATTGGGACTCAGTGAGTCATATGGCTGTTTGGGCTGCCTGTTCTAGCCTCCTACCAAGGTGCCCAGCAGAGAAAATGAGGAAGAAGGGTTTAAGAGAATCTTGATAGTGTTCCACCAGAAAGTGGGGAGTGTCAACTCAAGGTCACTGCCGCACACACCGGCAGCTCCCCGGTTGTAAACCGTTAAGTCTAAAGGGCTCAGTTGCCCTCCAGCAGGACTGCTGCTTTCAGCCTTCCTCCAGACAGGCTTGGTCCTGTTGCAAAACATTTCTGTGCTGCAGAGCTCAAGGGTCAGAGGGAAAACACCAGAGCAGCCAGTGCCAGAGAAGAACATCACTCAGTAGAATGCTTCTCAGAGGTTTATCTCAGAGGCTTTGCCCTGACCTGGAACAGGTGAACGTCTCCAAACTCCACATATACGGCAAGAGCCACAGCCTGGGGAGCAAGCACAGTAAGCAAACTACTTAGTGAGTTCAGAGTCTTAGCACCCACAAAGTCATACGCGATGGTGTGCCCTTGTAACCTTAGCACTAAGAAGGCAGAGACAAGGATTCCTGGGACTCATCAGCCAGCTGTCCTTGCTGAATTGGTGAGCTCATGTGTCAATGAGAGACCCTACAGGATAGTAAGATGGGGGATGTTAGAGGAAGACATCTAACTTAGACCTCTGGCCCACATACGTGTGCACAGATGTGTACATGCACTTATGTGCACACACACAAAAACATGTGCGCACACACATCACCAACAAAAGCAGGTACTCTTATTGCCTCAGGATCCTCCAGAAACCCTATAGATAGATAACTCATAAACTATAGATAAACTCATAAACCTTATAGATCAGAAAACCAAAGCTAATAAAAGTCACTGTTATGATTGTGAAATGTATTTGAACACACGGTCCTCTACTGGTGGTGCTGTATTGGAAGGCTCCAGAACCTTTGGAACTGTGGTCTAGCCAGCAGAAATAAATTGCTGGAAGTGGGCCTTGAAGGCAGTATCTGCATCTGGTTCCTGCATGTGCTCCTTCTGCGTCTTGTCGGCAGCTGTGGTATAACTAAACAGCTCCAAGCTCCATTTGCTATGGACCAAGGCATTCCAACCCCCATGCCTTCCTCACCACAATGTACTGAACCTTCTGAAACTGTGAGTCAAGTAAAGATCTCCTACTTTAAACCGCTTCGCTCAAGTATTTTGTCATGTGGACAAGAAAACTAACTAATACAGTTGTGTGTTTGGCCCAGGGTCACCGTAAATGGAAAAATATGGACCTGAACACAGAATGCCAAGTTCAGAGACCAGGAAGCATCAATTTCAAGGTTGGGGAGATGGCTCATTTAGCAAATCAGTTAGTACACGCTACAGTTTGAATGATAAATGTCCTCCAAAGGCTCATGTGTTTGTATAGTGGTCCCCAGTTGGTTGCTGTCATATAGAACCTTTAGGAGGCAGAGCCTTGCAGGAGGAAGCAGTCACCCAGGAAGAGCTTAGGGTTGTATGGCATGACTCCACTTCCTGTTCTCACTCTGCTTCCTGAGTATTGATGTCATGTGGTCAGCTAGATTCCTGCTGCTGTCCCTATGCCACCTCAGTCTGCAGTCATGTCTTCCTCATCGTGATGAACTCTATCCCTATAACTGTAAGCCAAACCCTTTCTCATTTAAGTTGCTTTCTGTCAGAGTATTGTATCTCAGCAGCAGAAAGGAAAGTGGGATGCTTTCTGAGCACGGTGACCTGCATTCAGATCCCCAGCACCCACGCAAAACCCACGCCTGAGCAGAAGGGCACATGTCTGTCATCCCAGGGCTGGGGAAGCAGAGTCGGGATCCTGTCACGGCTGAAGCTCTGTGATGACAAACTATAGCATTCCTTGGCTAATGGTCCGGATTCCTGGACCACCTTGTAGAAATTCCCTAGTGGGAAACCTCTGCTCCATTTTCTGGTCTCTTACAATGATTGTCTTCCTTCCACATCAAGCGTTAACATTGTCCCGGTGAGCCACCATGCCTGGCTCCATTGTTAGGATTCTTGGGTACCACATCAAAGGCTTCCTTCTTTACCCATCCTCTTTTACATCCTCAGCATCTCTCTTTCCTAACTTATTCTCACTTTATTTCTTCCTCACGTTCCCTTCGCTCTACTCCAATTATTTCTAAACTTCCAGCCAGTCTCATTTTCACTCACATACTTCCAAGGCTTTGGAGCTCTGTCTCCAACTCCCAAATAATCAAAGAAAAAAAAAAAAAAAGAAAGAAAAGAAAAGAAAAAGAAGAAGATGCTTCCAAGAACAGGCTTGGAGTTTCCCCCTGCAACGCCATGTGCCCCAAGGCCCTCAGTGGGAGGGTGGGCCTTGACTTATTCTACAGAGATGAAGGAAGAAGGGCCATGTGACTTCTGGAAGCCTTCTTCCAACTGTGAGACTCTGCAGTTTCTTGATTAGACAGAATGAAGGATGGAACCCTGGCATTTCCCCATTAAAGAAACGGCGAGCAAGTCTCATTTGCGGTATCGCTAACTGATAGTTCGCATTTTAAGGTTAAGATATTTTACTGCTTCCAGATGGTCAGCTCAATTCCAGCCAGAAGAGCATCACAGCAGAGTTTAAGAATAGCTAGGATGCAGAGCGAGATTTTAATTATCATGTAGAGGATCTAATTAAAAAGACATACAGTAGTCAGTGTCTTACATGCTCCAGCCTATAAAACTCAGTAGTTTAAAAAATTACCTTAAGGAGGAAATTGGAAAATTATTCAATTTGAGGCTGAGACACTTGAGGAATTTCTCCAATGAGGAGATGAGAGTGAGGTTAACTACTTGTGATACACCATCCAATACACCCTCTTGTGTTGTTCTTTCTATCCTGGTTAATGGCCCAGACTGGAGGTGGTCCCTCTGTCTTTTTCTGTGGAGGCTGGAAGGTGACATCAGTGTTTTCCTTTATCTCTTTCCACCTTATTTTTTGAGACAGGCTCTTTCACTAAGCCCCAAACTCAATGATTTGGCTAGACTCACTGATCAGAGAGCTCCAGGGATGATTCATCTCTCTCTCTCTCTCTCTCTCTCTCTCTCTCTCTCTCTCTCTCTCTCTCTCTCTCTCTCTCTCTCTCCTGTCTCCCCTCCCCTCCTCCTCTCTCCTCTTTATAACATCCTCCTATCTATTATCATCTACCCATGTATGTTTCTATGTATCCATCCATCATCTATGTATCCATTCATTTACTCGTCTATCTTTAATAGATAATGGGCATATAGAAGATGGATAAATAGATGATAGATTATACATGGACTGACAGATGACAGAAAGAAAGATAGACAGACAGATAGACAGACAGATACATATATTGATGATAGACATGGCAGTGTCCCTATGTCTGGCTTTTGGAAGGGTTCCAAGGATCCAAAGTCAGATCTGTTGGCCAGCACTGTGTAGCTGATCTGTCTCCGTGGTCTGTTGTTGTTGTTGTTGTTTTACATGGCTTGACTTGTTATAACCTCAAGACCTTTAAGGTCAATGCTATAACCACCTCCTTTATCCATGAGGAACTGAGACACAGGAGGTAGCAAAACAATCAGTTTAATAGGTGCTCAGGCTCCTTGGCTCTGTGCTGTTGACCTGACAGAACCAGATGGCATACTCAATTTACAAAGTAGCTGGTTGCCACACTAGCCTCCTAGGGATGGTGTATAAATTGCCACAAACTTGGTGTCATCATGGCCTGGTTTTGTAGTTTTTAAGGGTCTTGCTATGTATCCCAAGCTGGCCTTGAAATTATCATCCTCCTGATTCAAGTTCTGAAGTAGTTGGAATGAAAGGCATGCACCACAATGCTTAGAAACCAGCTAGAGTTGCTTGTTGCATGAAGTATACATGTCTCAAATTATCAGTCTGTACAACATAAATATACATATAATAAAAAAGGTTCAATAAAAATAAGAGGGTTCACATAAAAATAGGTAAATTTGGTCAAGGAGAGAATGTTCTGTAAACAGGCTTGTTTTTCTTTGTTTTATTAACTACCTGTTTCCCTTATTCCCTCCAATTCTTGGTTCCCTAATTGTGGGAGGTCCTTCTGTCTATGTGTTGCTTTTATTGGTTAATGAATAAAGAAAACTGTCTTGGCCTGTGATAGGACAAAAGAACAGAGCTAGGTGGGGGAAACTGAAGTGAATGCTGGGAGAAAGGAGGCAGGGTCATAGAGAAGCCATGGAGCTGCAGCTAGAGTCAGACATGCAGAAACTTTGATGGTAAGCCACTGCCACATGGTGATACACAGATTAATAGAAATGAGTTAAATTCATATGTAAGAGTTAGCCAATGAAAAGCTAGAGCTAATGGGCCAAGCAGTGATTTAATTAATGTAGTTTCTGTGTGATTATTTTGGGTCTAAGCTAGCCAGGCTGCCATGAACCAACAAGCGGCCCTCCTCCAACACCTAGTTGTTTGACTTAGATCAGTGGGATCACACATGATGTGCCCTTTTGTCTAGGCACCTTTCTACATTTTGACTTTGAATGTCAGCTGAGTGGTTGTCCGTGGGTCTGTCTCATTCATTTGAGTGTTGCAGAGTGTGATGGTGAGCATTTGTTGACAACTTGATCCAGAATCACTTAGGAGATATGTCTCAGGACATGTCTGTGGGCATTTATCTTGATAACATTAATTGATGTACAATACTTATATCATGGGAAATACTATTTCCTTATCAGGGGAGCGTAGACTATGTAAGATAAAGACAGCGAGATGAGAGCGGGTATTCACCAGTTTCTTCTGATTTCTCCTGTCCTGGCTTCCCTACCATGACAGATTGTACCTCCAAGGCCGAATTAACCCCTGCTTTCCTTGAGTCATTTTCCCCAGGGTATTTTATCAGGGCAGCAGGGAGAGAAACTAAGATACAGAGTTTGCTTGCAATGCCCATGTTGCAATTCCTTACAAATGGCTCTTAAGACTATAACAGAGACTGCCACTGTGACTATCATTAGGGTTTGAATATGAAGCATCCCTTATAGGCCTTTGTGTTGAATGCTTGACCCCAGATGATGGTGCTGTTTGGGGAGGTTCTGGAGACTCAGGTGGTAAAGCCTAGCTGGGGGAAGTAGAACCATGGGGCAGGGAGGATTTGCAGCAGGTGTACTGTACTAAGCCACTTCCCATCTCACTATCTCCTGTCTGTCATGTTCACATGGCCATTGTGTTCCTATTACTGCGTTCTGTCTAAGTCCCTGCCTCCAGTTGACCATGGACTGATCCCTCTGAATCCCCCATCCCTTGGATTGTCTATGTTAGGTCACAGATATCACACTGGTGGAAAGCAAATTAATACAAGTGTCACAAGTAGTTTATGAATAAGGGGCCCATACATTTTTTTGAGACTGAGTTTCATGTACCCAGGCTAGTTTCTCCAACTTGCTATGGAGCCGAAGATGACCTTGAACTACTGATCCTCTTGTCTCTACCTCCCAGATGCTGGGATTATAGGCATGCACCAACAAGGCAGTTGATACAGTACTGGATGGGAACCAGGGTGTCAAGCACGCTGAACAAGCACATGGACATCTGCAGCCCCTTCCACATTTCCTTGAAGTGTTTATCCTAGTGGGCCTACTGGGATATGGAGATTGCATAAGTTTCTATATTGAAACCTAGTAGTAAGTGCTCACAAGGTCACAAAAGCTTTATTCCTACTATCAGTGCATGGGGGCTGTGATTGTGCCTAGCTTCTGACAGCAGAAGAGTCTCAGGGATCACCTTTTTATTTGGTCTATAAGAGAAAGAGAGAGAGAGAGAGAGAGAGAGAGAGAGAGAGAGAGAGAGAGAGAGAGAGTTAGCATTGACTGTTTCTCTTAGTTCCTCTCCATCTAATTTTTCTAGACAGGGTCTCCCACGGAACCTGTCTGGTCAGCAAGCCCTGAAGACCCTCTTGCCTCTGTCTCCCTGGCTCTGCATTGCAGATACGCAACACAACACTGGGCTTTTTATATGGATACTGGGGAATTGAACTCAGATCCTCATGTTTGTCCAACGAGCACTCTACTGCCTGAACCATCTCCCAGTCATGTTTATTTGCCTTTAACCATTCAGGTGGAGGTGTGAGGTGTTTTGAATACTGATTTACTTTGCATTTCTCTGATGACTAATGACATTAGCACCTTTTCAAATGTGTTATTAGTCATCTGGGCATCTTCTTTTGTTCTGTGACTGCCTACGTTTTATCTCCATATTTCTGTTGCTTCTTTTCCTTTGGATTTGTGAGATCTTTTAAAAAATTTCACGTACTTGAGTTATGGCTCCATTATTGGTGGCATATGTTGTCTGAGTAATGCTGTCAAGACTATCATTCTTTGTGGCTTTCAACACACATAAGGATGCATTTAAACTGGGTGGAATTTCGAAGAGGGAAATTTTATGCTCATGAGAGATTTTGATTTGATATGTGCTTAGAAAATTTCCCGTCTGTGATAAACTACTCCGACAAAAGGAAACAGGGGAAGGAAGGAAGGTTTATTTGTGCTTACAGTTTGAGAGTGCAGCCCACATGGTAGGAGAGCCACAGTATCAGGAACATCAGGTGGCCAGTCACATTGCATCCACAGTCAGGAAGCAGAGGGAGATGAGTGACACACATTGATGGTGACTCTCCCCTTTTTGTTAACTAGATAACCCCTCACAGCTATGGTCTCCTACATGACTCTAGATCCTGTCAAGATGATAATCATTATTAACTAATAATTAAAAGATACAAGGAGGCTGGAGAGATGGCTCAGTGATTTTAACCACTGGCTGCTCTTTCAGAGGACCAGGGTCCAATTCTTAGTACCCACAAGGCAGCTCACAACTGTCTGTAACTCAGTGTCCAATGGATCTGACTCCTTCATACAGACATATCTGTAGGCCAAATACCAATACACGTAATAAAAATATTGTTTCAAAAATGTAAAAATGAGCCAGATGGTGGTGGTGCATGCCTTTAATCCCAACACTCGAGAGACAGAGACAGAGACAGGCAGATCTCTGTAAATTCAAGGCTAGCCTGGTCTACATAGTGAGTAATTAAAATACTTACAAACCTACTTTTTATTGGAGTAACCAAAGAGGCAAACCTAAACACATCTAGTTCCACCCCTTTAGAACAATGATCACATCTAGGAACTTGAACCTCCAAGTCAGATCCTTCCTTCTCCAGCCTCATGTTCTACCTTCTATATTACTGTTGCCCTCCTGTAACAAGGAGTCATTGTTTCTTTCATATTCTACATGTCGCTTCTGGCCTCTGTCCTCACTGCAGACACCCTGTGCTATGACTTCACATCAGCCTCTGCCTCTCTATGATGCTTCATCCCTCCAGACCCAATTTAAAGGACATGCCACTCAGAAAGTATTTCCCAACCAGCCTTCATACCCTCTCACCTTCTTCTCTGTTCCCTTGAGCTCAGAGCAGTGCTGTCATTTCACTTAGCAATGTGAAGGGTTTCTCTTGACCTAGAGTCAGCCTCTTCCACTAAACCATGAGAACCAGTGACACAAAGCCAGTGGTCTTTGTTTTGTATCTAGCCTCCCTGTTCTTGGCTCTAGCAAAGCGCTGTCTCTTAAGACTGTTGGAAAATTAAATGGTCTCCAAGTGAAGGAATCATTATAATCATGTGCAAATCCTTTCAGGTTTATCCTTTTATGATCTGTTTTTATTCTATTTAAACAATTTTTAATTATGGGCATATGTGGGGGGGTAGGAGGGTATGTGCCTATATGTATGCAGGTGACTTTAGAGGCCAGGAGAGGGTGTTGGATCCCCTGGAACTGAGGTTATTAGCAGTTGTGAGCTGCCTGATGTGAGTGCTGGAAACTGAACATGAAGCCTTTGCAAAAGCATATACTCTTAACTGTTGAGCCATCTCTCTAGTCCCTTGATTCTATTTTATTAATATGTAATCACATTATTTTTATTTTAATAGTATGTCAATAAATGGCACACACATACATGTGTGTGTATGTATGAAGATAAATAGTACTACAAAATTAAAATATCTAGGAACTGGAGATGTAGCTTAGTGGCAAAGTGCCTATCATTTGCAAGGGATGTTGCTATCTATTCTCTCTCTCTCTCTCTCTCTCTCTCTCTCTCTCTCTCTCTCTCTCTCTCTCTTTCTCTCTGTGTGTGTGTGTTATACATTATTACATAGAAACAAGCTTCTAAATAAATTTCAAACAATTTTTATTACACTTATATACATGTGTGCATATGTATGTGTTTGTTCACACCATGGCACACATGTGAAGGTCAGAGAACAGAGTTTCAGGAAGCTGCTCTCCTTTTATCATGTGGGCCCTGGGGTGGGGTGCTATAAGCACCTTTTCCTACTGAGCTAAGTCACCAGCCCCTAAAATACATCTTTTAAGCTTTTTGATTTGTTTTTAATTTTATGCATACGGATGAGTCATCTTTATGTATATCTGGACACCCCAGCAAGCCTGGTTCCCATGGAGGCAAAGAGAGGGTACTGTAACCCATGAAACTAGGATTACAGACAGTTGTGAGCCATCGTGTGGATCCTGGAATCTGACCCCAGGTCCTCTGGAAGATCATCCAGCGCCCGTAATCATTGAGTTATGTCTCCAGCCCTCTAAACTATACTTTAAAAATCTCTTTTCTACAGTTTTAGTATGTCTTACAAAGAGAAGTAGAAACAAAGGTGCATAATTTGTTCCACATTTTAACCCAAGGTTCCTAAAGAGCTGTATAAAATGGAGTTTTCCCAGACTCCACTGCATGAAGTCTCCTCATAGCTGGAAAGTGGATCTTGCCATTCAGTCCCTTTGAAATGCTCTCTATGGGGTAATTCTTGGGGAACCAGAGCATCAGACTCCCCTTGTCCAGTCATTATAAAAGTGGGGTCCTTCATAAACGGGAACAGTTAACCTCTAAGCAAATTTAAATGGAAAAAAAAAAACTGCTTCAGACTGACACTGGGTTCCCTTATGCAGCACTTAGTACTTTAGCTAAGACCATGGAAGAGCATTTAGATCAAAACACTTCAAACAAGCCCTGGACTTTTCAGTTCTGGACTTGGTGATGCCAAGGTGACAGTTTTGTCATATGGACAGCAGTTGCGAATCTGATCTTTAGAAGGAGTCAGTTTCAAAGATTCTCCCAGGGACCAAGTGTAGTGGAATATTCCTTTACACGGTGTGAAGATATTTCACTGTGATTGGTTTAATAAAAAGCTAACCATGCAATAGCTAGGCAGGATTTTCGAGTCAGAGAGAATGTTGGGAAGAAAAGGGGCGGAGTAAAGAGGAGATGCCCCAACTCAGAGGAAGTAGCATAGCAGGACAGAGTGAAGGTAATAAAGTCACAAGGCAGAAAACAAATCAATAGAAATGGGTTAATTTAAGTTATAAGAGCTAGTTAGAAACGCGCTTAAGCTATTAGTCAAACTTTCATAATTAATAAGTCTCCCTGGAATGATTTGGGAGCTGGCTGGTGGAACAGAAAAATCTGTCTGCATCCATGTCTGACTCACATGTGAATGGTCCTTGTTATGAAGGAGAGCCTTCTACTGCAGGGTTATTATCTAATAGCGCCCCCTAAGCTTTTCATAGAACCCAGAAACTTGGTTTGTATTACTTTCTTCCTGTAACTACAAAGATGTGGGCTGACAAGGTGGCTCAGTGGGTAGAAGGCATTTGTTACCAAGCCTGACGACCTGGGTTCAATCCCTGGTACCCACATGGTGGGAGAAAACTGACTTCCATAAGTTTTCCTCTGGCCTCCATATGTGGGTTATGGCACCTGTGTGCCCTTTCTATAATAATTATAATAATGGTCATAACGATGTTTATAGTGCTAATGAATAAAATTCATGTTTTAAAGAGGGCTTGAAAGATGGTTCCATGATTGGGAGCACTTGTTGCTCTTTTAAAGGAACCAAGTTCTATTCCCGACACTCACATGGTGGCTCACAACTGTCTGTAACTTCAGGGAATACCACACCTTCTTCTGGACCCTGGGCACCAAGCATATGTATGGTGCATGGACAAACACAAAGACAGAACACTCATGCATATAGAATAATAATAAAACAAAACAGAAAAACTAACCATTACAGGTCTTTACAGCCCACTGGATCACTTTTAACTGGTCCTGCCCTTCACCCCTCTGACTTTTTAGTTCATATACATGTGTGTGTGTGCATGCATGTGTGTGTGCTTTGACACACACTAGATATCAGAGAACAATTTTGGGGAGTCAGTTCCCTCTTTCCCACTAGGATGCAGATCCCAGGAATTGAACTCTCAAGTCGTCAAGCTTGGCACCAGAGGTCTTGACCTGCTGAACCATCTCACTAGCCTGTATTTATATCTCTTATATCTCTTAAGAGAGACAGAGCTCATGGTATAACGGTTTAAAAAGTAGCTCCTCAGATGAGCATGGTGGCACACAGCTGCATCTCAACCCCCGCCCCCCATCTGTTGAGGAAAGAGGATCGTGGGTTTAAAGCCAGCTTAGGTTACATGGCAAAGACCCTGTATTAAAACAACAACAGGGCCTGGGAGATGGCTCAGTTAGTAAAGTACTGGCACCTCAAACATGAGGCCTAGAGTTCAGATCGCGCAGGAGCCATGTGAAAAGCTAAGTGTGGTATGTGTACCTCTAATCCTAGCACTGGGAAGGCAAGCAGGCTGATCTCTGGAATTCCCTGGCCCTAGTCTTACATCATACCCAAGTGTACACTGTGGCCCTTCGTGGATCAGGAAGGAAAATAAAACTGACAGAAAAAGATATTTTTAGGGCACTTAGAAGAATTTGGAATGTATAATAGATGGAATTATAAAATCATTAAGTTTCTTAAGAAAGAGGACATCAGTTGCATTACAAGAGAGAAATATCATTATTTCTAAAAAACAAAAGAGAAGATATTTAGAAGTGAAATGCCATTTAATCTCCAATTTATTACATAGGGGAAGTATGTGCGTGTGTATGCCCGTACAGGAATATGCAGAAAGAGGCAGTGAGCAGGGTTGGGAGATGGCTGGACAGGTAAAGTACTTGCCATGTGAATATGAGGAACAGAGTTCAGGATTCCAAAATGCACATAAAACTCAGGTGGGCAGGATTGCAGGCAGTCCCCCTGTAATCCCAAAGCTTGGTTTGCAGATGGGAGATCCCTGAAGCAAGCTAGCAAGCCAGACTGGCCAAACTGGTAAACTCTATGTGATGTTTGCTCTATGTGGGAGTCCCCTTTGTGTGCTGTCATTACCATTAATGAATAAAGAAGTTGCCTTGATCTGTTGATAGGGCAGAACTTAGGCAGGCAGGGAAGACAGAACTGAATGCTGGGAGAAAGAAGGACAGAGCCAGAAAGATGCCATAGAGCTGCCAGAAACAGATGCTGGGAATTTTACCTAGTAAGCCGCTGCCACATGGTGATAAATGGGTTAAAGTAACATAAGAGTTAGCCAATAGTGCCGGGCCGTGGTGGTGCACGCCTTTAATCCCAGCACTTGGTAGGCAGAGGCAGGCAGATCTCTGTGAGTTTGAGGCCAGCCTGGTCTACAAGAGCTAGTTCCAGGACAGGAACCAAAAAAAAAAAAAGAGTTAGTCAATAATAAGTTAGAGCTAATGGACCAAGCAGTGATTTAATTAATAGAGTTTGTGTGGTTATTTTGGGGCTAAGCTAGCCAGGAGCCAGGACGAACAAGTGGCCCCTTCTCCTGCATTTAAGTCAGGGAAAAAGACCCTGCCTTGATACACAAGGTAGATTAATTCAGGAAGACCCCAAGGTCAACTGCTAGTCTGTACATGTATGCACATACACACAAACGCTTGTCTGTGTCCCTCTGTACACAGATCTACACACATGTGTACATCTTTCCCCAAAAGAGAAGGAGCGGGCTAACACAACAGGGAGGTGCCTAGACACACTCACAGAGCCACACGCTCTACAGGACAGATGAGCTCCTCAAACTCTTTGAAGAATTTAGAGATTTCTGAAGAGTCAACACCATGAAAAATTAATGGGCAAAGTAAATAAAAAAAAGACTGAGGAGACATCACAGCTGAGTGCAGAGTGTGGCTGTTAATGGATCCCAGATCAGGAGGGAAGGTAAAAGTGACAGAAAGAAAAAAGACATTTTCAGGGCACCAAGACTGTATAATAGATGAAATTTTGAAACTGTTAGATTTTAAGAGAAGGGGCATAGTGATATTCTGCAAGAGATGTGTTGATTTTGGGAAATGTAAGAAACCGTATCTAGGTTGAAATACTACGCACTGGCTGTAATTACCCAGGTGACTGGGGAGAAAGGTGTGCTGGTCTGGGTACAGATGTATCCACGCATCTCTACCTACATTTATAATGTGGTGTCACACGAACTGTTTAGGCTATGTGGCATCATGTGCCCATCTTTTAACTTTTATGTAAGACAGATTTTCCAAGAAAAAAAAAAGATTTTCAAAACAGTTCCTACAAAGATTACATTTTAGAGAAGTAGAATGCCCATTGTTGGACAAAAACCTTCAAAAATTAGATAATAAAGTATAGAGACTGACAGCGGGCTGGAGGTGGGTATGCTTTGTCTAGGGGGTCAGTGCAGGTCTGTGTGAGAAAATAGCAGTTGGCTAAAGTTCTGAAGGACAAGAAATAAGCAGTTCTGGGAGACATGGCACAGAACCACAGGTTCCAGTAAGGGTGTGGGGTGGAAATTATGTTGGTAGTTTAAGAAACTGAAAGCAAGCCTGAGGATGCGGCTTAGCAGCAGAGCCCCTGCCTAGAATCCCCCAGTGAGGGGCTGGGGTGTGGCTCAGTGGTAGAGCCCCTGCCTAGAATCCCCCAGTGAGGGGCTGGTGTGTGGCTCAGTGGTAGAGCCCCTGCCTAGAATCCCCCAGTGAGGGGCTGGGGTGTGGCTCAGTGGTAAAGCCCCTGCCTAGAATCCCCCAGTGAGGGGCTGGGGTGTGGCTCAGTGTTAGAGCCCCTGCCTAGAATCCCCCAGTGAGGGGCTGGGGTGTGGCTCTGTGGTAGAGCCCCTGCCTAGAATCCCCCAGTGAGGGGCTGGGGTGTGGCTCTGTGGTAGAGCCTTTGCCCTGATTCTCCCAGTGAGGAGCTGAGGACCTTTTTCAGACTTGTTCTAGAATCTTAACAATAAGGGCTGGGTGTGTGTGTGACTGATGGGATGATTGCCAAGAATCCCCCAATGAGTGTGACCTATGGTCCCAGATTGCACACAAAATGAGAAAGTGAGCTAAATACCAGCATCCATCTCTCTGCTTCCTGGCAATGGATACAATGTGACCAGCCACCTCAGGCTCCTGCTGCCGTGCCCCCCCCCCCCACCATGACAGACTGCATTCTTGAACTGTGAGCCCCAGTAAACATTTCTTCCCTTAAGTTATTTTGTCAGGTATCTTATCACAGCTATGGGAAAATTAATGGACATATCAAAATTCCTGTTACATATTAAATATTTTATTGAGTGCCTATTGGTTTTGCTTTTTTTGGTGTCAAGGTAACCTACTCTAAAAACGCTTTAGCAGAATCTTGTAATGCTTCTCTCTGAATTCATCCACTGCTCGAGTCCTCAATCATAAATCCATGCAGCAAATATTTATTGATCATCTGTTACATAACCAGTTTTATATGAAAGCTCAAGAAAACACACACGAGACACTTTTCGCTTCTGGTATAAGAATGGAAAAAAAATAACGGCATAGAACAAAATCAAATAGACACGGGCCTCACTGCAAGATTCTAGGTGAGTGATCTACCATGAGCCAGGGAGATGACTTGGTCATGAACTCTGGTTCCCAGCATCTCTATAAAAGAAGGACATGGTGATGGTGGTGGTAGTGGTGGTGTGTCCCCAGGCTAGAGGGGTAGGTGCATACAGGTCAATCACTGTAGCTTGTTGACCAGTTCATCTGGCCAAATTGATGATATCTGGGTTTATCAAGAGACCCAATTTTGAGAACCAATATTCAATTCCCAGGACCCACGTGCCAATCAACAACTGTCTGCAACTCTAGTTTCGGGGGCTCCAACACCCTCATGCAGACACACGTGCAAGCAGGACATCAATGCACACAAAGTAAAAATAAATAAATCGTTAAAAAAGAGATCCAATCTTTAAAAAAATAAGGTGAAACGTAATTGAGGAAGACACCCAATGTTGACATTTGACCCCTACATGGATAGGTGCATACATGTGCATGCACACTGACATATACATATGTACACACACACATGAATGATATATACATATATATATACACACACATATATATAATGTCACACAGAGAGACAAGTGAGAGACTCTGAAAGACACATGAAGATGATATTAATATTCAGTAAGTAATCAGAATGGCATTTCAAGTCTTTGGATGTTGCCAAGATAAATATATTACAGAAAGATGAGAGGGTTAAATAGAAAGAAAGAAGCCATAGGAAGAAATTGTGAGATCACATTCCTCTCCTTTGAGGTTGCAAGAGACCTTTTTAAGTATAAAAGCAGGGGAGGAAATCACACAAATATCAATATTTCTAACCTCACTCTTTTCAAATATGTCCACACAAAGAAAATCACTATCAACAATATTGACAAAAGTCTTCTTGGACACTTTGGTGCTGGGCACAGATGAAGGATGTTCTCTGAAGAGATTCAGCAATGACGGATGAAATATAAACAGGAAACGGGGAGGAGGATGGAGGTCCTTGTACTAAATGAACATCTTCAGGGACTGGGGCAGGGGACAGAGTTAGCAAGTAACAGAAGAAGACTGTTTTTATTTCTGTTTCTGTGATGAACCCTGACAAGAAGCAACTTGGGAGAGGAAAGGGATTATTGAGCTTACGTTTCCAGTCACAATCCATCACCCAGGGAAGTCAGGACAGCAGTAAGGTGTCCTTGCTACCATACATATTATTACCTCCAACTGAAGAATTCATTCACAGTCAAATCAGCAGGAACCATGAAGGACGCTGCTTGCTGGCTCGCTCACAGGCTCATGCTTAGTCAGCCTTTCTTACATAATCCAGGACCACCTGCCTAGGGAGTGGTGCTTCCCACAGTGGATTTGAGCCCCCAGATGTTCCAACAGACCCATCTGATCTAAGCAATTCCTCGGTTAAGTTTCTCCTCTCAGATGACTCCAGGCTGTGTCATTGACAGCTGAAGCTAACTAACTAGGACAAAGGTGGAGAGTGACCGAGCAGGACACTGAATGAACTCTGAATCTATCCACACATCAGTCCATGCATCCACCCACGAGTGCATAACACACACACACACACACACACACACACACACACACACACAGTGATGGTTTAAATGAGAACGGATCATATATTTGCATGCCTGGTCCCCAGTTGGTGAGCTGTTTGGAAAGATGAAGGGTATATGTCCTTGGAGGAGGTGTGTTGCTGGGGATGGGCTTAGAGATTCAAATGCCCATGCCAGGTCTAGTGTCCGTCGCTGTGTCTGAAGCTTGCAGACCAAGATGTATAACTCTCAGCTACTGCTCCAGCATCATGTGTGCTGCCATGTTCCCCACCATGATGCTGATGAACTAAACCTCTGAAACTGTAAGCCAGCCCCAGTTAAATGCTTTATAAGAATTGTGTTGGTTATAGTGTCTGATCACAGTAATAGAACACTGACTAAGACACACACACAGACACACACACACACATACAAAACAAAACAAAACCAAAACAAACAAAAAACCAGGGGACCCTTGACCCAAAATCAGGCTGGAGTAAGATGTAGGAGATAAAGGTCTGCCAGGTTTGGGGATGTAGCTGACCAGACATCACTAGGGCTATCTCCTCTGTTGGCTTGCATCCAGATCCACAATAATAAATCATCTAGGCATCTCATCACCGTGGAGGGTGGGGAATGACGCAGTAAGCAACAGCTTCCCTTAACACTTGTTTTTCCATTCACGCCATCCCTCTGCCCACCACCCCTTGTTCCTGACTAGGGAGCAGCTGTCGTTCTTCAGACAGAAGACGACAAAGAAGCGTTTGGTTTAAGACAAATTCTGGGCCCCCAGAAGTGTGTGGGCTGCGATGTAATTATTCTACGGGGAGAGTGCGCGTGTTCCAGCAAATTACACCCTTCAGTCCCCTCGTTAAGCTGTGCCAGAACAACAGCCCGCTGACTCACGCGGATGATGCTGTGAGAGGCTTTACCTGTGACTTTTTTTTTCCAAGCAGCAGGTGGCAAGTGGCAGAGCAAGGGGCAGTCTGGTGGACTCTCTTCGCTCAGAAACCAGGAAAGAACAAAAGCTGGGCTGGGCGGTAGCTGAGTCAGTGAACTACCGCCTTGTAGCATAAGGGCCTCAGTGCAATTTGCAGAAGTCATGTGGGGAAAAAAAAGCTAGATGTGGTATGTGCTTGCAGTACCAGCACTGCAGGAATGGAGACAGGAGGATCCCTGGAGCTCACTGGCCAGCTCTCCCCTCCCCAAGTCCTGGTGAGAGACCCTGTCTCAAAGGAAGTGGACAACTCCTGAGGAAAGACATGGTTGATCTCTGACCTCAACATGCTCCTGAATACACATGCTCATGCACACATGTGCGTTTTCACATACATGAACAAGCACACATACATACACATACACACAAGCACATACATACAAACATGCGGACTGAAGACATGGTTCATCAATTAAGAGCACTTGCTGCTACAGCAGAGGACCCAAGTTCTGTTCCCAGCACCCACATCTGGTGGGTCACAACTAAATATAACTCCAGCTCCAGGGGACCCAATGCCCTCTTCTGGGTCAAACAGGTACCCACATTCACATGTGCATACCCTCCCCCTCCACCCACATACACACAGTTAAAAATAAGAGCTGAGACTTAAATACATTGGCACAGGAGACCACTTCCTAAATATAATCCCAGTAGCACAAACACTGAGAGCAACAATTAATAAATGGAACCTCCAGAAACTGAGAAGCCTCTGTAAAGCAAAGGACATGGTCAACAAAACAAAACAGTAGCCTACAGAATGGAAAAAAATCTTCACCAACCCTACATCAGACAGAGGGCTGATCTCTAAAATATACAAAGAACTCAAGAAATTGGTCATCAAAAGAACAAATAATCCAATAAAAATGGGGTACAGACCTAAACAGAGAACTCTCAATAGACAAATCTCAAAGAACTGAAAGACACTTAGAGAAATGTTCAACATTCTTAGCAGTCAGAGAAATACAAATCAAACTCTGAGATTCCATCTCTCACCTGTCAGAATGGCCAAAATCAAAAACACTGATGACAATTTATGCTGGAGAGGATGTGTAGTAAAGTGAACACTCCTGAATTGCTGGTGGGACTGCTTTGGAAATCAGTATGGTGATTTCTCAGAAAATTAGAAAATAATCTACCTCAAGACCTAGCAATGCTGCTGTTGGGTATATACCTAAAAGATGCTCAATCATACCACAAGGACATGTGCTCAGCTATGTTCATAGCAGCATTATTTGTAATAACCAGAACCTGGAAACAACCTAGATACCCCTCAATCAAAGAATGGAAAAAGAAAATGTGATACATTTACACAGTGGAATATTACACAATGGTAAAAAAAATAAAGACATCTTGAAATTTTCAGGCAAATGAATGGACGTAGAAAAATCATATTGAGTGAGGTAACCCAGACCCAGAAAGACAAATATAATATGTATTCACTCATAATTGGTTTTTAGACACAAAGGAAAGAAAAACCAGCCTACAGGCCACAACCCCAGAGAAACTAGATGACAAACAGGACCCTAAGAGAGACATACATGGATCTACATAGGAAGGAAAAAAAGACAGGATCTCCTGAGTAAATTGGGAGTGTAATGGTCATAGGAGAGGGTAGAAGGAGAGAGGAAGGAAGGAAAGAGAGTGGATAAAATGTATAGCTCAATAAAAGCAATAAAAAATAAGAGCTGGAGAAATGTCTAACCAGTTAAAAGGCCTTCCTGCTCTTGCCGAAGACCCAAGTTGTTTTCTTAGCACTCACATTAACCCCAAATACCTAAAAGTCCCTCCCCAGGGAAATCCATTACCCTCTTGTGGGCTTTGTGGGCACTGCACTCACATGCATTCACACAATTTAAAATGAATCATTTTTCCTTTATTATGAAATAAAATTTTTAATACAATACATTTTATCATGCTCCCCCTCCACCCATTCCTCCCAAAGTCTCCCCCAAATCCTCCCCACCCAACTTTGCATTTTTTCTCTCTCTCTTTAAAACAAATACCCCAAAACAAAATAAAACAAGAAACATGCACTCCCACAAACATAAAAAGGGAAATCAAAATAAAGAAATAAAAACCATTAAGACAAAAAAAAAGCCCAAATAAAGCAAAGTGAGACAAAAATATTATCTAGTTCATTTTGTGTTGACCAAATACTCCCGGGCATGGGGCCTGCCTTGAAATGTAGTTGATGCCCCCAGTGAGACGCCCTTGGAGAAAACTGACTTCTTTCTTCTGGTAGTGGGTATCAGTTGCAGAGCCTCTTGGTTAGGGGTGGGAGACCATGTCCACCCCACACACTTTAGTGCTGGGACCCCTCTTGCTTGACCCTATGCAGGTCTGTAAGGGCTGCCACAATCTTTGTGAACGCGTATGTTTTTTTAGTTTTGTGTTGTAGAATATTAGTTAAAGATGTGTTGCCTTTCTTTATGCTGTGGAATATTTGTTTAGCAATGCAAAAATGGGTTGTGTTCTTTTATGTTACATTTGTTCAACTCTGTAAAACCGTGTTACTTTGCCTAATAAAGAGCTGAATGGCCAATAGCTAGGCAGGAAAAAGGATAGGTGGGGCTGGCAGGCAGAGAGAATAAATAGGAGGAGAAATATAGGAAGACATAGATCCATAGATCTAGGAGCAAGAGAAGGAGGAAGACTCCAGGGGCCAGTCACCCAGCTACACAGCAAGCCATGGAGTAAGAAGTAAACAAAGGTATATAGTAAGGTAAAAGCCCATAGACAAAAGGCAGATGGGATAATCTGACTTAAGAAACACTTGCTAGAAATAAGCCAAACTGAGGCTGGGAATTCATAAGTAAGAATAAGATTCCATGTATTTATTTGGGAGTTGGGTGGCAACCTCCCCACCCTAAACAGTAAAGAAAAAAGAAACCAGCAACAGTCCTGGAAGACATTGTTTCCTTGGAGTCAAAATATTCTTAATGACTGTATATATATATATATATATATATATATATATATATATATATATATATATATAGAAAAGACATGTTAGTCCAACTAACACACATTTTGGTCTTTGTTTCTAGAAAAGATCGCATGCTATAGCCCAAGTCAGTTTGGATTTCTGCAGCCCAGGCTGGTCTCCAACTTTGGCAGTCCTCATGCCTCACACACCACCATATGGCTGACTTCTGACACACCTTCACCGGGTAGACTCAGTGAAATAACTGAACCAGGCACCCCATGTAGACAAGATCCAGACAGACATCCTGGAAAGAAGAATCCACAGTGAGAAGTGAGAACACCTCCAGTTAAGAGCCTAGTATGTCTTTCTGTCTAACCAGAGAATGTGTTTACATCTTCCCAAACATAATTACCTTCCTGGTGTTTAAAATCTACTGCATAAAGGAAATCTGCTAACCCCAAGACATGGGGGAGGCCTTCTTGCTCTTGCTCATCTGCAGACAAGTATTTTGTTTACTCGGCAGCGAGGGGTGTGATGGGGTCTTCCCATGACTCATCCGTGTATCTCAACATGATAAACACGTTTTGTGTGTGTATGGTATATGTTTGCATACACGTGATAACAGAGAGTACAAGAGGACCTTGGGTGTCTTGCTCTGACATACTCCACCTTATTCTCTTGGAGACATGGTCTTTCCATGGCCCTGAAACTAGGCTGGTGGCCAGTGAGTCCCAGTGATCCTCTTGTCTCCACCTGCCACCCTGCTGTCCCCAACACTGCAGAGATTTTAATTGGGGAGGGGGGGATCATGGAATTTGCCAACAGGTGAACAATATACCTGACTTTTTATATGGACACTAGGGTTTGAACTCAGATCCCCATGCTTATACAACAAGTGCTCTTGTCCACTGTGATGGTGGTGGTTTGGATGAAAGTGGCCCCCATAGACCCATAGGGAGTGGCACTTGGAGTAGGTGTGGCCTTGTTGAAGGAAGTGTGTCACTAGGGGTGGGCTTTGAGGTTTCAGATGCTCAAACCAGGCCTGGTGTCACTCTCTCTTCACGCAGAACCAGATGTAGAACTCTCAGCTACCTCCTCAGCACCATGTCTGCTTGCATGCCACCATGCTTCCTGTCATGATGATAATGGACTAAAACTGAACTGTAAGCCAGCCCCAATTAAATGTTTTCCTTTCTAAGAGTTGCCACGATCATGGTGTCTCTTCACAGCACTGGGGATCCTATCAAAGACACCCATTGACTTGCCTCCCCAGTCTCTTGTTAGGAAAATCTTAAAAGAGCAAGAAGCCCTGACCAGTGGGTACAGAAGCAATGCAAAGTTCATGGGATTCTGGGTTCTAGAAAAAGCACTTATTTTCAATTTTTGGCAGGTTCAAGGGTCATCCTGGAAGACCATTAAAAGCACAGTGCCCACACCAACGTGCTGACTCTGAACCTGTGGCAAGGGACCTAGGAGTCCCTATTTTTAACAAGTTCCCTAGATAGTTTTGAGTCACACCAAAGCGTGAAGATCACTTGACACAACTGTTTTGAAGAATTCTATCATGCTTAGCACTTAGGGCAGAGGTGACTTCCTATCTGGCTCCTTCTGCCACACTGACGAAAGCTGTTTTAAAATAAAATTGGCCATGCAAACCTACTCCTACAGTACTAAAGACCCGGCATTGAAGCTGTTCCTTTGTCCCTTTCTATGATGCACAATGGAAAAGAAAAAAGAGACACCTGCCCAGAAAATTCTGGTTTGGTTGAAAGCTTAACATCATTTGAGGACCAGGAAACAAGAATGAGTATTCATAATAAAATTCTATTTCTTGTTTTTTTTAAATTAATATGTATGTGTATGCCTGTGAATGTCTGTATGCATGTGCATGTAGGGGCCCACAGAGGTCTGAAGAGGGCGTCTGACTTCCCTGGAGCTGGTGTTACAGGCAGCTGAGAGAGACCTGAAGCAGATTCTGAGAACCAAACCCGTAATCACCAAGCCATATCTCCAGCTCTGCATTTCTGGTTTTATTTAGGGAGTCAGGATCTCTGCTCCTTTCAATTTTACTTAGTTATTTGTTTATTTGCTTTGGGGTTGTATTTTTTTCATTTTACTTTTTATTCTTTTTAAAATCAGAACATTTATTTTTCAATTTTAATTCTATTGTATGTGCATATGTGCACTCGCATGTGCGTACGCATGCTCACGTGTGCATAGCATGCTTTCATACACACGTGGAAGCCAGAGGACAATTCTCTGGAGTCAGCTCTCTTCCTACCATGAGAATCCTAAGAAACACACTCACATTATCAGGTTTGGTGGCAGGCATCCTTACACTTGGAAACATGTCGCCAGCCCCCTGCTTGCCTTTTCGAATGCTGGATCTTGCTAGGTATCCCAGACTCACTTTGAACTCCTGACCCTCCTGTCTTTGACCCTCATGCATTTGCCCTTTAGGCCTACATCACAGTTTCTGGATTGATATTACGATCTTGGTTTGGTTTGGTTGGTTTGCTTGGGGCTTGTTTGTTTGTGTTTTATTATTGTTGCTGTTGTTTGAAACAGTGTCTCACTATGTTGCCCAGGCTAGCCTCAAACTGGAGAGCCTTCTGCCTCTGCTCCCTGAGTGCTGGGGTTATAGGAGTGTAATGGCACATGGATTTTCAATGTTAGCTTTAACAACTATCAATTCTCCAAATGAAGCCATACGACAGACTCCTGAGTTTCCATCAGACATATTCTTCTGTTATTTCCATATTTTTCCATACCATATCTTAAGTTAGCAGAAAAGTTTATATTCTTGTAGTTCTTTCTTAAAGGACATTTTAATTTATGGGTGTGTGTTTCTGTGATTGTATGGGGTATGTGCATATATGAGAGATGTCCACAGAGACCAGAAGAGGGTGTCAGATCCCTTGGAGATGAAGTTACAGGCAGTTGTGAGTCACCTGGCATGGGTGCTGGAAGCCAAACTCAGACGCCATGCAAAAGCAGCAAGTTCTTCACCATCTCTCCAACCCCTTGTATCCTCCTTCTCAGAGCTTAAGTTAGAATGGGGAATGCAGCAGGGGCAGGGTAAAGGAAAAAGGATTGTAGGTGTAGGTGTCTATTTAACTATTCATTTACCATGGGGGGGGAACACCCAAGCGCCACAGTCCACATGTGAAGGTAAGAGAATGACCCACAAGAGTCATTTCTCTCTGTGTAGAAGCAAAGGATTGAGCTCATGAACCCAGGTCCTCACTCTCGGCAGTAGGTACTGTGGAGACATCTTGCTGACCCTTCTACTACCCGCTTTTATATCCCAACTTGTCCCATAAACAGCAGCCTTGTGTCTTTCTGCTCTTCGATTCTTTCAGCATTCTCACAGAAAAAGGGGCTGGGAACGCTCTTCACAGGATAGCCCTGCTGAGTAAAAGCTCACAATGGACCCGGGGAGACGGCTCGGTGGGGTTAAACACGTGCCTAACAAATGGGAGGACCTAAGTTTTATTTATTCCTAGCGTCCACGGAATAAGCTGGGTGTGGATGCCCAGGCTCTAGTCCTAGCACTGGAAAGTAGAGACAACTGGATCCCTGCGACTCAATGGTTGGCCAGCCTAGCTTACTTCATGAGGTCTAAACCATTGAGAGACCATATCCCAAAGCCACAGGAGCCAATGCCTGAGAATATCAGTTAAGGTTGACCTCTGACCTCCACATGTATATAAAGTATGTGAGCACTCACTCACACACACACAAATACACACATATCAGAGATAGAGAGAAATGTTTACAATGTTGTTATGAAAATAAATGGTGTTGATTGACATAGTAACACACGCCTATTATAACAGAATTTGGGAGCTTAAGATAGAAAAATCACAAATCTAAGACCTTCCTGTGTTCAGAGTCAATTCTAAGCCATCCTGTCATATACAGTAAGAATTTGTCTCAAAACTGGGGGGTGGGGAGTCAGGAGCATGTCTTAGTCCTAAAGTGCTTGCTTTGAATTACCCAGTGAAGGGCTGGGGTGTGACTCAGTGGTAGAGCACCTGCCTAGAATCCCCCAGTGAGGGGCTGGGGTGTGGCTCAGTGGTAGAGCACCTGTGCCTAGAATCCCCCAGTGAGGGGCTGGGGTGTGACTCAGTGGTAGAGCATCGCCTAGCATCCCCAGTGGGCTGGAGTGTAGCTCAAAGGTTGAGTGCTTACTCATCTTTCTCCAGGTTCTGAATACCACCCATAGCATCATTTGAACAAGTGAATAAATACACCAATAAAATATGATGCAAATGGCTATGAGCGGATCAGCGTGAAGGGCATCTAGATGGTGTTTTCTCCAGGTCATTTTCTCCTCCCCATCCTATCTGCACCCTGGGCTGTGATAAGTGGCCACTGGCTCAAGGGAATCTTAGCAGGACTTCTTTCCCAAGTCCTTCTCCCAGCTCTGGTCAGGTGCCTGCCAAGAGTTGAATAAACAGTGGGCCAGAGTGCAGAGATAGATCAGGATCCAACCTTTTCTCCTCCTGGGCACAGCTAGCATGCAGTTAGCATGCAGGTGGAGTGTGGCTTAGCCGTATCACCTTCAAAAGGTGAGGATACGGGCCATGGATGGAGCTCAGTGGGTCGAGTGCTAACCTAGCGTGCACGAATCTCTGGGTTCCATTCCCAGCACTGCATAAACCAAGCATGGTGGTGCAACCCTGGAATCTCAGCAGCAGGGAAATGAAGGCTAGAGGATCAGAGTTCAAGGCCATCCTCAACTATGGGGAAGTTTGAAGATAGCCTAGGTTACACAAGACCCTTTCTCAAAACAAATAAAACAATCAAGCAACAAAACAAGTAAACAAAACAATGGCAGCAAAATGGAACAGATAAACTACCTTTACTAGAGAACAAGATCCTCCACGGAATAATTCAGTCCTACCATAGGCCCCTGTAACAATAGTCATCCCGAGCCTCTCAGCTAGGACGCCGGTTGCAGTGCATACCGGTCACAGGTCACAGGACACCCACAAAAATCTGCTCTTCAGGGTCTTCACTCCACTTTCTGAGTCATGAAACCCACTACAGTCACACAGGGAAACTCACAATCACCCGGCAGCTGTCTCTGCTCCCCGGCTCGCAACTGAGTTTAGAATTCGGCTGTTGACGTCCATTCGGAAACAGCTCAGCAATCTTTTCCTGTCTGCCTGCTCCCCAGGGGTGGCTCCTGACCATGGCAACTATTGCGCTCATTTTGATGAGTAATTCTTTTTCATTCCCCTGAAAATAAATAAGGGGTGGGGGTTAAGTGGTCCGCGGTGCCTACCCCAGCAATCTAGAAACCGAGGAACAAGAGGGCCACTCGACAAAGAGAAATGACAAACCCGTGTGAGTCATTTACGGGTTTATGCTGCATGTGTACATTGATTAAGCTCTGGGAGGGAAAGCCATTTTCCCTATCGGCTACCAAGTCATGTAGAGATCAGAGAATGAGCAGCCAGCGTGGAGCTCTGAACTGACAGATAATCCACAGATCAGGGTCCCGTCTGCATGTGAAGCCTCATCTATCCAGTGTGTTCTTTGACAGACACGGCCTCACTATGTAGCCTAGACTGGCCTTCAGTTCCTGATCGTCTTCTCCCTTGGTCATCCCTACCGCTCACCCACCCACACCAGTGCTGAGATTATAACATGTGCCTTGCATGGCCAGGCCTGGCTTTGGTGCTGCATGCATTCTTTTGGGGCAAGTGGTGAGATGCTAAACAAAGAAACTGAGGCTTGGCAATGGTGTGAGTCTGGTAGATGCATCAGGGGACACACTTCCCTACCATTACTGTTAGCTTTTCTGGGAGTCTATGGATGAGCAAGCATTGAAGGTAGGTGGGATGCTTCACACTGGAAGCCTGGCATTCTGGAGGCTGAGACAGGAGGACCACCACATATGAAGTTGAGGCCAGCTTGGGTTACCTAGTGAGTTTCTGGCTATCTTAGGCTGTGATGTCTCAAAAACAAAAATAGAAGGTCAGCAGCCTAAAGAAATGGCCCAGTAGTCAAAAGGGCTTGAAGCTCTTATAGAGGACCAGTCAGCTTCCCAGCATTCAAGTTGGGCAGTGTACAAGGCCTACAACTCAGCTCTAGGTAATCGGATATTTCTTGGGTCTCCAAAGAACCTATATACACCTAAAAATACATATAAATATAAAATGATTTATAAAAAATGAAAAGCAGGGAAGGGGGAGGGAGGGTCTGGGATTGCAGAATTTATTGATGAAAAGAAGGGAAGGGGGAGGGAGGGTCTGGGATTGTAGAGTTTATTGAGCATGCTCAAAGCCCTGGATTTATTCCCCAGCACCACAAAAACAAGACTTGTGAACTGGTTATTCGAATTTGTTTTCTAGTGTGATAACACTGTGACCAAAAGCAACTTACAGTCTGTATCATGAAGGAAGTTATCACAGACAAGCAGGAATGTAGAGGCAGGAACTGGAGCCCAGAACCACTGGCCTAGGCTTTCCCCAACAGCCATTAAGCAAATGCTCCACAGACATGCTCACAGGCCAATCTCATGGAAACATTGTCTCATTGGAAGTTCCAGCTTCCCAGATGGCCCCAGCTTGTGTCAAGATGACAAAGAACTAACCAGTACATGCCTGTATTCCCAATACTTGGAAGGTAGAAGCAGGAAGTTAGTTTGAGGGCAGCCTGGGACACATGAGACTTTGTCTTTTTGTTGTTGTTGTTGTTGTTCGTTTTTCGAGACAGGGTTTCTCTGTAGCTTTGGAGCCTGCCCTGGAACTAGCTCTTGTAGACCAGGCTGGCCTCAAACTCACAGAGATCCGCCTGCCTCTGCCTCCTGAATGATGGATTAGAGGTGTGTGCCACTACCACCCGGCTTGAGACTTTGTCTTAAGGGGAAACAAAGATAATTTTTAATAATCCTGGTGGGATTTTAATTTACCATTTTGTTATTTCCATTTTATGCTAGGCATCCATCTTGGTCCCCACCAGCTGTTTGGTCTCTGACTTTAGTCCTTGAAAGATAATTTCCTAGTCACCTTGACTCAGTGAACCACCCACCCCTCCCAAAAATATGCAGTTGTGACCTCATCCTTGTCATGTGACTGACTGCTCTTTGGTAGAGCAGAAAAATTCTTGCTTTCTTGCGTATGCAGACAGTCAAGTTCTTGTGGTTTTTGCCTTAAAAACTCTTCCCTCAAGGCCTTCTTGCTGCAGACTCCAAACGTGGCTCAGACATTGCTGTCCTGCTAGCAGTACCCATAAAAATCTGATTGAGTCTATGGTCTTTTCCCTGGGGTCACGAACTCCATAACGGTGGTGGTGGTTGGTTGGTTGGTTGGCTGAGCAAAGGTCCTGGACAGCCCAGACTGACTTTGAACTTGCTGTGTAGCAGAGGATGACCTTCAGTTTCTGACCCCTTTGCCTCTACCTCCCAAATGCTGAGTTTCTGGTGTGCTGCTGCTAGGCCTGGCTGGGTCTGCTTTTAAAAGCTGCAGTCATGAGTTGGCTTTTGTCTGTAAACGACTTGACTTCAGAGTTTAAAAATAAACGGGAAATCTGAGCACGCTTTCGTGTGAGAAGCTGGCTATCTACAAATATCTTTCTCTCTCTCTCTCCCTTTCTCTCTGATTTGGCAAAGAGACAAACGCTAAAGCCCTTTGTCGCCCCTAAATCAGTCACATGACAACTCTGCACTCCCCAGAATTATCCACTCCCTGCAGCAACGAGAGGTCAAGCATTCGTCGCCTCTGTGAAAGGCCAGAAAGTCAAGCAGGGCAGCAGAAAAGCAACTTGCCCAGTCTAAAAGTGCAATCCCAACATCCCCCTGGAAGCAGTCAACTCAGAGGTACAAGAAAGCTCCCTGGGCCAGCCAGTTGGCACAGTGGGAAGAGACACTTGCTACCAAGCCTGAGATCCTGAGTTCAATACTCGGGACCCACATGATGGAAGGAGAGAACTGACTCCCGCAAATTGTCCTCTGACTGCCACATGCGTGCTGTGGCACTTGTATGCTACCCCCACCAACACACAAAATAAAATAAATAAAAATGTAAAACATAAAAATTTTAAGACTACCCCCAGGTTCCATTCTGCTCCAGGGCAATAGTGCCCAGGTCCTCCAGCTTGACTGTGTGCATTCTGTTTGGTTGGGGCGACCTCTATGCTTGCTCCTGGGTTCTCCACATTTGCCCAAGCAACTCCTACCCTGCCATGCAGGGACCGACAGACACCTCTAACACACAGCTGCTGTATTATGAAGGGACCTAGGGGGAATAGCCTCTGTGTCTCCAGTCATAAAGGTGGCACTGCCTTGTCTCTCTAGTCACACAAGCTGGGCTGAGTTACCCATTTCTCTGGAGGACGTGGCCTGGAACTGAAGCCCAATCCTTGGTTGCTTGAAACCCTGGCAATTCCTCACCAGCTCCCAAAGATTTTCTGTCACTATAGACCACGGTAGCAGGGTCTAAAGTGGGAATTCCTCTTCCTCCTGCTCCTCCTCTTCTCCTTCTTCCTCTTCCTCCCTTTATTGTTATTACTGTCCTCTATTCCTTTTCTTCTTCTTCTCTCTCTCTCCCCCCTGTTTGTGTGTGTGTGTGTGTGTGTGTGTGTGTGTGTGTATCAGACCATATTAAGCGACAGGCAATGGTGTATCTTCAATGCCATCAAATATCCTGGCCTCCAACTCATCATCTTCCTGCCTCTACTTTCCAAACGCATGCACCACCACACCTGGTCAAGTCACTGTCTTGAGATGATTCAAGTTAATGCTGAATATTGTATCCCTATGTAGACAGAGAAAAAGCAGACAACCAACTCACCTATACGGATGAACCGTTCAATCTCTCAGCATCCCAGGTTAGGGAAATAGCTCAATGGGCAAAGACACTTGTTGCCAAGTCTGACAACCAGAATTCGACCCTCAGGACCCACATAGTCAGAGAACTGACTCCTACAGGTTGTCTTCTGACCTCTGTGCCCATACAATAGCACATATATGCACATGTACACATATAATAAATAAATGTAAAAAGGAAACTCTCAGAATCACAATCTCCTTATCTGTAAACTCTCAATATGCATGTGTGTATATAGATACATATAGAATATATATATATGTCTTATCTATAAACTGTGACCATATATACACAAATATGTGCATATAGGTACATATATTCATAGTTTACAGATATATCCATACACTTATATTTTTCTATGTATATTTTCTACAATTAAGTATATTTTGATACATATAACATATATACATATATGTGTGTGTGTGTGTGTGTGTGTACATGTGTGTCAGCCTCCCTCACAGCTAGACATGACTACATGACCTGGTTTACCTGATCATGTGCTCCTGGCTGAACTTTGCAGCAGAAGTATGAAAACGCAGGAATGACATGGTGTCGCATTGTCTCTGGCACAGTAGCCGCATTCTCAGTCCTAAACCCTGAGTCATGTTCAGTGAAGAGAGACTGTGTTTTAAAATTTTAGTTTAAAAATTAATGTAATCTCATCAACAAAGATAATGGTAAGTTAATTCAAGTTTGCCTTTGACCACCTACACAAGTATCATGGCACAAAACTCCCTGGTAAATAAATACATTTTAACAAAAATAATGCCAGCACAATTAATATTTGTTTAAGGTCTTTCTCCCTTCCCAGATGTAGAAAACTCCCAGTGACAGTTTTCTAGGAATGTCAACAGAAATCTTATTTACAATAACAGTCCTGTCATCACTGTAATGGTTAAAGTAAAATGCTGCAGGTCCCTGGGTGGCAACAGTGGGCAGTGGGCCATGAGACCACGCCGAAGGCCCCTGAGTGGTGGCAGGAAGCAGGCAGTGGGTCCCTAGACCACGGCAGGCCATGAAGACAGCTGGGTCCCAGGCAGGAAGCCATGTGACATGTGAGAAACCAAGATGAATAGGCACACAATAGAGAGTGAAATTGGATATTTATTTAGTGGGTTATGAAAGGGAAGGGGAGAAGAAGAAAGAGGAGAGAGAGAGGGGGGGAAGGGGAGAACTGGGGAGAAGGGAGAGACAGAAGCTGCCTCTTTGAGAGAGAGAGAGAGAGAGAGAGAGAGAGAGAGAGAGAGAGAGAGAGAGAGAGGAAGGGACTCAGGCTGGAAGTTGAAGATCAGCTTGCCTTGGCGGATGGGGGAGCTAGTGGGTGCGGCTTATCTCTTAATGGGACAGGACACATCATTACATTCCCATCTCTTTTTTATAATAAAAAGGCAGGAGGTTAGGCACAACAGGTTAAAGGAATTGGGATGGTGGATTCTCAAGACTGCTTCCTGCTTATTTGTGAGCATCATCTGGCAGGTGTGGGGGGGTAAGACTTGAGAAGGCCTGGTGCTGGTCACATCCTGGCATAGTTGGTCTCTTTGCTCCTGTTTGGTGTTTATGGTATAGAAATACCTGGTGTCACTCACACCAGTTTAAGGTATTGGTAGAACAGAGGACAAAGTTAAGTTTAGAAAAAAAGAATTTTAGGACCAGATAATTGAGAGGGGTGTATCTGACCTGCTTAAGGTAGATCCTTGAATTCAGCTCCCTGGAACTCACAAGAATTCTTTGGGTTTGTGAAAACAGAAGTTTTGGACAGCAGCAGAATGATATGACAGATGTTTTTGCTCAATGAAAAGTATTTTTAAGACTATGGAAGGCAGCGTGAGAGAGAAATTTCATAGTGTGTATTTGTCCTCACACCTTTATAACTTGTAGGTACACACCTTAATAACTTGCATTTGTATTTTATGGAAAGTTGTTTGGTGAGGCTGTCCTTTTAAATGACAAAAACCTCTCAGTTGTCAAACTGCATCAGAGAGCTTTGAGAAAGATAACATTTTACTTGGTTATTGATTTTAAAACGACAGAAAATTTACTTGGTTGGCACCTAGAGCTACTCCTCAGGGTCCTCCATGGTCTCTGAGGGTCGTATTTGCCTTTTGCTGTTTAGCACAGGGCCTGCCTGGCTCCAGAAGATCCTGTGGGCTAAGAAATCTGTAGGAAGACAAGCCTACTTGACCTGAGCAGCTAGGCTGTTGATTCCACTGATTCTGTCCACTGTCTGGAGATCTTCAGTTTACATGAAAGGCAGTTTTTCCCAGTGGTCAGCGCTTGGCAGTTGAAGTGAATTGTCGATGGACATTGTTCTATGCCCATTTGTCTTCTGTCTTCTGTCTTCTTTGGAGGAAATAGAGTGCTGCTGCTAGGAACCAACATGTCTCTTTTTGTTATAAAAAGTTTTTAATAATTAAATATTTAAATGCCATATTTCCCAGATCTCTGAGCAGTTGAGGGCTATCTATCAGGCACAGCTACAGTATAGATTCTGCCTGGAGAGCTGGGTCCAAGCTTGACTGTACTCAGGCTGCTGTGGGTGAAAGTGTGGAGTTGTGCCCCTCTCCAGCTTAAGAGCCCTTCTCCGAGGATAGTCCCTGTCTAAAAACCTGAGATGTCCCTCTGGTTCTTACATCCCTGCTAGGTAACAAGTAGACCCCAGTATCGTGTCTTTAGACTTCAACATTCAGAATGATAACATTAACTATCATCTTCTGGGTTAAAACAAAAAAATACTTCCAATGTCAGCCTGGGTTGACGGGAAGAAAAGCAATTGAAATGCCTGCTGTTTCTGTAATGTGTGCGGGTTTATAAAGGACGGCGTCCACAGGGTCCCATCATAAAACAAGACATGAGGACAGAGAGTTGCATTCAATTTGCAGTGCCAAAGCTCCCATTAAGCCAATGAAGGGCTCTCCTTAGGAGTTAATAAGATCATAATAGCTAGGCATCAGTGTTCCTTAATTTCCTTCAGTAGTTGAGGCGTTTGCTCTCTGAGGAAGTCTCACAAAGTCATTTCAATCCATCCTTTCATCCCTATTCCTGGCAGAGTGATAATTGTCATTCTTTTAAACTCCATCCCTTCAGTTCTATTGCTAACAGAGTGATAATTGTCATTCTTTTTGGCTGCCTAGCATCTGATCCCTCTTAATAATTTTTTTTGAACTGCTAGTCAAACAGAAGCTAAAGTGCGAGGTACCATCTTGTTCAGCCTCCCTTGCAGCTACATATGGACACATGGCCTGACTTACCTGGATTCTGAGTCAGAAATCAGAAATGTGAAGGAGAAGAGAATAACATGGAGTTGGGCACATTGTGGATGGTACAGTCTGGATTTCTGAATTGGAAGCATTGCTGTATAGCAGGCATGTCTCCAGGCAGTCGCTGTACCCAGCAACTGTGAGCAGCATTTCTGTGCTCAACACGATACTCAAATCCCTCCAGAGCCTCTGGGAGCAGCTTGCTGTGTGGCTGATTCCATTAACTTGTTGTTGTCGTTGTTGTGGTGGTGGTGGTCACAAAACGCTTGACAAAAGCAACTTAGGGAAGGAAGGGTTCTTTTGCCTCACACTTCAATGGAGCAGTGCATCGTTGCCAGGAAGTCGCGATGGCAGAGTATGAGACAGATGTTTGCATTGTTTCCAAAGTCAGGAAGCAAAGAGCAATGGCTGTTGGTGCTCAGATCTCTGTCTCCTGTATTATGCAGTCTGCCCCTCCCTGTCCCTGTCCATGAGATTGTACTGCCAATATCCAGCCTGGGCCTTCAATTAATTCAGTTTAGAAATTCCCTCACAGGGGCCTGTGATGCAGTGGCACGGAGGATAGAGGACCTGAGTTTGGAACCCCAGTACTCACGTTGAAAAAGCCAAGCATGACCATAGGTGTCTATAACTCCAGGATAGCAGTTGGGGTAACAGGTAGCTGCCCCAGAGCGCAATGATCAACCATCCTAGACGATTCCAAGTTCAGTGAGGGGACGCAAAATCATAAGGTTGAGCGCAACAGGGGAAGACAGTGTCAATCAGTCTCTGGTTTCCAGAGGTGCTCACATGAACATAACATGCATGCACACATATACCACATACACAAAAATCAATCCATTATGGAAAAAAAGAGAACCTGGAGCTGGAGCTGGATCAGCAGTTTGGAACACATACTGCTCTTTCAGAGGACCAGAGTTTGGTGTTCTGATGTGGGAGTGATTTCTTTCTAATCTGTTGCTTTCATTGGTTAATTAATAAAGAAACTGCCTAGGCCCATTTGATAGGCCAACCCTTAGGTGGGTGGAGTAAACAGAACAGAATGCTGGGAGAAAGAAGCTGAGTCAGGCAGTTGCCATGATTCTCCCGCTGGACACAGAGGCAGGTTAAGATCCTCCCTGGTAAGCCACCAGCTCGTGGTGCTACACAGAATATTAGAAATGGGTTAGATCAATATGTAAGAGCTAGCCAATAAGAGGCTGGAACTAATGGGCCAGGCAGTGTTTAAAAGAATACAGTTTCCGTGTAATTATTTCGGGGCATAAAGCTAGCCATGCAGGCGGCTGGGTGCCGGGGATGCAGCCCTGCTGCTCTTATCACAACAGTGTTCAGTATCCATATCAGGCATCTCACAACCACCTGTAACTCCAGCTCCAGGGCATCCTACACCTCTGGCCTCCTTGGGAACCTGCACTCAACATGTATAGACACACACATGCACACGTGCATACACGCATACACAAATAAAATAAATCTTGTTTTTAAATAAGAAACGCTTTCACAGAGGTGCTCATGCCTCCTAGGTGTTTCCAAATCCAGTCATGTCAACTGTCAATATTAACGTCACACTGACATCTCTCCTCTGGTGTATGCTTCGTTCTCTTCCCCTTGGTGACTCTTTGTGTATTCTTCAGCAGCAGGCTTGCTTATGACTTCTTCCGAAAAGTCTTTCTTGACATATTTTTCCACTGAACTCTCTCAGCTTCTCGACAGAGCTATGATAGGTTTTGAATTATTTGGTTTCCTCCAGGATTTCATCATTAAACTTAATCCCCAGGTGCAACCGTGTTGGGAGATGCAGAGCTTTGGGAGATGGTTCGGTTGTCAGGGTCCAACCTCTTGAGAGGTCTTGACTGAGGGATGAGGGTCATATTCATCCCTCACCAGACACAGAATTCAAGACACCATTGTGGATGCAGAGAGACCCCACCAAATCTGCTGGTAGCTTAATCTTGAGTGTCTCAGTTTCCATACCTGTAAAAAATAAGCTTCCTTTCTCTACAGAGTACCTATCCTTGGGTATTCTTGTACAGAAACAAATTAAGATACACTTACATATTTTTTTAGTTTTTAATATGAACCTAAGTTTCTTTATTCATTAATGGTAATCACAGCACACAGAGGAGACTCCCACATCAGATAGCTTAATAAACACATTCAGATTATCTTCCTCTAGCCACCCTACACATAATCATGCATGTTCACATAAAAAAATAAATCTTGAAAAATTCACAGTGAAAATAAAAGTGGATTATTTAGTTTCAGATACTCTCCCATAGGATCTTTGACTAAAAATGTGTTATTTATTCAACTTCTCTCCATGCCCCCACATTTAGATACTCAAAATATTATTAGGTTGTTTTCCTATGTCCACCTCACAAGAGCCACAAACATTGTAGTGCAAAAGAGACAAGGGTTCTCTCTTGGTTCTAGAGTCTCCTCAGGGTGACTCTAGCCTCTCCTCTGTAAAAATCCACCCCCCCGTGACACCTGCTGTCCCCAGCATCGTCTTCCTCACACGGTCTCCCCGGAAACACTGCTCTCCTCCTCAGAGCAGCTGAAGGCGGCTTTCTTTGGGGGCTCTGGGGAGAATCAGATTGAGAGTGGAAAAACCGCACACAGAGAATGTCCTCAGTGGTATCAGATAGGTCCCCCGTGGGTACCAGCTCGCTTCCTGTGCCATCCTGTGAACTGGATTCAAAAGGTCATTAGTTCTGGGGTGGGAGAGATGGTGACTAAGAGGCTTGCCTTACGGTCTGAGGACCTGAGTTTGAGCCATCTGCCCTCTCGTTTGAAAGCCAAATGAGGGTATGATGGGTTCGGTGGCATAATGTCCTTGCTACCAAGACTGAAATCCTAAGGTTTCTCATGGTGACCCCCATGGTGGAGAGAACTGACTCCCACAAGTCATCCTCCACTTACTCTGGTACACATATAAAAAACTAAGCAAAAGCCGGGCGGTGGTGGCGCACGCCTTTAATCCCAGCACTCGGGAGGCAGAGGCAAGTGGATCTCTGTGAGTTCGAGGCCAGCCTGGTCTACAAGAGGTAGTTCCAGGACAGGAGCCAAAAGCTACAGAGAAACCCTGTCTTGAAGAATCAAAAAAAAAAAAAAACCTAAGCAAAAAAGTTACTAAAACAAACAGAACAAAACAAGAACAACAACAAAAATAAAACTTTCACAGGCCAGGAGTAGCGGGTGGTATGACCTTATGCTCCCAGCACTTGTAAAGTAGAGACTCGAGGGACCACTGAGCCTGCGTAGTCAGTCAGTCTAGCCCACCTGGTTGAGTTCCAAGTTGAGTAGAGACAGTGTTCCTGAGGAACGAAACCCAAGGTTGTCTCTCATGCATGAGCTCACTATTCTCCTTCTTTCCCTCCCTCCCTCCCTCCCTCCCTCCCTCCCTCCCTCCCTCCCTCCCTCCCTCCCTCCCTCCCCTCTCTCCCCCAACTTCTCTCTTTCTCCCAAAACAACAGAACTAGATGGAGAGGGAGGGCTGCGTCCTAAAACACAAGGCCAGGGTTCTCCTTCCCAAAACTGATGTCTTGGGGGGGGGAACAACACTAAGAATTGGCGCCCATATTGGGGGAGGAGGATCCGCCATCCCTCCTTGACTCTGGAATTCTCCAAGGGAGGCCTAGCCTTGGGTCCTCAGAGAGCAGAGGGCCCCTCTAAAACACACTAATGAGTCTCCAGGTGCTAATTAACTGGAAGGTAATCACCAAGTCAGCATCAAGTAAGATTTTTTTTTCCCCTCTAGCTCATCTGTCTCCTGCTTCCCAGGAAGGAGCTTGAATTACATCAACCTTGTACTCCACCAAGTGGAAGCCTGCTTAACCAGGAAGAAGTAGCGGGAAATGAGAAGGAAGTCCAGGGGGATGGGAGGGGAGGAGGGGGAAAGGGAGGGAAGAGGAGAAGGGGGAGGAGAGGGAGGAGGATTGGGGAGGAGGGAAGAGGAGAGAGGAAGCAGAAAAGAGATGTCTTCAAGCCTTTTGGTCTCAGGACTTCCTTACACTCTTAAAAATTACCAAGGACATCTGTTTATGTGTGTGACATCCAGCGATCACTAACACTGTGGAAGGGAGGGCTAGAGGTTCTTTAAATACCGTTTTCAGGCAACGACAGGCACATCACACTTAAATGAGAACCGTCAGGAAAGCACAGGTTAGTGGGGAGAACAATCCTGCTTTCTGTTTTGGTTTTTCAGGCAGGGTCTCCCGTTTTACTCACTCAGAAGCAGACACTGACCTTGAATGGCTCATCCTCCTGCCTCCACCTCTCCAGCAGGAGATGATAGGTGTGCACCACCACACGCAGCTACCCTCCTTCTAACAGAAGCTCAAGAACCTAGAGAGCACTCGATCTGGGATGCACAGCAGCCTCACTGCTCCTGGCTGTGCCGCCTCGGGTCAGCAGCTGACCTCTGGATTGCCCTTCCTCTGAGAGTGGTTTTTAAAGTGCTTATCACCACATGTGGCCTCTGTGAGGTTCTCAGCAAATTCTCATTTCTGTCCAGTTTTTTCCATATAAGCAAAGACGACTTTTCTGGCCCCTGGGAGACCAAGTCACCTGCCGAGGCAACTCTTGCTGCAGGAAAGGAATTCAGCCTCACTGGTATTTTTATTATGGTGTGTATGTGTGCGCACACAAATGATGGTAGGTGCAGATGTGAGCAGGGGCACACGCATGTGTGCATGTGCCTGCGAGAAGCCAGGGGTCAACCTCAGTTATCAGTCCTCAGGATGCTAGCCTATACTGTGCTCTGAGACGGTGTCTCTCACCGAACCTGGGGTTTACTGTTGGAGCAAGGTGTGCTGGTCAGTGAGACTCAGAGATGCACCCATCTCCACCTCTCAAGCCCTGAGATTACCAATGTGCACCATCATGCCCAGCTTCTTTATGAGAGTTTTAGAGACAGAACTCACTTCCTCCTGATTGCCAGCAAGCACTCTGCCAAATCAGCCCATTTGAAAACCCAGCTGCTTCCTCATTTCAAACATGCTCACAGATCTCATCAGTGCTGCTGGGCTAGAGGCCGCGGTTGAGAACCACACATGTGGCCCTCTAAGAATTCAGACCTTGCAGATAAGCAAAACTTGTTTTTGCCAATGTGGCAGTGTGTGCCTGCCATCCAGCACTGGGGAAACGGCAGGAGGAGGACTGTGAATTCAAGACCAACTTGGGCTACATAGCAAGACTCTGTCTCCAACAAAACAAAACAGAAAACAAAAGTTGTGTCTTTCAGATGGTTAATGAGATCCAAGTCCTGGAGGGTTCTTAGAAGCAAAGAGTTTCCTGAGAATAAGAAGTGCTTCTAAGAAAAACAAAAGAAACTCTGGCCTCATTAACTCTTTTTTCAGATTTCCATAAATAAATCTTTTATATCCAGGCCCCACCTTACAAGGCCCTCCTACATGCAGAGAAAAGACTGTGTGGCAAGGATGTCACAGACCTTCCTTAGCTCCCCGTGGCCATGGCTTTCTCATCTTCCTTCTGCCTCTAGTTTTTTGTTTTGTTTTGTTTTGTTTCTTCCAGTTCTTGTGATTGAACCCAAGGCTGCATCTATTCTACAAAAGAGTTACTGGCATTCCTCCAGCCCCTCACTGGGGGATTCTAGTCAGGGGCTCTACAGCTGAGCCACACCCCAGACCCTCACTGGGGGATTCTAGGCAGGTGCTCTACCACTGAGTCACACCCCAGCCCCTCACTGGGGGATTCTAGGCAGGTGCTCTACCACTGAGTCACACCCCAGCCCCTCACTGGGGGATTCTAGGCAGGGGCTCTACTGCTAAACTATATGATAGTATTATAATTTATATACAATATTAATTTCAATAAAATAAAAAATTCTTCATTTAACAGCTTCATGCTTTTATCTTTTAGTTATTGATAACACATATTGTACCTTTATACACTTTGTACAGTCAATTATAAATTACAAAGCTATACCTCCATCTGCTCTTAAAAGAAAAATGACTTAAGACATCCTCAAACATGTTCTCCTTATGCTAGTATCTTATGATGGGACTCTTGAGACAGGTCTACTTTTTCCCATTAAGCCAACTCTTCCCGGAGTTGTAAGGGAATAAGAGTCTCGGTAAGTCTGTAAGCAGGAGAGATGTAGGGAGCTGTAAGACAATTCTGTGAGAACTGTCAGGGTCAAGATGGAGTCACTTACACCAGACCCTAACTCCATGAGGTCAAGTAGCCATAAATGAAGTCAAGTCGCTCACACACCCACATGCTTACAATAAAAGCCATCGCAAATATTCTCTCAAAAACCACACACTAAGGCTAAAGAGCTGGCCCAATGGCTACGAGCACTTGCTTCTCTTACAGAAGACCTCAGTTCGGTTTCCAGCACCCATATCAAGCAGCTCACAACCACCTCTGACTCCGGCCCAAGGGAATCCAACATCTTCTTCTGGCCTTTGTGGGCACCTGTACACACAGGGTACACATACATGCTCTCAGGCATAAACACATACACACAAAAAAAGTCAATAAAAATTTTAAGTTACAACTACACACACACAAACTTCAAATAAACAAATAAATCTTAAAAAGAAAGCCAGGTGTGGGGACACTTGCTTGTAATCCCAAAGCTGGAGAGGTGGGAACGGATGGATACCCGGGACTCACTGGTCAGTCTAATGGTCAATGTCAGGTTCCCAGTGAGAAACGCTGTCTCAAAAAGCAGGTAACAACACCCAAAGTTGACCTCTGACCTCCTCACATACCTATACACACATATACAGCTGTGCACATACAAATATGCTTATATACTCTTGCAGGTACCACACACACACACACACACGCACACACATGCACGCACACATGCACACGCTCATCCACACTGGAGAAATTGAATGCCTGACATTTGTTCCCAAGTGGAGCCAATGTTCTCCTTGCTCTCTCAGCTGAAGGTGCTGTAGAAACAGACCAGTGTTTGAGGAAGCATCAAGCACAATGCAAAGAAATTCCTTCAGGCACCAAAGACTGGGTTTGTGTCTCAGGTTCTTGTTTTTATTGTGACTAAGGAGGTAGCCAGTGTGCCTGACCAGATGAATGTGTCCTCAAGAACTCTTCCTTCTCTTTCCCTGTGGTAAGGACATTCATACTAGACTAAGAACTTTCTAGACAAGGGCTCCCTGGAGATGGAAGAAGTTCCCAGTAACATGTTAAGTGCCACTTAAATCCTGGCCCTGGTTTTCCTGCCTGGTTGTTAGCTAAGCCCTGGGCTGTTGGTCTGGGATGGCTTGACCCTCTCTTCTCTCTTGTCCCTTCCTTTGATTGTACAACCTGGCAGCTGCTTCACTTTCATTCCCCTGCCTGGCCTCAGCTCTATGGCCTTGAGCCCTGGGCCTTGAGCCCGTGGGCCCGGAGCCCAGGAGACCTTGGTGAACACATCTTTGGACCGCTCTCCCTGAGTGCCTGGATTTGATTATTTCCAGCATCGCTGGTGTTCTCCTGACCTGATCTCAAAAGCACATAATTATGTCGTTAGCAGCAGGACACAGCTTACACGCGTCCTGATGGTGAGGGTCAGCATGAGCTGGTGCTTCTACAGGGATGGAAACAGAGCAGGAAGCACACACAGGAAGAAAAGAAGGCTGGCCGGGATTGAGCTGTGCTTTCAGGCACGTTGATGGTGGAGCCAATGAGGTCCTTGCTGACATTTATGGATAATGAAATTCTGTTACTATGGCAAAAAATACCTGAGATAAGCAACTTAAGAAAGTTGCTTTGGCTCACACTTTCACTGCATGATTACTTGGCCCTGCTGCTTTTATGCTAAAGTGATACAGGGGAAGGGGGAGAAAGTGCTTTTAAGGTGTTCAATAATAACATTAAAATTCAGGGACTTCAGGACTGGGAATGTGACTCATTCCCAGATTTGCCTAATATCGTCAAGGACCTAGGTACCATGCCCAGCATTGCAAAGCAGTAATGATGTTGACTGGGGATGTATCTCCATGGCAGAGTACTTGCGTAGCACATGTAATGCCCTGGGTACCATCCTCAGCATCACAAAATAAGTGATGATGATGATGATGACGAAGAAAATGATGATAATGATGAGGATAGAGCTGGGGATGGGCATTATGCTAATGATGGGGTTAGGGATGGTGATGGTGAAGAATGTGATGGAGATGTGCATGATGTAGTGTGAAGATGGAGTTGGGGATTCGGATGATGATAATGATAGGGTTGGGATGGTGCTGATGTTGATGATGGGGACAGTCACGTATCTCAGAAGTAGAACACTCTCCTAGGATGTGCAAGGCCCTGGGTTCCATCCCCAACATCACAAAATTAATTAATTACTTAACTAATTAATTAACAAGATAATTAATTCAGTGACTCAATCCCTTCTTTATATGTAACTGATATTTATTGCTATTGTGTCCTATGTGTATTGTGTGGATAAACACCACAATGGTTTATGCTTGGAGGTCAGAGGACACTTTGCAAGAGGAGTCAGGTCCCACCTTGGTCCTGGATATTGAATGCACAAGTCATCTGGCTGGGCAGCAGATGCTTTTACCTGGTAGCCATCTTATCAGCCTGATTTAATCACTGTTTATACAAAAATGAATTCAAATACATTTTAAACAGATTCTTATTGTCCTGGCTGTCCTGGAACTTTTTATGTAAATCAGACTAGCCTTGACCTCACAGAGATCTGCCTGCCTCTATCTCCCAAATGCTGGGATTAAAAGGAGATGTACAACCATGCTTGGAAGAATTTTAAATTTTCTAAGGAAAAAGTGAAACAATTAGAAAAAGATTTCGTTGAATAATCTTGAAGCTGGTGAGACTCTACTGAGCCACTCACAAAACCCAGGAGCACAGGAGAGAATGTAGCAAATTGTGCTAAAGAAAGGGTAGAAAGTGCAAAAATGATTCACACACACAGATGGATAGCTTTTTAAGCATTTTTGGAGCACTTCCAAATCAACAAGAAAAATATCTAATCAAAAGAGAAAGGGGAAACCAGTGGAGATGGTTTATCAGGTTTCTGTTGCTGTGAAGAGACGCCGTGACCATAACAACTCTTACAAAGAAAACATTTAACTGGAGTGATTTACAGTTAAGAGGTTCAGGCCATTATCATCATGGTGGGACATGGTGGCATGCAGACAGACATGGTGCTGAAAAAGTAGCCGAGTGGCAAGAGCTGCGGGCAACAGAAGTGTGTCTCACTGGACGATTATCTTGAGCACATACGAGACCTCAAAGCCCACCCCCACAGTGACACACTTCCTCCAACAACAAAGCCACACCTCCTAATAGTGCCATTCTCTATGAGCGTAAGGGGACAAATTACATTCAAATCACCAGGGCTCACTGTCAAGCCTGAGAACCTGAGTTGGATCCCCAGGGCTCACATGGGGAAAGAAATAAACTAGTTCCAGCAAGTAGTCTTCTGAAAGCCGCTTGAGTGCTCAGACACACACACACACACACACACACAAAGTGTGCATGCACACGCATAAACATATGCACAAACATACACATAAGAAAATGGGAGTCACACACGGGGATAGAAGTGTAAATTAATGATGCCTTTAGAGATCTGGTTGGGACTCTTGTTCCAGATTTAAATTTAAAATTCCACATGCCCTTGGGGGGGCATCATATACTTCTGGGAACTTATTATAGATACATTTCCAGAACCAGCTTTGATTTTCCGCTCTCTCTCTCTCTCTCTCTCCCTCCCCTTCCCCTCCCCTCTCTTTTTGACAGTCTCGCTGTTTATGTACCTAAGCTAGTTCAAACTCTAATCATATTATACCTGCAGTCAAGGAGAAAGAGGCTTAAATGAATGCATGCACACTAGTCTTCACCTTGTTTTCTCACTCTTATACAGCTTAGTGTCTGCTGCCTAGGGCATGGTGGTGCCCATAGTGGACTGGGCTTTCCCACTTTAATTAATACCATCAAAATAATCCCCCATACGCTGGCTCATAGGCCAACCCGGTCTAGACACTCCTTTGTTGAGACCCCTACCCAGGTTGTGTCAATCTGACAGCTAAAACTAGTCACTAAGCCAGGTGGTCATACAAATCTCCATTTCCCTCCTTCTCCTCTTCCAACCCTCTCTAGTCTCTCCCCACCCATATGGCAAGAGCTCAGCGAGGAAAAAAACAAATACAACTATAACAACATTCCAGAAGGTATCTGAGACAGAGTCTCCCTCTGTAACCCAGGTCAAACACAGTCCTCCTGCCTCTGCTCCCTAGATGCTGGGATGCCAAGCATGTCCCATGGAGATGCCCGATTCTGCTTCTCAACCTCACTGATTTCCTCTTTAACTTTTGTTCTCTTCCTCCTTGTTTTAAACCCTTGTTTTAAGCGTAACCTGCTTATGCCTTCATGAGGGCCCCATACTGAAAATACAGGTGATTTTTCTCTCTCCCGTTTCTACATAGAAAAAGGCCACTCGCCAGGCTTCTAGAACCCAATCCCAGAGGTTTTGGGAGTTTTTGGTTTTTCATATATTTGGTTTGATTCTCCCTAGGGATTCTATATTTGCTTTCCTTTTAACAGTTTAAATTTGGCAATTCTGAGTTTTAAAAAAATGTAAAGCTTCAGTTCTCAGAGTTGCTGTGTGTATTTTAGCTCAGAGGTGAGAGGCATGGATGGAACATCCATCACCCCAGGGACCACCAGGCGCCAGGCACTAAGTAAATTGTTCAGCTGAGCTTTTTCGTAATGCTGAAGGCTGAACCTAGTACCTCGCACATGCTAAGCAAATGTTCTGCCATTGCACTGTACCCCCAGACCTCTTTCTCTCCCTTCAATTTTTTTCTAAGGTTGCCCAGGCTAACCTTCAACTCACTCTGTAGTCCTTGAACTCACTCTGTAGCCCAGGCTGTCCTTGAACTCACTCTATAGTTCAAGCAGGCTTTGAACAAATTCTATAGCCCTGGCAGGCCTTGAACTCACTCTGCAGCCAAGGCAGACCTTGAAACTCACTCTGTAGCTTAGCCTGGCTTTGAACTCACTCTGTAGCCCAGACAGGCCTTGAACTATGATCCTCTTACCTACCTCCCAAATAACTAAGCTAACAGGACTGTGCCACCAGGCCTGGGGCTCCTTTGAAAGGTAACATCTCTCAATGAGTGCTGTTTTCCAGTGAGGAGGACAGCTTCTGAGCTCAGGACAGCAGTAAGCAGGGCAGCCACAGGGAAAGAGGAACTATCAGGGACTCACATTCCTTTCCCAGCAGAAGATGCCAAGGAGTTTAGGAAATGGGGCAGGAGGAGAAGGATCCAGGTCATGGAACATTTACAGAATGCTCCAGAGTGGCTGGCCATTCTGAATTTTTCTCATATTCCCCTCGGCTGTGTGGAAACTTCAGCTCAGTGTTCTCATGTCATAGCTACATGATGTCAAACATCTGTTTGCTAGCAAATAGTTGGATAATTGAAAACAGCATTTGTTGGAACTCCAGGCCCCAAAACAACTTTGCGAGGAGTCTCTCCCCGCCACCCACTCCCACCTTACAACCCGGGCCTTCAGCCACAGAAGTCTTCTGGGGAGCCTTACAATGCACAGACTGCTTGGAAGAGGGTTTTCTCGACAGTGCCAGAGAGTAGACATTTGGCTTCTTGGACTCAGATGTCTGGATATAGAAATGCTCGTGTTTATACAGATGTTTTGGTCACCAAAACAACACCAAAGGCATCAGGGGAAGTGGCTTCTCTGTCCCAAATCTGCACGCCTGCACTGGTTTTGACTCTTCCCACTGAGCTGAACTGATGAGTTTTAAGTAAAAAACAATTTCATTTCATATTGACCTATTTAATGTGATTAATTAGTGTGTTTACTTATTTCTTATTTCTTTATTACAGTCTTGGGGATGGAATCCAAAGCCTTATGTATATTACACAAACACTCCACTGCTGAACTATACCCCCAGTTCCCCACTGGAGGATTCTAGGCAGGCCCTCTACCAGTGAGCCATGCAGTCAGGATTTCACAAATCTACACATGCATGTATCTTGTAAATAACCATAAACATTGTAACATATATAAGTGTATATATTTATATATATATATCACATATTTTATCAGTCTGTATTGCACATATATAAATGCATGTCATAAATATACATTTTACAGAAATACATTTGCAAATTATATATATTATGAAGGTATATCAATGTAAAAATAACACGCTACATTTATATACATATATCACAAATATGTACTTTTCAAATTTATGTTGCAAATACATATTTTGCAAACATCCATATTGAAAGTATGTAAATATACATTGCACATATACATTATGCAAATTTAATGCAAATAAATGTATATGACTATATATTCATAACAGGTAACAGCTTGCACTAGTTACTTTTGCATAGATTTGACCAAAATACCCAGGAGAAACTACCTTAATGGGGAAGATTTCTTTAAATCACAATTTCAGATCACTCGGTCCACGGTCACTTAGCCCCATGGACTTGGGCAGGAAATCACAGCTATAGGAGTCTAGCAGAGGAAACTTTCCTTCATGGTGAACAGGAAACAGAACAGAAGGAAGGGGCTGCGAACTAGGTATAACCTTCAAAAGTACCCCCACCAACTAAAGCTCACCACCACAAGGTCTCACGGCCTCCCCAAACAGCACCATGCCCCAGAGAAGAAATCTTCAGATGGGAGGGAGTGTTTCATATTCAAATTATACCTGTGCCTTTTCTAGTTAGCCCACTGGGCTCTTTTGCAACATGGAAACTTCTAGTTGCTTAATTTCTCTATTTTCCCTCTTGTATACTGAACGGTCTTTGATTCTGTCCCTTCTCAGACTACAATCCCTTGTCCCCAGCACACTGCAACCCACCTGGGAAAGCTCACAGATGTATTAATTCTGTCCCATCTTTCAGATGACGGGGCATTGCTAGAGAAACCACGGCAGCTATACCACAGCGGGTACACCTCACTACTCGTGGCATCCCCCTGATGACACAATCTCCCACCATCTCTCCTGGTACTGCCTGGGCTGTATCTCATTGCTTAGAATTCAGATGCTGTCTCCCACCACCCCATAGGACATTCCCCTTTCCCCAGCTTGAACGGATGTGAGTAGCCATGTGCACAAATGTGGGGGTGCCCATGTGAGGAGGGAGGGTATCCGTGTACACATGTATGGGGTGTACATGTCAGGGGGGAGGGTATCTGTGTGCACAAGTCAGGGGGAAGGGTATCTGTGTGCACATGTGTGGGGTGCACACGTCGGGTGCAGGGCATCCGTGTGCACCTGGGTGGAGTTGCACATGTCAAGGGAGAAGGTATCTGTGTGTACATGTCAGGGGGAGAGAATCCACATGCACATATATGGGGGTTCACATGTCAGGGCGAGGGTATCCATGTGCACATGTGTGCGGGTACATATGTGTATACATGCATATGAAGGTCAGAAAGCTAACGTCAGATTTTTTTCAATCGTTATTTACATTTTTTAAAGACAGGGTCTCTCACTGAACCTAGAGCTCTCCAATTTCGTGAACTGGTCGACCAGTGAGTTCCAGGATCCTGCCTCTGTCCCCTCACTGTTGAGATTACAGGCCCACACCACTGTGCCCGTCTTCTTCGTGACTGTTGAGGATTGAACTCAGGCCTAATGCTTGCATGACCAGGGTGTTGCCCAGTGAATGATCTCCCTACCCCCATCCTCAATTTCACACATTTAACAAGCCCTCCCCCTAACTCTTCCTGTCCCTCTTTGACTGGAGGGGATATTTTTCCCAAGCTGGAAAAATCTTCTTAGAAAATAGATCCCAGAGTTGAGCTCAACTCAACGACCCTAGGTATACCATCAGTTTGAAGGAGAGACGGTAAATTCAGGAAGCCACCGATGACCTGATTCATATTCTATCCCTGAGCCAGACGGAGAAACCCTGTCTGGGAAATAGATGACAGAGGTGAAGGATGAGCCTTGGCAGGGACATGGATGCTTCTCCAGACAGCTTGGTGGTGCAGCATCCTAATGGGCCTTGCTCTGACACGGCAGTCAGTGATCCGCTAAGAGATACTTGGAGACATGAAGGTGCATTCGATTTCTCAGCTAAGTGCGATGCTTTAAAATTACGTGTGTGTGTGTGTGTGTGTGTGTGTGTGTCTGTGAAGTCTTCAGTTAGTTCTCTCCTTCTCTCATATAGGTCCTAGGGCAAAACTTGGTCAACAGGCTTAGCAATAAGAGCTTTACCCACTGAGCCATCACACCAGCCTATGATATTTAAGGACATGTGTGCTCCTTGGGTATTTTATTTTTCAAATAATTGTGTACGTGAGTATATGTGCATGTGTGGGGTGTGTGTGCAGATGTGCAGGTGCAAGCATGCCAAGGCATATGTGGGGAGGTCAGAGGTCAACCTTGAATGTAGTCCTTACCTTCTACTGTCCTTGGTACAAGGTCTCTTGTTCACCCTGCAGTTGCTAGGCTAGCTGGCCATGAGCTTGCAGAGGTCCTCCTGTCTCAGCTTCCATATCACTCTAGGATTCCAAAGATACACTGCCACATCTGCTTTGGTGTGGATTCTGGGGGCTGGGAACCCAAGTCTCCACGCTTGCATGGCAATGCGTTATCTTCCCAGCCCCAACCCTCAGATATCTTAGAATAACCACCCTTCTGTCCCTTAGACATATGCAGAGCACAGTCGCTCTTAGAAGGACAATCATACTATAAAACAACCCAACGGTTCTCTAACCCCTCAAAATGAATGACTGTTTCTCGGAATATTTAATGTGCCAGGTATTAAGCTGGTACTGTGTATAACACTTACTCGAGCCAGGATCTGCACTGTTATTGGTTAGACATTGCCAAAAACTTCAGCACCTTTTTATTTTCTCTTGCTCCAATACAAAAAAGACCTTTTCGGCAATTAGGCTCGGGCTGGCAAGATGGCTCAGTGGCACTCTGAGTTTGATCCTTAAGCCCCACGTGTTGGGAGGAGACGAATGACTCCACAAGCAAGTCATAGCCTGTGTGTGTACAGTCACATACATGAATAAAACATGATAAAATTCAACAAAATTCACTCACAAAACTGCCATTGTGGAAGCGGAAATGATTGCATGAGGAAATCACAGTGTTGTTAAGATGAAAATCCTGCTCCACTTGCCCCAAAAGGTTGTCCTGGGTCTAGAGAGATGACTGAGCAGTTAAGAGCACCGGCTGTTCTTGCAGAGGACCTGGGTTCACTTCCTAGCATACACACAGAAATTCGCAACTGTCTGTAACCCTAGTTCCAAAGGATCCAACACCATCTTCTGGCTTTCAAGTATACTTCATGCACATGGTGTATGTACATACATGTAAGCAAAACACTCATATGTATAAAACAAAACAAAACACACTTTAAAAACATGGTTCTCTTACCTTCACAAGCATGTGTATACAAGTGCATATTCACCTGAGCACACATGTATGCGCACACACACACACAGAGGCACACACCAAAAAATATCACCGAAGGCCATTCATATTCAAAATGTGTATTAAGGAACATCTAGTTCACAAATCACTCCTTCTGGAGAGCTGTGCGACAAGATACTGCAGTGCTCTTGAAAACCGCCTGAGCTCAAAGATAGACTTGTAGGAAATCACCAGCAAAGTGGACAAAGATTTATTACTAAGAGACACGTTTGTGGTATTCGTCATAATTGTGTTCAGATGAGGCTGCTACAGGCTGACTATTCCTGGCTTTTATAACCTTGATGCTATTATAGTATTGCTTCAACAATGCCTATAGATCGGAGAGCGGAAGATCCATTTATATTAAGACATATCACTCTGAGAGGCTTTTCAGGGCTTTTGTTTGTTTTCGCCACCAATGGCTGCTTCTTAGGCTTTGTGAACATCAGTGTTGGCTGGGAGTGGTAGCATCCACTTTTAAATCCCGCACTCAGAAGGCCAAAGTGGAAGGATCTCTGTAAGTTTGAGGCCAGCCTGGTCTACATGAGTTCCAAACCAGTCAGGGCTAGACAGTGAGATGCTGTCTCAAAAAACAACAACACCAAAACAAATAAACAAAACGAAACAAAAGGACAAGAGTGCCTAATGTTTCTATGCTCTTGCAGACTCTAGAAGGTTAATAAATTGTCTTTAAAAGGCCCAGGAAAATGCTAGTGTTAGTTGTCTGTGTCTGTCATCTGTGACAGTCTTCACTGTCAACTTAACTGGATTAAGAATGACATTGGAGACAAACCTCTAGGAATGTCCATGAAGAATTTTCTAGATGGGTTAACTGAAGTGGCAAGAGTCACCCTAACTATGGGCAGCCTCATCCATGGGCTGGGGGATCCAGACTGAGTGCAACGGAGAAAGTGAGCGAGCACCAGTGTCCATCTCTCTCTGCTTCTTGACTGTGGCACCACGTGACCAGTCTCCTCACGTGTCTGCTGCCATGCCTTCCCCATCACGATGGGCTGTACCCTCACACTGTGATCCAAATAGGGCTTAAAGCACTTTTCTCGGGAATTTGCAGCCACAAGAACACTAAGTGATTCAGTATGGCTGGTGGTTAGCTCGCCACGAGACTTTATTGTTTTGGTTGTGAGCCCAGCCTGGCTGAGCAAAGTCTCCAGCCCTCCGTGAGGCTTAGTAAATACACCTTCATCTACAGCAGAGGCGGCCACACTGCCCTGCAAACCGGAGTTCAGTCACATGGGAATTCTCCAAGAAGCATGGCCCAGCTGAGCTTCTGGAGTCAAAGTGTCACAGCATCTACGGCCACCAACATCGTTGACTGTGTCTCCCTGCGGGACAACTTCAGGAGCAGCTTGTTGTATTTCAGTCCCCGCCATTGCCAAGCTCGCATTGCTGAGATACTGAAGAAATGTCAAAAAAAAAAAAAAAAAAAAAAAAAAAAGAGTTTTTGCTAAGTTTTGGGTGATTGTTTTTCTTTAAGAGTGACTGGTGTTTCAAGAAGTAAGTCATCGTCCAGACAGTTTGCTGTCCTTAAAGATCCCCAAAGCTGTCACTTCTTAAGAAGATTTCTGTGTGTGCACAAGCACAAGTGTGTGTGTGTACATGAGTACACTTGTGTGTAAAGATGCCAAAGCAGGAAGGGAATGTCAATGCCCCGGATCTGATTTGCAGGCTGTGGGAGCTATCTGATAAGGCTGCTGGGAAACAAAGTCTGGTCCCCTGAAAGATCAGCACCTGCTCTTGCCTTCCATCTCTCGGTCCCATCAGACATGTCACCTGTAATAACTTTATTTTTGGTAAGTCTTGTCAGAAAAGCAAAGTCAGTTTTCAAAGTGAAACCTCTTGTGAAGAAAGCTAATGGCGACCACACCTGCATAGAGCATTCATACCCACAGCAGTGCGTGAGGGGTTGGTTCCCAGTCCCTCATCTTTTGTTTATTTAGCTTTTATATATGTGTTTCTTTTCTTGAGGCAAAGTCTCACCAAGTTGCCCAAGCTGGCCTTGAATTCATGATCTCTTTGGGTCTGCACCACCAGGCCCAGCTTATTATCATGTGTGTGTGTGTGTGTGTGTGTGTGTACATTCAACACCCACATGGGCACATGTGTGAATATACATGTGGAAACCAGAAACCAACACTCCGCATCTTCTGTCTTCCTTGGTCGCTGTGTTTTTCTAAGATAGGGTCTCCCACTGAACCTGAAATGAGACGAGACTGGCTACCCAGTGAGTCCCAGACACCCTCATCTCTCTGTCTCTAGCACTGAGGTTACAGACAGCACCCTCCAGCTTTTTCATTTGCGTTCTGAAAATCTGAACTCAGGTCTTCATGCTTGCACAGGACTTTGCCTATTGACCCATCTCCCCAGCCTTTATTTAGCTCATTATTATTATTGTTATTATTTTTTATGCGGGGTTGTTGTTCGGGAGGGAGAGACGAGACACGCGGGGTTGGGGAAGGAGAGACGAGACACGCGGGGTCCCACGTGGGTAAACTTTAATGGGGGAGGGTAACATACAAGGAACGGGAGTGCAGAGACGGAAGGAAAAAGGAGAAGGGGCGGGCGGGTTGGAACGCCCATTTTTAAAGGGCTCTGGGCATTCTGGGAGGAAATGTCCTGCGCGTGCGTGGTTTTCCACTGTACCATTGGGGTTTGTAGTCCACTTGGAGACTGTATTTTCTGCGCATGCGTGGCCTTGTCTCCAAAAGAACAGCAATTATCATTATCCTTTATTTATTAATCTTTAATTTATCTTTATTTGAGACAGGCTCTTGCTATATGTCCAAGCTGGTCTTGAACCCAAGACCTTCCTTCTTTATCTTCCAAATGTTGGCATTATAAGCATGAATTCCCTTGCCCATCTTTCCAGTAGAGATCCAAGAAAGAAAGAATCAGAAAGTTATGGTACAGCTGTTAAGTGCTTTAGTGCTGACATCAGCTAGCATGGCTTACTGTGTAATCAGGTTTGCACCCAGCTTTTTCCCTCTAGTGCTCGGGCTTGAACCCTGGGGCTCGTATATGCGAGGCAAGCATACTACCAACTGAGCTAGTTCCTCACCCTAGCCTTGAATCCTTACCCATCCCTGACCACATAACCCACCCTGACAGAACGTACCCATGCTGCCCTGGTGAGGCAGTGAAACTTCTCCAGGGCTGGGGAGATGGCTCAGTAGTTAAAGTGCTTGCTGCAGGTATGAAGGCCATAGTTTAGATCCTCAGAACCCTTAAGTGCCCGGCAGACGTGGCAGCCCACCTGTAATTCCAGCCTAGAGCCAGCTGGCTAGCAAGAATAGTTATATCTATGAGTTTGATTGAGAACTCCTCTCGGCGAATAAGGTAGAACCAATTAAGGATGGTTCTTAATATCAACTTTCACCCTACATACACACACACATGCACTTATACACGTGTACCCAAACGTGCATACATGTACATATGAAAATGGAAAAAATAAGCATAAAGTTCTTCCGGGTCCATTATCTGTACCTTCCACAGCATCTCCCCAGGATAAACAAAACAGCCCCCCAGTGTCCCAGTCAGGGACCTTGCCTACCCACAAGCACTCACTCCCCTCTCCTTTGCCTGTCTGTCTTCCAGCACACTCAGTATTCTATGGGGGGTCCTCATTGATTCAGCCCTGGGACAGCTAGGAAGCTGTTCAAGATGCTTTGGGAACCCTCCACCGAGCACGGCCGACATTAGCAGCCTGCTGAGTGTGACTTGGGCTATTGGCAGGTGTGAGGCTGAGAGGAACAATCAATGCCACCGCTGGGTGAGGTGAGGCGCCTTCAGCATTCTGAGCAATGTGGGTGCAGAAGCATCTTCCATCTCAGGACCAAAGACAGCCAAGGCACACAACTCTGGGCATCACAATCAGATTCGGGGGGGGGGGGTGTCAGGCCTATGGCCTGGCTTTGGAGCCAGTAAATAATCTTTGATTTCCATGGCAATGATCTCAGTGGGACAAAGCATCAACTCAAGGTCTGCAGAAACGTCTTGCTGCGATTTAACGCGTGTGTGGATAGGTGTGTCCATGTGTGGGTGGGTGGGTGGGTGGCATATGTATGTACCTGGATGTGGAGATCAGAGGACAACCACGGGTGTTGTTCCTTAGGTACTTTCCATCTTGTTTGCTTTGTTGGTGGTATTTTTTGTTATTGTTGCTGCTGCTGTTCTTTAGGCGGAGTCTCTTACTGGCTTAGAACTTGCCAATTTGATTTGGTTGGCTGGTTAGTGATCCCTAGAGGTGTCTGTCTGGCTGACTCCCCCAATATTGGTATTACAAGTACACACCACCACAGTCTGTTGCTATATATACACACACACACACGCACACGTAATATATATATTACGTGTGCGTGTGTGTGTGTGCACATATACATACAGGTACATTGAAGGCCCGAAGAGGGTGTCAGGTCTCCCAAAACTAGGTTACTGGCTGTTGTGAGCCCCCTGACTTAGTGCTAAGTAACTTAGTGCTAAGAACTGAAACCAGTACCTCAACAGATCACAACACGCTCTTAACTGCTGAGCCATCTCTCCAGCCCCATATATCCTGCTTCTATGTGTGAGCTTGAGGATCTGCCTCTCATCCTTGTGCTTGTGAGGCAAGCATTTGACCAGCTCACCTATCTCTCCAGCACCAGGCTTCAGTTTTTAAAAAAAGAAGAACTGTGTCCTCGCTTCTTTACATAGCCCTATGTATACACACACAGTCTAGGAACAGGAGGAGGGGTTTCGGTGATGCTCTACCCCAATCCTCACCTCCATCTATTTGCAAGTCTATCTCTATTTCAGCTTCCTCGGACCTGCTTCGTCTCCACCCTCTCGTCTCAATGAACAACCAAGACCCGCCCAGAGCACAGCTAATCTAATCATCTGGTTGAAACAGGATGGTCTGAATCAATGGACCGTTTCCAACCTCTGTCCCCCTGCAATCTATTCCTACAGATTTTCTTCCCCTTAGGATTCTGGTCTCAGCCAAGGAGAACAAAGTATATAAGCAAAAACCAAGAGCGAACCAAGGAAAGAGGCTTTCGTTTTTAATTTAAAGTCTTATTTTTTTCCATACTTTCTTCATCCATTCTTCCATTGAAGGGCATCTCGGTTGTTTCCAGGTTCTGGCTATTACAAACCACGCTGCTATGAACATAGTTGAGCATATACTTTTGTTGTATGATAGGGCATCTCGTGGGTATATTCCCAAGAGTGGTATTGCTGGGTCCAGGGGTAGGTAGATCCCAAATTTCCCGAGAAACCGCCACACTGCTTTCCAAAGTGGTTGCACAAGTTTGCATTCCCACCAGCAATGGATGAGTGTACCCCTTTCTCCACAACCTCTCCAGCAAAGGCTATCATTGGTGTTTTTGATTTTAGTCATTCTGACAGGTGTAAGATGGTATCTTAAAGTTGTCTTGATTTGCATTTCCCTGATCGCTAAGAAAGTTGAGCATGACCTTAAGTGTCTTTTGGCCATTTGAACTTCTTCTGTTGAGAATTCTCTGTTCAGCTCCTTGCCCCATTTTATAATTGGGTTGATTAGCCTTTTACGGTCTAGTTTCTTGAGTTCTTTATATATTTTGGAGATCAGACCTTTGTCAGTTGTGGGGTTGGTGAAGATCTTCTCCCAGTCAGTGGGTTGCCTTTCTGTCTTAGTGACAGTGTCCTTTGCTTTACAGAAGCTTCTCAGTCTCAGGAGGTCCCATTTATTCAATGAGGCCCTTAATGTCTGTGCTGCTGGGGTTATATGTAGGAAGTGGTCTCCTGTGCCCATGTGTTGTAGAGTACTTCCCACTTTCTCTTCTATCAGGTTCAGTGTGTTCGGACTGATATTGAGGTCTTTAATCCATTTGGACTTGAGTCAGCAGTAAAAAACAATGACTTTTGAATTTTGCATGCAAATGAACAGAAATAGAAAACACTATCCTGAGTGAGGTAAGCCAGACCCAAAAAAAGGAACATGGGATATACTCACTCATATTTGGTTTCTAGCCATAAATAAAGGTGAACCCAAAGAAAAACATATAGACATCCTCCTGGATATTAACCTTCATCAGGTGATGAAAGGAGACAGAGACAGAGTCCCACATTGGAGCACCAGACTACAACCCCAAGGTCCAAACCAGGAGCAGAAGGAGAGACAGCACGAGCAAGGAACTCAGGGCCATGAGGAGTGCACCCACATACTGAGACAATGGGGATGTTCTTTCGGGAACTCACCAAGGCCAGCTGGACTGGGTCTGAAAAAGCATGGGATAATACCGGACTCGCTGAACAGAGGACAATGAGGACTGCTGAGAAGTCAAGAACAATGGCACTGGGTTTTGATCCTACTGCACATACTGGCTTTGTGGGAGCCTAGGCTGTTTGGATGCTCACCTTAATAGACCTGGAAGGAGGTGGGAGGTCCTTGGACTCCCCACAGGGCAGGGAACCCTGACTGCTCTTAGGGCTGATGAGAGAGGGGGAGTTGATTGGGGGACGGGGAGGGATATGGGAGGCAGTGGCGGGGAAGAGACAGAAATCTTTAATAAATAAATAAATTAATAAAAAAATAAAGTCTTATTTTTTAATTATGTGTATTCGAGTATGGACATGTGAGTGGAGGTGTCCACAGCCCAGAAGAGGGAGTTGAACCCTCTGGAACTGGAGTTACAACTGGTTGTGAGCTGTCACATGGGTGCTGGGAATTGAACCTGAGTACTCTGGAAGAGCAGTCAGTGCTCTTAGCTGCTGAGCCAACTCTCAGGTCCCAAGGGGGATTTTATTAAGCAGAAAAGAAAGCTCGTGGCAATGGAAAGGAAACCTGAAAGTGGGCTGCCAACGGAGAGACTGTTTTACTTGCTTCAAATGAGGAGGTGGGCTTTGATTGCTTCATTTATATGCTAATTAGATGAAAGAGTAAGAACCAATCAGGAGGGAGCCTGCCAAACCAGGAAAGATTCTCATTCTCTTTTGTGACTCCATTCCACTTCCACTGCCCCTGATGCTATAGTGGATGTATGGCGGGGGAAATGAGGTATGAGCTTTTGTTTGTCTCAGAGCCAAGAGGTCAGTGAAATAGTTGTATATCTCTTGGTTTTTAATTACGAACTTGCGGGCTGAAGTTTTCCACAAATAGTTCCAGACTACAGGTTAGCATTGGCCATTGTGAATTCAATGCCCAGAACCCACAGAGTGGGAGAAGATCCATCACTGAGCCACACCTCAGCCCCTCACTGGGGGATTCTAGGCAAGGGCTCTACCACTGAGTCAAGCTTTCTGGCAGGTGTGCATATAAACAAACAAATAAGTATAGTTTAAATTAAAAGAAGAAGACAACAATGAACATGATGATAATGAAGGAAGAAGAAAAGAATGAGAATAAGAAGAGACCGGGCAGTGGTGGCGCACGCCTTTAATTCCAGCACTCGGGAGGCAGAGGCAGGTGGATCTCTGTGAGTTCGAGGCCAGCCTGGTCTACAAGAGCTCGTTCCAGGACAGGCTCCAAAGCTACAGAGAAACCCTGTCTCGAAAAACAAACAAACAAAAAGAATAAGAGTGTCTGGGAAGATGGCTCAGTGGTTAAAGAACACTGCCTGCTCTTCCAGAGGTCCTGAGTTCTATTCACAACAACCACATGGTAGCTCACAGCTATCTATAGTGGGATCAGATGCCTTCTTTCTTTTTGCTTTCTTTTTTTTTTATTTTTGGTTTTTCAAGACAGGGTTTCTCTGTGTAGCTTTGATGCCTGTCCTGGAACTAGGTCTTGTAGGCCAGGTTGGCCTCAAATTCACAGAGACCCTCCTGCCTCTGCCTCCTGACTGCTGGGATTAAAGGCATGACCACCACCACCCAGCAAATAGAAGGCACTCACATACATAAAATAAATAAATAAATCTGAAGAAGGAGAAGGAGGAGGAAGAGGAAAAGGGGGAGCAGGTGGTTCTCAGGAAGAAAAAGAATGTTCTTAGTCTTTGGCCTAAGTCATAGAAAGCACAAGTTTCCATTCCTAACCAAGGGCCCCCATCCCTACCTGTCTCATCCCAGGGGTCTACCTGCCTCCTACCTCCATCATTGTGAAGTATTTAACAGCACTGGTCATCCTGAAAGCTCAGTGTCTTCCCTGGTTTTTCCTCCTACCTCTTTGGCAATGGTCTTCTAAGTGTTCTCTTTCTGTATATCCAAGATTCTCTAGGGCTCCACACTGTGGCCTCCCTTCCCTTCTCTGTCTACAGGTTTCTCTGATCTTCCCTCAATGATTCCTTATCCACTTCCCTATTGCTTTGGATTTAACAACTTCTTGTTTATTGGTGATACCCAAATCCATGTCTCCCACATGTGATTTCCTAGGAAGACAGGAAGAAACATCAATCCACCCAAAATAAGGCACTGACAGACCAAAGAATGGATCCTACACAAGACCAGCTTCATGAACCAACAAGTGTGTTGAGGTGACTTACGGGCGCATCAGTGAGTTAAAGGCAGCTGTGTCACCAAAAGACCCACCCCAGAAAGGACGATAAGTCACAAAATCTACATCCCTGCAACTCCCTGCATAATTTTCAGGCAACTTTACAAAAGATTTTCTTCTCTAACAATGGTTTCTTGTTTATATAACCTTAGGGAGGGGGCCTTGTGAATCTTGTAAATTTCATGAGTTTCCTGAACTTTGTAAATTTCCTTAGTCAGGTGAGTCTCCCTCCAAGCCTCAGGAGATCATGTTTCAATTCAGAGGGTATAGCAATATGACATATCCATCTCATTCTTTTCTTTGAGACAGGACCTCATGAGCCCAGGCTGGTCTTGTGTAACTGGTTAGTAGGATGACCTTGAACTCCTGGTCCCCCTCCTACTTCACCTCTCAAGCACTAGCAATGCCAGGTGTGAATCATCATGCTTCAAATTCTCCCTGGAAACCCTTCCAAACACCAGAACTTTCAGAGTCTCTGGCCAGACTCATTGTCTTCCATTTAGGTCCACCAAGTGTCCCAAGGCAGGGACACCTGAGTCATTCTTTCTCTTACTGCTTTCCTTGGTGAGCAGAAAAACCCAAAATCAGTTGGAAGTTCTCCATCAAGTTCAAATCAATCATATTCTGATGCATTTCATTTTTTTAAAAAAAATAAAAGATTTAAAATATATGACATTTTAGGTTTGACTGTAGCACCAGCATCAGCATATTTTTTTACACAGCCCGTGAAATGCAACTATATCTATAAGCCCATTGAAGATGAGAAACCCAGTGGAGAAAAACACAAGGCTGTCTCTATCAAATAGTCATGCTTCAGGATAATTTACAAAGAACTCCAGCGGTTTCCTTGATTGACTAAAGAGCTTTTGCTTTCTCCAGACGACATGACGGCAAAAGAAGATGCTTATGCCATTTCCATCTCCAAACCTTATAAAATATTGACAATGATGCATTTGTATGGGTGTGTCCATGAGGCAGCATGTTGAATTATTAAACTCCTCTCTAAAAGAGCATTAGTATCTACTTCCCACTGGACCAAAAACAAAATCTAACTAGGATTCTAAGGGGGAAATAACAAAAGATTATCATTTGCTCTATATATAGAAAGCTGCATGAATAATTCATTTCAAGAGTTTTAATAGATTTCATTCACAAATACTAAAAAGGGCTGTTAGTTCAGGCTTGCTTTTTTTTCAAGATAGAAATAGACTTATTTTCCAGTACTAGAGATGGGACTGGGTTGTGTTTACTAGAAGCCATGCCCCAGACTCTCACTGGAGGTTTTCATAGCAGATGGTCTACTGTTAAACTACACCCCAGCCCCTCACTGGGGGATTCTAGGCAGGAACTCTACCACTGAGACACACCCCCAGCCCCTCACTGGGGGATTCTAGGCAGGTGCTCTACCTCTGAGCTATACCCTAGCCCCTCACTGGGGATTCTGCAGGGGCTCTACCACTTAGGTTTTTTTAAACCTCAGTTCATCCTTCTAGAATTGCCATCAGACTCTCCAAGAGGCATATCTCTTAATCTCTTAGTTGATTCCAGATCCCATAAAGCTGGGAGTCATTGTCCTCACACTATACATACATACATACATACATACATACATACATACATACATACATATTCATACACACACACATAAGCATTACCTGCAGATCTTAAAAAATAACATCAACAGGACCAAGGAGATAGCTCTGCAGGTGAAAGTGCTTGCCACACAAGCCTGATGACCATGATTGGGTCCTTGGCACACATATTAAAGAGCTGGATGAGGTGACAGGTAATATAATCACAACACTTCTAGAGGGTGGAGGCAATAGAATCAACCTGAAGTTCACTGGACAGCTAGCTTGGAGGACACAGAAACAGCAAGGGAGAATCTACCTCAACAAAGATGAAGGAGAGGATCTGTGATAGTTTGAATACAACTGGCCCTCATAAGCTCATAGGGAGTGGATTAGGTGACATGACCTTGTTGAACTAGGTGTGGCCTTGTGGGAGGAAGTGTGTCACTGTGGGGGCGGGCTTTGAAATCTCCTGTGCTCAAGTTATGTCTAGTTCAGTTCACTTCCTGTTGTTTTCAAATCAAGATGCAGCTCCTTCTTCACCCTCAGCTCCTTCTCCTGCACTATGTCTGCCTTAACAGACTAAATCTCTGAAACTGTAAGCCGCTCAATTAAATGTTTTTTTTTTCTTTATGAGTTGCCATGGTCATGGTATCTCTCCACAGCAATAGAAACCCTAAGACAGGACCCATGCTTGAAAGTTGTCCTCTTCTCTGTCATCTGACCCACAGGCAAACACACACCCTGTAATAATGATGACACAAATGGTAATAAATGAAAATCAATAAATTAAAATTCAGCCAACCAGAAGCAGTTCTCTGTGTTTGGACCTAGATAGACACCGTCCTTTAAAAGCTCCTTGCTGACTCTGATCCTTGGTGAAACTGACCATTGTTTTGGGTGCTGTAATACCTTTCTCATTTCCGTGACCTGGGCAAGAAATGTCCGAGAAGGATTTGCCCTGGAACTGCATGGTGTGAGGGACAGCATTCATTTCTCCAGCTATCCAGAGTGAGCCCAGATGACTATTCCCAGAAGACCACAAACTGAAAAACTAGAGAAGAATTATTCATGGAACTCAAAGACCAAGAAACCAACTGCCTGCTGAACTGGAGACGAGAGTTCCAGTTCACAGGGATAACTAATATGTATCCTGCCTGGCTTTCAGGGTATTTATGACTCCCAAATGGGGATGTAGGTAGTAAAGAACAATGCGGCTTATAAGGATGCACAACAATGAATTATTGTGTTGGAATAATGTTGTCACCACTTTGGTGTTTCTGTGAGTCTAAAATATAATCAGCATTAAAAAAAAACAGTTGTGGAAAGAGAAAAAAATCCCCCTTGTTAGACTCATTTTCAACTAGAGATTGGTAATAGAGGCATCACCAGACCCAGCCTGTGGACACACTTGTCTAATTCCAACACAACTTTGAAGTGCAGCATGGTATTGGAAGCGAGGGCACTGTGAAACTACCAAACCAACCGCTCCACAGGTGTATTTGAAAGAAAGGGTTTATTGTAAATATGAGAGAGAGAATAGCCTGAGATATCTGGGGAAGTACAAAGCAACCATGGCTACCTTTCAGGGAGGCAGAGAAGAGGGGCAGATTGGCCATAATCAGGGCTATCTCTCAGGAAGCAGAGAGAGAAGTGGAAAGAAACGAGCAAGTTGGGGGAGGGGAGCTTGCCATTATAAAGAGAACCAGGTAGCTGTAGGTAGGGGGAGGGAATCTGAAACAGTCTGGAACCTAGAATGGTGGAGGGGGTGAGAAGGGCTACAAGGCTAACATGGGGACTTTGATACTCATAGCATGTGCATATTAATAGCGAGTGGAGGAACCTGGAGGCTAGCATGGGCTTTGATGTATAACCATGGGTATATGCCAAGGGAGGTAGCCCTCTCTGGCAGGCATAACTTGTTTCATATGTTTCTGAGGAATGCTACCAGCATTCTTTCTGCAGTCACTGCCTTTTGGAGTCTGGGACCTAATAGGTAGTATGGTTTGAATGTTAAGTGTCCCCCACAGGCTCATGTGTTTTAACCGATGGCCCCCAGCAGGTGGCACTGTTTCAAAAAGTGGTTTTAAGGATCTTTAGGAGGTGAAGCATTACTGAAGGAAGTGGGCCACTGAAGGCAGCCCTTGAGGTCTCATGCCACTTCCTGCCCTCTCTCTACTTCCTGACTGCAGATGCTATGGCCAGCTAGGTCATGTTCTAGTTGTCCTTCTTAAGACATAAGCCAACATACACCTTCAACTTTCATAGTTGTTTTATTCAGACTCTTTATCACAGGAGAAAAATAAGCAGTCTGGAAGTTAGTGTGTGTGTGTGTGTGTGTGTGTGTGTGTGTGTACACATACACATAGAAGTCAGAGGACAACCTCCAGGCATTATTTTAGAAGAGTCATCCACTTTGCTTTTTGAGACAGGGTATATCTTAGTTGGAATTACTATTGCTGTGTTGAAAAACCATAACCAAAGCTACTTGCATAGGAAAGGGATTGTTTGGCTTATGTTTCCATTTCACTGTTCATCACTGAAGAAAGTCAGGACAGGAACTCAAACAGGTTAGGAACCTGGAGGCAGGAGCTGATGCAGAGGCCATGGAAGGATGCTGTTCACTGGCTTGTTCATCATGGCTTGCTCAGTCTACTTTCTTATAGAACACACCCTCAATGGTCTAGGCCCTTCCCATCAGTCACTAATTAAGAAAATGCTCTTCAGGATTGCCCAAGCTTATAAAAGTATTCTCTCAAATGGGATTCCTTCCTCTCTGATGACTCCATCTTATGTCTAGTTGGCATAAAACTAGCCAGCATGGGGTCTCTCCTTGGCTTGGAGCTCTCTGAGTAAGCTAGGCTGGCTGGCCAGAGAGTCCCAAGGATCCTCCTGTCTCCACCTTCCCAGTGCTAAGAATACATGCACAAATCACCACTCTTGCCTTGGTTTCTGTTTTTTAGATTATAATATAATTACATTATTTCTCTGTTTCCCTTCCTCCCCTCAACCCTCCCATATACCATTCCCTGCTTTTTCAAATTTATGACCTCTTTATTAATTGATGTTACATATACATGTATACTCACTTTCTGAACAGTGGGTTCAGAGAATGAAGTCAGATATTTAAGCAGCCTTTTCACTTGCTGAACCATCTCCCCAGCCCTAGAAGCTTCCAGATCAACCATGGCATCTTCAGAAAGCCTCCATCCACAACCACATCTATGAATTAAAAGGGGTGAGGAGTAGAGGTTCCAGAGCCCAGAAAGTGGGCATAGCAGGTCTTCCACATGCTCAAGGAGAGCTCAGAAGTGGAGGCCAGTATACCATAGGAAACCTTGTAACCAGAGAAGAACACAAGGCCACATACATGAACTGAAGTCTAAAGATTTGAAAGACACAAATGAGGTAGCATCCAAGATGCCTGGCCACCTGCCACCTGTATAGCCCCGGATCTTGAATGTGAGCCCAAGGAAACAAGAGACTCCAACTAGACATAAATGAAGTTGTCTGCCACTTTGTGAAATGCATGCTTCAGAGAGAGAGAGTAAATGCTGAGTCAGGCATGGGGGTACATGCCTGTCCTCCCAGCACTGGGGAGACTGAGGCAATAGGATGTGTAGTTCAAAGTCAACCTGAGCTACCTAGAGAGTCCCTATCAAGGAAGGAAGGAAGGAAGGAAGGACAAATTAAATTCCATTATAAGAAAATAGAATATCATTTCTCCTGGTAGGAATCTGTAACTGGTTTCATGCCCGCTCATGGGCAAACTTGTGGAAATGTGTTCAGCCCTGGGGAAGCCTGCGGCTGCTAGGTTGGAATAATAATTTTCTTCGCAGGGCCGTGTCATTTGTCAAAATGTCATCAGCTCCAGTCCTGAGAAGGAACTGCAGTGCCAGAAGAAGCAGAAATGGACAGAGCTGGAGGCTATGCAGGACTGCCTGAGTCCCAGGCCCCAAGCAGGGACCTGGGTAGTGGTCTGTGGTCTCAGGCTTCTGACCCAGTCACCTGTTGCCAGGGTGTGAACTTGACCCTGAAAAGGGTCTTCCACCTCAGCAACAGAACAGCATCCATTCAAGATGTATAAACAACCTTGCCTGAATCTGTGCAAAACTTGCTTGAGGTGCAGTACCTCTTTGATGGATATATTTTTTTTTCCAGCAGTTTCTTTCTCATCTTGGGCTGACTTGCTACTCAAAGACTATCCTCTGACACCACACAGAATCCAGCTTTCTTCCAGAATCCCTTGCATTCCCCCCTCGCCACCCGCACTATCTAAATGTATATCCACAGTTATTACCTCTCCTGCATGTATACAGATTTCAAATATGCAAACTCTGTCTTGCTATCTCCCCTATCTGGCAGTACTAAGTGCCAATTCTTCACCTTGGGGTCCTTTTCTTTTACTTTTCTCAGGGAAAGCAACATAAGGCAGGAAGATTTATTCTAACTCATAGTTTTAAAGTCTACAGTCCATCATTGCCACCTGGACGGTAGGCAGCTAGTTACATTGTATTCATGGGACACAAGGCAGCTAGTTATATTGTATCCATAGCCAGGAAGCAGAGACTGATAAATCTGGTGCTTAGCTCAGTTTCACCTTTTTTTATTTAGCCCAGGACCCCAGCTCATGTGGAGGTACCACCTGAATTCAGGTTGGGTCTTCTTTACTCACTTAACTCAAACTAGAAATGCCCTCACAGACATGCCCTAGGTGATTCCAAATCTAGTCAAGTAGACAATGAAGTTGATGGTCATCACATCCACTTTTGGAAAATGACATCAGGTCCTCGCTGTTATATGGGTCAGAAGCCTAGAGTTCAGTCTCCATCCAAAATGTTAGACTTTTGTTCGAATTTTTCCCAGATCATGCATTCTCCTCTTGCTGATGCACCATTACTCTAACCAAGTCATGGCCATCACTCATCTGAGTCATTGCAAGTGGCTCGTATTTGGTGCATCTGTTGGTTTCTTTGAGATATGATATCTGCGGTGGTTTTGTCATTTTGTCATGTGTCATTTTGACACAACCTAGAGTCACCTGGCAAGAGAGTCTCAATGAGAGACTGTCTCTATCAGGTTGACCTGTGGAGGAGCGCAATGATTTCATTAACTGATATGAGAAGACCCAGGCCACTGTGGGTGGCACCATTCCCTAGGCAGATGGTCATGGACTGTGGGAATGTAGAGCATGTGCTGGGCAATATGCATGCACGCACTCATTTCTGCCTGCCCTTGACAGTGGGGGTGAGGTGACTGTTTCAAACCAAGCTGCTTTGCCTTCCTTGCTATGATGAATGAACTGTGAGCTATAATAAGCCATTTTCTCCACACCCTGCTTCTTGTCTAGATATTGTTTTTTATCATGGCATCAGAAATAAAAGTATAGCAGTCTCACTATGTAGCCCACACTGGCTTCAAATTCACGATGCCCCTGTTTTAGGTACCTAAGTGCTAAGATGATAGGCTGCATCCCTATACCAGACTTGGTCTCACCATTTTTTTAAAAAAAAAAAAATCACATTTAATCTTGCATGTATGTTATGTACACATATGTAAGTGTGAGTGTGCCACGGTTAGGCAAGGCTCTATTAGTGAGTTGAAGAGATGGAGCAGGTATCTGTGATTAAGTCCAGGGAGTCATGGCCTGGAACTGGAGATTTCTGTTCCTCTACTTTAGGGGTTTGCTCTCTCCCAGGTCTGAGCCAAGCAGCAATCCCCTGGGAAGCCAAGCACCAGCGTAACGAATGTTCCTCTTTGCTGGCCGCCTTGAAGCCCAAGCCACTTCTTCCAAAGCACAGGTACTATTTTAAGAGACCATTTGCAACCAGCTACCGTGATGACAATGTCTCACCTATTTCCTTCACTCTGGGACTCAGAGCACTAAAAATGCTAAGCAGTGTAATTGCTTTCTTCAATGTGAGGCCTGAGCTTTCTGGGGGTGTGTTATGTTCCAAATGGAAAGGAGCCATGAGAAAAACCACTGCCCTTGCTTCCTTCTCCTGGAAAAGTCTGGTTCCTCCCGGCTGCTGTGAATCTGGAACTGGGGATAGGGGAAGGGTTAATGATGGAGGACCAACTGAAGTATGCTTCCACGTGCTGAGGAAGAACATGGGGAGGAGAGGGAAGAAACAAGACACTATAGCATGGATAATAAAAACCGAGAGGCAGATATCGGGGTTCGAGCTGAAGATCAGAAAAGCAAAGCAGCCAACCACTAGGGAGTTCTTACCTTTACCAAGGCTGGGTGATCCTGTCTTCAGCATGACTACAGACTGAGACCCTGAGCTCCCATCTCTTCCTCATGTCTTATATTCCTCTCTCCTCTCTAGTGCTGGCATTAAAGGTGTGCACCACCACCACCCAGCCCCTATGGCTAACTAGTGTGGCTGCTGGGATTAAAGGTGTGTGCCACCACTGCCTGGCCTGTATAGCTGACTAGTGTAGCTAGCTTTGCACAAATAAAGACAAGCTTTATTTATTAAAACATAAATATCACTAGACAACCAGGTGACAACCAGTTCCCGGAGAATCAGGTGACATACTCAGAGCATTTGATAGACAGGTTACTGGTGGTCACTCCAAAAGGGGAACTCAGGGAATGGTTCCTGAGATCGCTTCAAAGAAGGTAGTCCTTCAATAGGTGTGTGTCCTGTGTCTGCCCCATGCAATGAATGGGGACAGACATTTGAGGACATCATTCAAACATCACCTTTGGGGACAGGGGAAAGAAGGAAACTTTCGAACTACATGTGTGTTTATGTATGTATGAGAATGTATATGAGTGGTGTACATGTGTGTGCATGAATGTGTATGTATGTATGTATGTGTGTTTCAGATATCAATCTGAGGAATCTTCCTCAGTTACATCCACCTTGTTTCTGGGACACTGCCTCTCACTGGGAGCTGGAGCTCACTGATTGGCTGTGCTGGCTGACCCAATTGTCCTGGGCATCCTCCTGTCTCTGTCTCTCCAGTCTAGGTATCACAAGCATATACCATCCCACCTAGATTTCCTTTTCTGTTCAACGTGAGTTCTGGGGACTGAACACAGGCCCTCATGTTTGTACCCTAAGCACTTCACCAGCTGAGCCATCTCTCTGGCGTCTCAAGGGTTCTTAATGCAAGGAGTCAGTGTCTTCTTTCCCACAATAAGGGCAGGGAAGAGCAAAGCCATCCTCAGCTCCTCCTTGGCATTCTGAAACACCCCACTGCTGCCACACAAGGCTCTCAAGAACTGGCCGTGATTATTTTCCGGCCACGGAGAAAGGGAGAGGCTAAGAAATTCGCTTTCATTTCACCCTGTCAATAACTGAACAGCAAGGGCGGTCTGAAATATTGATGGGCATACGCACCGAGTGCATTCGGGGCAGAAGGAGGTGGGCGAAGTGGTCTGCTGAAAAATAAACAGTTTGGGGTCGGGAGGAATGGGAGAGACGAAGGTTCCTCTAGGCATTTGTGAACTACTAGGGATGCCACAGGAATCTAAGGCTTCCTCCGCATAACAGGACACACTCTACTTTCCTGATGAGGTGTGGGGTGTGTCTGTCAGTTCCTGCTCTCTTGTGGGATAAAATAGTATGATCACACAACAACTCAGGGAAAAGGGTTTATTTTGGCTTACAGCTATCTGCCATGATAGAATCTATCACAGCTGGGAAGACATGGTAACAAGCTGGAAGGCGTGGCCACAGGAAGAGGTGGAAGCTGGCTGGTCACATTGCAGCCATACAAAAGAAGCACACAGATGGAACAGGAAGTAGGAATCGACTGTAAAAACCTCAAAGCCTGCCCCAAGTAACTTACTTTCTCCAACAAGGCTCCACCTTCAAGGGTCCATAAACTTCCGAAAGAGCATCATCAAGTGGGGACCAAGTGTTCAAATGCATGAACCTATGCAGGGCATTTCTCATGCAAAGCATCACTCAGTGCTGCTCACAAGCCCATTGGTTCCCTGTTTGCCACTATTACCACTGAGTGACCCCCACGAGTATGTGTTGACGCTAGTTTTCCAATAGATGGTGTTCTCAAAAAGGCTATGTGGTCCCTCATTAAAAGGCAGTAAACAATACTCCTCCATGGCCTCCACATCAGTTCCTGCCTCCAGGTTCTTGCCAACTTGAGTTCCTGTCCTGACCTCTTAGAGATAGACTGTGATGGGAAACAGTAAGCCGGAATAAACCGTTTCCTCCCCAAGTTACTTTTTGGTCATGGTGTTTTATCACAGCAATAGAAACCCTCACAAAGATACTGTGTGTATTCCATGTGCATATGTATACATATGTTTATATAAGTGTGTATATATAATAATTGAATGCATGCATGTATGGGCAGCCTTTATATGGTAGTTCTGTTGAACTTGTCTATATTGGGTTTCATGGGCTAAGTTTTATGAGGACAACATACCAGGTCTCTTCCTCAAGAGGGCACCAGATCTCATTACAGACAGTTGTTGTGAGCCACCATGTGATTGCTGGGTAATGAACTTGGGACTTTTGGAAGAGCAGGCAATGTTCGTAACCACTGAGCCATCTCTCCAGCTCCCAATGAATATATAAAGTATTGTTAAATTTTTAATTCTTCCCATTCATTACCAATTTATTTTAAATGTTTAATCATGTGGGGGATATAGGGGGCTTAATTATGTGGGTGGTCTTTGGGGGCCTATTGTTGGGGGGCCTGTGAGAGGGGTCTCCTGGGGGGGGTCTCTTTGTGTGGAGGTCTGTGTGGAGGTCTGTGCACATAAGTGCAGTCGCCTGAGGAACCCAGAGGAGTTGGATGCCCTGGAGCTGGAGTTAAAGGCAGCTTCAAGATGTCAGGCACAGGTGCTGGCACTGAACTCGGGTCCGCGGTAAAAGCAGCATGCGATCTGGCCAGTGAGTCCCCTCTCCAGCCCTCATTACCCATTTTCACAGCTGTGAATGTACCCATGGGCCAGCAAGATGGCTCAGAGGATAAATTAAACTGCCACTAAGCCTGATGTCCCGAGTCCAATGCCCAGAGCCCTCACTACCCTGCCCAGATGGTTCTCTGACCACCGCAGTAGACTGGAGCACACACACGAACTTTTAAAAATAAAATATGTCTCTTAGATAACACTCCCCAGAATCCTCTTGGCAAGCCAGTGCAATTCAGCTTCAATTCTCTTTCTCTCTCTCTCTCTCTCTCTCTCTCTCTCTCTCTCTCTCTCTCTCTCTCTCTCTCTCTCGTGACATACAACTAATTCCTCTTACTTCCCGTTACTATCTCTACTCCTCTGGTTCAGGTGAAGGTACACATCTTCCACATGTGTTTCCAGGACAACTGGACTGTGGGAAAAATCTCTAAAGAGCAGTTTTATATTTGATCCAATCAGGTCCCCTGGGCTTTCACTAGTCATTACAAGTTTCATTTTATACTTGGGTTTTATTCTTCTTGTTTGTTTGTTTGTTCTAGTGTTTGGGGATCAAATCTAAGGTCTTATATATGTCAGACAGGCATTCTATTGCTAAGCAACAACTCCAGCCCCTCACTGGGGGATTCCAGGCAGGTGTTTTACCACTAATTCACACCCCAGCCAGCCCCTCTCTGAGGGACTCTAGGCAGGTGCTCTACCACTAAGCCACACCCCAGCCCCTCACTGGGGGATTCTAGGCAAGTGTTCTACCACTGAGCCACACCCCCAGTCCCTCACTGATGGATTCCAGGCAAGCCTTCTGACACTGAGTCTCACATATATCCCCTCACTGGGGAGTTCTGGGCAGTCAAGCTACTGATGAACAATGCTTATAGTTACTTCTCTCTTCAAAATTCTTATTCAACATTGTGGCATACATCAACACATGGAGTCACTCTTGCACAAGGTAAACTTCAGCTGGAGGAAATCTCAGCCTTAGAGGAGGAAGAGGAAGGGGGAGTCCTCAGAAGGGGTACGGCTATGAGCCAGGAGAACCAATCTTCAAGACACCAGTTCTGCTCTGATTTCACACCCCGTATTTCTCCATGCAGACACCACTGTGTGAGCCCTTTCTGGAAGATGAACCCCTCAACTTGTTCCTCACATTGGCCCCTCCCCATTTCCCCTGCACCTCAGCAAGAAGGGACTCACACCTCAAAGAACCAGAAGCCTCCCATGCCTTTAGCTTTAGAGTTTCTTTTTTTGATATTTATTTATTATGGATACAATATTCTGTTTACATATATGCCTGCAGGCTAGAAAAGGACACAGACCTCATAACAGATGGTTGTGAGCCACCATGTGGTTGCTGGGAATCGAACTCAGATCCTTTAGAAGAGCACGCAATGCTCTTAACCACTGAGCCATCTCTCCAGCCCCCAAGAGTTTCTTGTATTATTTTTAACAACTAAAAAAGGAAAGGGGAGTTGAAGGCTGGGACGTTCAGATGGTTCTGCAATCAAACTTCCTACCTGGGGCCTGCTACGGGTTGCCCACTTCTCTTTCACTCTTTGGGGAAACAGAAAGTACAGGCCCTGCAGTTTGGCAGGGCTGTCTTCTGCTCTGAGCATGCGTGCTGGGCACTAGGCTGCAGGGCAGGAAGGGGAGAACCCAGATGGTCTTTGGCTCATCGAAGATGGCTGATATCAGCAGCCTGTCTGCTGCAGGGTGGAAATGGGAAATTGGGGCCATGCAACAAATTTGTTCTTGGCCGACCCTCAGCGCTTCTCTGGTAGCTTAATTTTAAATTTAAGACAGAAAGTTGTCTCAGAAAAGAGGGACCTACATATATCCTCGCCGTTGCCGACATTCGGCAGGAGGAAAATGTGGAGAACCCGTGCCCTTTAGAAGAAGAAGTTAACAGTGACAAGCAGCTGCCACAGGCCCTCAACCTCTCTCCACGGGGGCAGAGGAGCACAGTCCAGCATGGCTGCTTCAGGGGTTGATTCACAAGCACGGGTCAGCGGAATGAACCTGTTCCATGGGGTCAGGTGACCAGGCTGGACTGCACAGCTTTTGAAGTCCCATTGTTGGGAGCTTTCAGGCAAAAAAGTCTGCAGTGCCATTCTTAATTTTTATTTTTTTTTTGGATTTTTCGAGACAGGGTTTCTCCGTAGCTTTTTGGTTCCTGTCCTGGAACTAGCTCTTGTAGACCAGGCTGGCTGCAGTGCCATTCTTAACACGTACCAGCTGAGCCCTCTGCATCCCACTGGCCTCTGCATCCCTTGGGGGCAAACATCCAAGCCAGGGATGCTATGCACTCCAGAAAGGCGAAGGCTGAGAGCTGGATATGCAGTTCAGTTGGTGTTTGTCTAGTGTGGGGGGGTTTGATCCCCAGCACCATAGAACCCTAGTAGCACTTGGGAAGTTCAAGGTCAGTCTAGGCAGCAGGTACTATTAGAAGAGGAGGAAGGTTGCCAGAGGAAGGGGAGGGGAGAGGAGGAAGTTGCAGGGGAAGGGGAAGAGGAAGAGGATGAAAGAAAGACGTGACTCAATGTTTAGTGCTTGCCTAGTGTATGCGAAACCTTAGATTCAATCCTTAATTCCATAAAGGAAGGAAGAAAGGGAAGGAGGGAGGAGAATCCAGTGAATTAATTCCTTACGTTTCTTGTCTCTGTCAGGAATACCTGATACAGACAATACTTAGAGATATGCACCATTTAGCTCAGGCTGCTCTTGAGCTCATCATAGCAATCCTCTTGCCTCAACCTCCTAGCGCTGATACTGCGAGTCTGGTCACATCCAGCTGCTTGACATAAGCAGCTCACAGGAGAAAGCTATTATCTTGGCTTGTCGTTTCGGGATGTCTCCATCCACCGCGTCAGAAAAGGCATGGTGGCGCAATTCCAGCTCCAGATGTTGAGCAGGAAGCAGCAGCTTTGTCCACATGAAGCTAACAAAGAAGCTAAGAGAGTAGGCTGAAAGCCAAGCTGGGTCTAACCTTCCAAGCCCGGCCCCTAACCTTCCAAGCCCAGCCCCTAACCTTCCAAGCCCAGCCCCTAACCTTCCAAGCCCAGCCCCTAACCTTCCAAGCCCAGCCCCTAACCTTCCAAGCCCAGCCCCTACTGAACCACTTCTTGCTCCACAGCCTTCAGAACATCTCCACCAGCTGAGGACTAAGCACTCAAAACAAGAGCCTGTGGGGACGGGTCAATTTCAGATTCCAGCCCTCAACCTATGCCCAGGTTTTGTGTCTGTGACTATGATAAAACACCCGGCAAAAAGCAACTCAGGGAAAAGGGTTTTTTTTTAAGCTTCCAACTCCAGGTTACAGTCCATCATTGTGGGGAAGCCAAAGCAGGAACTTGAAGCACACAATCACATCCAGTCAAGAGCAGAGAGTAATGAGTGTGCGCATGCTCTTGTAGGAGCCAGCCATGATAAGCGAAATATAAACAGATCACCCAAAAGAAGTTCTTTACCTTATCACCTGCCAGAGTAGGACTCAACCATCAGTAAATTTAAGAGAGGCCTGAGTCTCAGTAGTTTTACCCTGAAGCAATAGCTGGTTTCAGGAAGCACCACAAACTGAGATTACCCGAGCACCACCCAAAAAACAGACCATCCAAAGGAAATGCCTAACATTCCAACCGCTATAGATAGGACCACCTGCCAGCACACGCTCACCAGGACACCCCTAGACAAACATCAGTTAATCAGGGGTCCTGAACCTCAGAAATCCCTCACCCCCACCTTTACTACCATAAAAACCCAATTCTAACTGAGCTCGGGGCTCTCTGTTTATTCCAATACGTTGGACATGTGGAGAGACCCAGTTTGCAAACTTGCATAAAATAAAGGCTCTTTGCTTTTACATATGGGACTCGGTCTCCTTGTTGGCTTTTGCAGGGACTTCGAGGATTTGGGCATAACACTCTTAGTGCTCCGTTCACTTTGTCCATTCATACAGAGTTTAATGCCTAACCTAGGGAATGGTGCCTCCCACAGTGGACTGGATCATCTCACCTCACTTAAGGTAATTAAGATAATCTCTCAAAGACACAGGTTAACCTGATCTAAACAATTCCTCGTTGAGATCCTCTTTATAGGTGATTCTAAGTTGTATCAAGTTGACAGCTAAAACTATCACAGCATGAAGCTAGAGAGATTGTTCAGTGATTAAGAGCATACTAGTTGCTCTTCCAGAGGACCTGGGTTCAATTCCCAGCCCCATGAGGTGGCTCACAATGGTTGTTACTCCAGTTCCGGGGCTCTGATGCCTTCTCTGGCCTCCACAGGCACTGAGTGCACACAGCATATAGACATGCATGCAGGCAAAGCACCCACATACATAAGTAAAATTAAATTTAAAATGTTTTATTGTTTTTGAAAAACTATTACAGAGTATGCCATCTATGTGTGACCCAGAAACACTACCCCTTGTATACAGCTTGGGAAAGGCTTTCCTACACAGGCTCAGAAGGTAAGCATGAGAAAGCTCTTAGCAGCAGCATCTATAAAAACCCAAGCTGGACACACTCCAAATGTCTGTCAGCGCTGGATGGATTGAACAGGTGCTGGATGGAATAACTGGCCATATGTGGGTACTCCAAAACGCTACGATGAAATAAAAAGAAATGCCCATTTCCCACTCGTCTACATAAGCCAGTCTCAAAAAATACAGCATCAAGTAAAAGAAGCAAGTGTCAGAAGCCCAAAGAGTCTGGTATGATGATGTATGCCTGTCATCCCAGCTCTGGAGACGGAGGCAAGAGGATCAGAAGATCAAGGTCATCCTGGGTATATGAGGAGTTAAAGGCCAGCCTGGGCTACATCAGACTCTCTCTCTCTCTCTCTCTCTCTCACACACACACACACACACACACACACACACACACACACACACACAGGGGTTTAGGGGTAGGGGGATAAACTCTGTATTGTTTAACAATGAATAAAACTAAAGAAAACTGAAGGGCTGGAAACAAATTCAGTATCTCTGCTTTTTTCTGGGAAACAGCAATGAAATGAATAGGTATCATTAGGGAAGGCATCCTGGGAACGCTGTGATATAAGAAAGTTTCCATTTTTCTCCCCTGCCCCTTTTTTTGCAGTTCTGAAGGTTGACTCTATGACTCTGTATATGCTAGGCAAGCTCTCTACCACTGAGCCACATCCCAAACCCTCACTGGGGGATTCTAGGCAGGGGCTCTACCACTGAGCCACACCCCAGCCCCTCACTGGGGGATTCTAGGCAGGGGCTCTACCACTGAGCTACATCTTCAGTCCTTTTTTATTTATAAATTGCCTGGGCTCACTCTCATCCTTTAATCTAAGAAGGCCTTGAACTTGCTGTCAGTAATAGAGATCTCTTTGAGGTTTCTGTGGATGGTCGGACTTGCCTACAGTGTGACAGAATCCCAGAAGATGGCAGTGACTTCCCCCAGAGAAGAGAGAGTAAGATGAAGAAATCATAAAGGGCAAGAATGACCAGGACTCACAGGAAGAGACTCTTAGGAGGTGGCCCTCAGTGACACGGTTTATCCCATCCTCCAAATACTGTCTCTTGACTTCGTTTTCCCTCCCAAAGGTTCCCTGCAGTGAGTCCTACGCTTTCACTAGAATTGAAGTCTTCAGCAGGGCTAGCTACTTGCTGTCAAATTCTTGTAAACCGATTCATTTCCGTGAGCTGTCATTAAAAAGCCTGTCGGGACTTGCTAGATATCAGGGTCACCGAAGAAAATAAATACAGTAATAACTATGGCTTGTGGAGGGCTGTATGACAAGATCCCAGAAAGCTCAGTACCCATGACACATACATTCATTCCTAACCTCCTCTGCCTCAGGTGCAGCCTCCTTCTCCATCATGTTCTTGATCTTTGTGTTGTCCTTCAAAAGGACTGAGGTTTCCCTAAGTGAGCACACTCAGCTAAAAAAGGCCCTGCTGGAGCTGGGAATGTGGCTCATTCATCATGGGTAGAAGGCTTGCCTAGCATGCATGAAGCTCTGACTATGTAAACATAGCAAGTTGCTGTCTACCTGTAAGCCCAGCACTCAGGAGGCAGAGGTGGATGATCATCTTTGATTCCATAGTGAGGTTGAGGCCAGCCTTGGCTACATGAGACCCTTCTCAAACAACCAACCAAACAAAAAACTTAATGAAATCAAGAAAACAAAAAAGTGAAACAGGATGAGCAAGAAAGGAATTGAACAGATACACAGGTCTGGCCCTTCCCCAGAAGGAGGGCCAGTCCATCCACCCAAATATCACAGGTGCAAGACAAACTCCCACGCAGTTCACAATTTCATCCAGGCACTCATTCCTTCCACAAAGATGTATGGAGCATCTGAGTACTCCAAACATTCCCAGCGTGGGTATGAAGACAAATGAGAGAGAGTGACTTACTAATCAGAAGGCATTCCTTTGTAACCGACCAAAGCACACCCCTGCATAGCGTAAGCCAATGGAGGATTCGCTGATTCCTGTATTTGGGCAGTGCCAACATCAGACCAAGCTGGATCCTGGGACCCAAAGGAAACTCTCTTGAGACTCTTTCTCTCCATTTTGATTCTATTTCCCCCATTCTAATCGTTGTCAACCTGACGAAGTCTAGAATTACCCATGTATCAGTTGCTTTCTGTCACTGTGGTGTAAAACCATGTAAAAACATGGCAGAAGTTACTTTTGGGAAAAAGAGTTGATTTTTGTGTGCTGTTCCAGAGACAGAGTCCATGATGGTGGTGGTGGGGACTACATGGCAGCAGGTGGGGGACATCCTATTCAAAGTATCACACCTAAGAAGATCTCAATGAGGGACTGTCTAGGTCAGGCTGGCCTGTGGGTTTATCTGTTGGGAGATGTTCTCAATTATGTTAATTGAAGTGGGAATAGCTACCCACTGTGGGCAGCACCATTCCTTAAGCAGGGCATTGTGAACTGTGAAGAAACTGATCTGATGGGCATTGTCATGCATGCATATTCTCTCTCATTCTCTCTCTCTCTCTCTCTCTCTCTCTCTCTCTCTCTCTCTCTGAATGTGACTGGCTGCTTCCAGTTCCTGCCACCTTGCATTCCCCTGAGTGATGAACTGTGGCCTGGAACTGTGTGTCAAATAAACCATTTTTCCCTTAAGCTGCATTTTTTGGGGGTATTTTATCACAGCAGCAGAAAAATGAAACTACAGACGTCCACTGTGTCTGCTCAGACCACACGAGGGAGCGAAGCTCTGCCTGAGACAGGCGCCCTAAGCAGCAGCAGTATCTTGTCATGAGTCCAGTCAATGGATGACCGCAGAAGCAAGTGAAGTAGCCGCTCCCACAGGACAAGGACGGAGGTGGGCGCTACAGCCCCACACCACCTGACGCCATTGTCCTCCACCAGCACACTCTCCCTGTGATGTCAACTCTGTTCTCTCGGGAGCGTCACCAGTCTTTCCGTTATTCTCTAGAAAGCCCTGGGAAACCGGGGTGGTGGGTCACCCTCGTTCCTCCACGCTGTCAACTCTTGGCTCTCTGAAACTCCCCAGCTGTGCCACCCAGATTAACAACAAGCCCATAGACAACGTTCATCCCTTGGCCCCATTCCTGGAGCCACCACTTTGGAAGGCCCACTACTCCCACACACTGCATTCTGCACTGATCCTTTCCAAAAAGCATTCTATTTCCATGAAAAATATTTTTGTGAGGAGGTCTTAATAGATGGCTCAGTGATTAAGAACCTGTACTACGCATCGGGAGGACCTGGCTTTAGTTCCCAACACCCATGTGGAGAACTTGAGCTGCTGCAACTCCAGCTCCAGGGACCTGAAACCTCTGGCCTCTGACGGCCCCTGTACTTACTTGTACACACACACACACAATTAAAATAAATCTTTAAAATTTTAAAATCGCACATATTTATCTGTGTGTGTGTGTGTGTGTGTGTGTGGGAGAGAGAGAGAGAGAGAGAGAGAGAGAGAATGCACACACTTGTATATGTCACTGTGTCTGGAGGTCAGAGGACAAAAGGCGGGACTCAGTTCTCTCCTTCCACAGCATGGGTCCTGAGGATTGAACTCAGGCTATCAGGTTTAGCAGCGAATGCTTTTAATCAATAGGCCATCTCACTGGCTCATTTTATCCCCACTTTAAAGATGAGAAGACTGATTTTGAAAAACTGATAATTTATCTAAGACCACAAGGCTATCGAGGGGAGACTGGGGAGTGTTGCATCCGCTGTTCCAGGTAAGCATATCTCATAACCACACCCCCAACACAGTTCTGGACAGCGCTATAGGACATGACATCTGTTATTTCCTTGGTGGGCTTGTTGTGGGCTCATACCCTGTGTCCCCATGGTTGTCTTCCAAATGAATCATCTCATTAAAGAACAGTTTTCAGAACGAGAGTCCCTGAGTATACACATTTGGAGAGCATCTTAGATGTACCCAGTGGCAAGAGTTGTGAATTTCACTCAAGGTGGTTTGTGCTTAGAAGCCTCCCCAAGGCTAGAGTCCAATTTCCTCCACTTGGGCTGGCCTCACTTTATAGCCTAGAGTGATCTTGAACTTCTGACCCTCCTGCCTCCACCTTGCTGGGATTGCAGGTACACACTACCATGCCCAGTTTATATGGCTCAGAGAACAGAACCCAGGGTCTGACACAAGCTGGCCAAAGATCCTAGCAAATCAGCTACATCCTTACCCAAAACCAGAGTCCTGATTTCTTTTTACCCAAGTTTTCATTTCCCCCCAACATCCACAATCTCATACACATTTCTAGTGAATACATCTGGTTTACACTCATTTTGTAGCATTTCAAAGTCCCCAAATGCAGACTCCTGAATCAAACCATCCTGCCTTTGAGCAGCAGGTATTGTCTGATTAATGAAATCATCATAAATGTATTGAGTTTACTTGATAATAAGTAATCACAATCAATTGATAATGAAGAGAAACACGGAATCACTTAATCGAGAGTAATTGGGTTGAATGACAAACTTAGACTCCTGATTAAAATTAATTGCATTGCCGAGATGGCCTTGGAATTCCAATTGAAGGTAATTAAAACCTTCGAAGGTAAGGCAAGATCAATTCTTCTGTACAGCTGTCCAGGAAAAGACAATATTCTTACAGGCCATTTTTAAGCTACATTAAGAAAAGCGATGATGGCACGACCATGGCAGAGCTGCTTGGATGAAAAGCAAAAGCCGGGTTAATTTGAACGAGCAAATATTGAACGTTTCTCAAGAAGAAAACCATTTAATCTGGAAGCTCGGGAGACTTAGCTAACTAATTGAGGATTTGAATCAGAGAAAAATGCAAAATGGGCATTCTGTGAAGGGTTTAAAGTGACGAGTGGGTCACCAGCACAGACCCCAGGTAAGACCTCTTGCTGAGGTCTGCTCAGCCAACTCGGCAGTTCCCAGAGGTTAGTTTCATGACCAGCTCTATTGCTGATGCCCAGTTGTGTGTGTGTGTATGTGTGTGTGTGTGTGTGGTCTTACTATAATGCAAATCCTGGACTGGAGAGATGACTCGGTAGATAAGAAGGCTTAGTGTACAAGTGGGCTGATGCCCAGTTGTGTGTGTGTGTGTGTGTGTGTGTGTGGTCTTACTATAATGCAAATCCTGGACTGGAGAGATGACTCAGTAGATAAGAAGGCTTAGTGTACAAGTGGGAGACCATAGGCTCAGATTCCAGCACCCACATAAAAATCAGGTATGGCCACACATGCTTCTAACCCTAGTACTGTGGGAGGCAGAGGCAGGAGGATTGCTAGGACTTGCCATTCTGGCATCAGGTTCAGTGAGAGACCCTGCACCAAAGGACTAAAGTGGTAAGTGATAGAACAGGACCCTGGGCGTCCTTCTCTGACCTCCATGTTTGTATGCAGGCATGTGTACCCAAACCTGCACAATCACATACACCTACACAGCAAAAATAATTAAAAGGTCATGAGAAAGCATGATGCCAAAAGATGGCAGAAGAAGTCCCAGATCTCATTCCCTCAGATACAGACTAAAGCTGATAGCCTATGCTTGGCATCCCAACACTTAGGAGGTCGAGGCAGCAGGATCAGATCATGAGTTCAAGGTCAAACTGGGAGATATAGCTGGGAAAAAGACGGTAAAATCAATTGCCTGGGTACTATGTGATGGCTGATCTTCAATATCAATGAGCCTGGACTTGGAAACCACCTAGAAGACACATATATCTGGGTTGTCTGTGAGGGTGTTTAACTGAGGTGGGAGGACTCACCTTGGAGCAACATCCCATGGACTGGGGTCCAGAATGGAACAAAACAGAGAAAATCGGAGAGTTGGACACCAGTATCCCCCACCCCCCGTTTCTGCTTCTTCTGCTTCTTCTTCTTTACTGTAAACACAATGTGACCCAGGCTTTCCTGCTATGACAGTCTACATCTTTAGATGGTGAGCTGAACATCCCAGTGGCCTTCCTTCGTTTGTCTATTTATTTATATATTTTTATATATGTTTTTGTTTTTTTGAGTAAATGCTATACTTATACAAGCACCTGCAGAAACCAAAAGAGTGTGTTGGATTCCCTGGAGATGGAGCTACAGGTGATTATGTGCTGCCCAATGTGGGTGCTTGGGTCCTCCACAAGTTGGAAAACAAGTGCTCTTAACTACAGAGCCATTTCAACAACCCTGAAGCTGTTTCTGCCGTGGGTAGTCACACAGTTGTTTATACCCTAATGTTGTAGCCACCATTTGTAATGGTATTTTATACCCTAACATTGTAGCTACCATTTGTAATGGTGTTTTATACCCTAATGTAGTAGCCACCATTTGTAATGGTGCATAGAAGAGAGGGCCAACCATAACATGTTGATTTTGCCCCCAAATAACCACACTTACTTATTGGAAGGATGCCATGTGCCCATTGGGTACCACCTAACTCTTCAAAGAAGTAACTCCTATCTGCTGGTTCCCCTTGAATGGCTGGTTGCTTTTGTGTCTCAGCTAGCCTGTACCTCACACTAGACTGACCTTAATTCACAGTTCCTATTACCCTGGCATCTCAGGGCTGGGGTTACAGGCATGCACACCACAACTGTGCTTGTTGCTTCTTTGCTTTTATTTATAAGATAAAAAAAATTTTTTTTTGGCTTTTTGAGACAAGGCTTCTCTGTGTAGCTCTGGCTGTTCTGGAACTAATTCTGTTGACCACGTTGGCCTTGAACTCAGAGATCTACTTGCATCTGCCTCCTGAGTGCTGGGATTAAACACATGTGCCATCACCCACCCAGAAGATACGCAAAATTTAATTATAAAAAATTAAATTAATGGACGGAAATTGAAAACACTATCCTGAGTGAGGTAAGCCAGACCCAAAAAGAGGAACATGGGATGTACTCACTCATATTTGGTTTCTAGCCATAAATAAAGGACATTGAGACTATAATTCGTGACTCTAGAGAAGCTAAATAAGAAGGTGAACCCAAAGAAAAACATATAAGCATCCCCCTGAATATTAACCTTCATCAGGCGATGAAAGAAGACAGAGACAGAGACCAACATTGGAGCACTGGACTGAAGTCTCATGATCCAAAGGAGGAGCAGAAGGAGAGTGAGCACGAGCAAGGAACTCAGGACGGCGAGGGGTGCACCCACACACTGAGGCAATGGGGATGATCTATCGGGAACTCACCAAGGCCAGCTGGCCGGGGACTGAAAAAGCATGGGACAAAACCGGTCTCGCTGAACATAATGGACAATGAGGACTACTGAGAACTGAAGAACAATGGCAATGGGTTCTTGATCCTATTGCATGTAATGGCTTTGTGGGAGCCCAGGTAGTTTGGATGCTCACCTTAATAGACCTGGATGGAGGTGGGTGGTCCTTGGACCTCCCACAGGGCAGAGAAACCTGCTTGCTCTTTGGGCTGAGGAGGAAGGAAGACTTGATTGGGGGAGGGGGAGGGAACGGGAGGTGGTGGCGGGGAAGAGGCAGAAATCTTTAATAATTAAATTAATTAATTAATAAAAAAAAATTAAATTAGAACATTTCCCCCTCTCCTTCCCTCTAAATCCTCCCATATACCCCTCCCCATTCTCCTTCAAAGTTATGGCCTATTTTTCATTAATTGTCATTGCATACCTGTATGTATTTATATATACACATATATTCCTAAACACAACATGCTGAGTGACGATAGAAGTTACAAAATAATCCCACACTATCTCAGAATTGAGTATAATAAAGGGTTATTTATTTAGGGGTAGACTTACAAATCACAGTCCTCTGCATGAATGGGGAACAGGAACCGAATCCAGCAGCCAGAAGAGAGAGCAAGCATGCACTTTACATTGGCATTTATAGTATAAGAGGCCACAACCAAGTGATATCTTAAAGGCTACTGGCTGAAAGAGTTTTGTAGACCACCTTGACGGGCTACTCTGTCTAGGGTCTGTAACCCACCTGGCTGGTCAGTTATTCCAGGGTCACGGAGAGGTACCACCTGAAAGACATGGGTCGATAAGAGGAAGGAGGCTAGGCAAATTTGTCGAAGCCTCCATTTATTAGAGTCATGGTTGCAGCTTATATAGATAGCCTCTGGATGAGGAACTTGGGGGGCTGGGGCACGGGATCTTGCCACATGGTCCAAGCCAGTCACAAGGTCGTTGGCCAGGAGGTTACGATCGGTCAGGCCACGATTCCTTGGTCAGGAGGTCACGAGTTGACACACCTAGTTCTCTAGATAGTTTGGAATGTGAGGCGGGTTCCGTTAACAGATAGCTCTCTATTAACAGACAATTTGGGTGTGGGATAGGCTTTGTCAATAAAACAATTCTCAATACAATTGGGAAGTGGAGCCCTCTGCAAACTTCTCAGGGCAATGCTCCCTATAATAATTTTTTTTTGGGGGGGGGACATGGCTCCTGACAGAGTTTCTACAGCACCTGAGTTCATATAATGATCTTTGAGCGTGTGTTTTCAGGGCTGACCATTGGCATTGGACAACTAGTTGGTGTGCTCTTCCCTGGGGAGGACCACCTGTTGACTGAGTTTTCTGTCCTGCTCAGTTCCCGTAGTTGTTAAGTCCCAAAGAAATCACACAGAGGTCTACATTAGTTATAAATGGATTGGCCCATTAGCTCAGGCTTCTTATTAACTCTTACAACTTATATTCGCCCATTATTCTTGTCTATGTTAGCCATGTGGCTTGGCACCTTATTTGGCAAGGCAGTCACATCTTGCTTTCTCTGCAGCTGGGTTTCCCTCTTCCCGGAATTCTTGTTGCCCCTGACTGAAGTTTTCTTATTTGACAAGGCAGTCACATCTTGCTTCCTCTGTGGCTGGGTCATGACTGCAGACTGCAGAATTCTCTTCCCAGAATTCTCCTGTTTTCATTGCCCCACCTCTACTTCCTGCATGGTCGCCCTACCTATACATCCTGCCTGGCTATTGGCGAATCAGTATTTTATTAAACAAGTACAAGAAATAAATATTAACAGGGTAAAAACATTGTCCCACAGCAACTACCTCTTCTGCTCCCAACTTTACTCAGATGCCCATAGCTCTTTGCATAGGACTGAGGCCTCATGAGCTTTTCCCCATGCTGTTTGGCATGTTTGCTAATGTCCTCTTTATTTAGCTCACATGTGGGCCGTCATACTATTGAGACTTTATGTGTTTAGGAGAAACAATCTCACAGAAAACTCCTTGGTCCTTCAGCTCCTGAAATAATTTCTACATCATCTTTCTCAGTGTCCCAAGAGCTTGGGTGTTGTAATAAGAGCGGCACTCTGTTGTAATAAGAGCGGCAGGACTGCGTCCCCAGCACCTGGCCGCCCACATGGCTAGCTTATGCCCCAAAATAATTACACGGAAACTGTATTCTTTTAATCACTGCCTGGCCCATTAGTTCCAGCCTCTTATTGGCTAGCTTTTACATATTGATCTAACCCATTTCTAATATTCTGTGTAGCACCATGAGCTGGCTTACCAGGAAAGATCTTAACCTGCGTCTGTCTGGAGTGGGAGAATCATGGCGACTCCTGACTCGGCTTTTTTCTCCCAGCATTCTCTTCTGTCTACTCCACCCACCTAAGGGTTGGCCAATCAAATGGGCCAAGGCAGTTTCTTTATTAGTTAACCAATGACCTTCCTCTATCACTTGGGTGTGGGATGTTTTGTAGATGTATCATTGGGACTGGGTTCCACAACTCTGCATTTTGATCAGTGTGATTTTCTGTAGTGATCTCTGTTACAAAAAGAAGTTTCCTTGATGGGGGATAATAACTACACTTATCTGTGGGAATAAGGACAGATGTCATGATGTCACTAGCACTGAGAAGGTTACTAGACTTCCAGTACCAGGCGTGGCACACCTCTGGTCAGGTGGGTCTTAAGTCCAATGAGAAAGCTGTTGGTTACCACTAAGGTATGTGTGCTAAGGTATGTGTGCCACCACTGCTCCTGTTGGGTTACTGTGCCACGTTGTTTTGTAGTTTGATTGCTTGTTTGTTTCTAAAGAAATCTCATCCTCGTGGTTTATGAGGGATTTACCGTGTAAGATATAGATTATTGGGACTGGAATTGATGGCTTGGTAGTTAAAAGTGCTTGATGCTTTTCCAGAGACCTGAGTTTGGGTCAGCATCAGGTGGCTCTACCACCTGTAAGTCCAGCTCAGAGCAATCAGATACCCTTTTCTGGCCTCTGTGGTCACCTGCATCCATGTGTATAGACATACACATGTACACTTAATTGAAAATGAAATAAAGTTTAAAAACAAACAAACAAAACCCAGATACATTTTAGTGGCTAGTTTATACTTGGAGGCATTCTAACCTATACCTGGTAGGTTCTATACCTGGTAGATTTTTTTTTCTCTTGGATTAAGGGAGAAAGGGACAGACATGTTGCACGCACTGTAACAATAGTGGGGAGGAACACTAGATGAACAAGGTTTGCAAATTAAGAACATGTGAATCTATTGCCTCTTATTTCCTTAAGAATCTCTGTTTCCTTAAGAATCTACTGTTCCAGAAGCCTGCCTGGCTCAGATCTGTAGACAGCAGAGTGTAGGACATCTCAGCTCCTAAATGATAGAGAATATGGAAGGAACCTCCCAAAAAATATAGTCTAATAATAAACAGGAAAGGAAGAATCAGATGAAAGAATAAGATAACTAAAATTATTCATAAAAATGAAGACATTAAGTTAGAGCCACAGAAATAAATGAGGAATATAGGAGAGTGTCGTGAAGAAAAATATACAAGAGATTGGATAACACAGAAGAAACAAAAGGATTCCTAGAAATAATCAAAGTGCTAAATCTTAATCATCAAGAAATAGAAAATATGAAGACATATCCCTAGTAAAGGGATTCAATCAGACTTTCAGAACCTCCCCACAAAGGAACCCCAAAGACCAGATGGCTTCACTGGATAACTCTACTTAACCTTTAGGGAAGAGTTAGTGCCAATTCTTCTCAAAGGCCTCCAATAAAATCAATGAGCAAGGAACACTAGGAACTGTTCCAAACTTATTTGATGATTTCAGCATCTTTTTCTGACACAAAAGCCAAAGACACTGTAAGGAAATTGAAGACAAGCATCCCTGATGAATACTGATGAAGAAATCACACACACACACACACACACACACATGCATGTGGACACACTAGCAAACTGGATTACAGTACATTAAAAAGCTAATACAACATGGCCATGTGGTATATATTTCTGTGATGTGAAGATGGTCCCATCTACAATAATCAATAATGGTGACAGACCACACTAAGAGAATGATGGGGAAAGTTACATGATCATCTCAATTGATGAAGACAAAGTATTTGGCTGAGGTTCAGCATCCCTTCATGTGTATTATGGAATACCACAGCAGTGGTGAAGGCATTCTGGAAGCAGACTCCATGACAGGAGTCCAGTATAACCAGCCTGCCACCACATAGCTAGTCATTAGTGAAATGGTGCCAGGCCTAGAGGTCAGCACTGGCCTCTGCAACTGGGAGGCTGGACCAGCAGTGGTGATTGCTGGAGTCCACATAAAGAAGATAGGAGAGAAGCAGCTCCACAAAGTTGTCCTCTGATTTCCCTGTGCACATCATAGCATTGCACACACACACACACACACACACACACACAGAGAGAGAGAGAGAGAGAGAGAGAGAGAGAGAGAGAGAGAGAGAGAGATTAAACAATAAACCACTGTTTTCCAACCATACAGTCGGAACCCCAGGGAATGTGGTGGGAATGAGCACTCACAGTGTGAGATAATGGTGGAAGAAGCCCAGAGTTGAAACAGGCCAGATATGACACAAGTTCTCTAAGCATGTGCCCCAGATACGTGGAGAGCTAAGTGCACACACACACACACACAATCACATGGAAAATGTTTGCTGCGGCAGCCTTATCCATCACACTAAAGCCTGAGCATTAGCCTAGCTGTTCTTCAGTGGGTGGGAAAGCCATCATGGCATGAGGCAGCGATACACCAGGGTTAGCGTGTCACTTTCCAGGACTTTCCCAGGTGGCTGACTACACCAGTGACTTTGTTTGTTTGTTTATTAATTTTTAGAGGCAGACTATTGTGATGCAACCAAGGCTGGCCATGAATTTGCGAGACCATGTCTCAAACACTTAACTAACTGAACAGCCCACTCAGCCATCTCACCAGCCTGGGAGTAATGTTTTTGTCTTACTCTGGCTTTGGTTTGGGGGTCTTTTTAGTGCAATATACGCACTCAAAGTTTACTCATGACCCCTCACTTTTAGGGATTTGCTGGACCTGTGACATCACACTGCTCTGTTACACTGATGAGAGCTGTTACTCCAGGCTAAGACATTTACATATGAGAAGGTGAGAAATGGGTGTGTGTGTTTGTTTGTGCATGCATGTGTGTTTGTTCATGCATGTGTGTGTGTGTGTGTGCATATGTGTGTGACAGAGCACAGATAGAGAACATCGGTAGTCCCAGAAATTCGAAGGTAGGGAAGAAGTGGAAGCAGAAGTATCAAAAGTTTAAGGTTGTCCTGGATAAGTTCAAGGCCAGCCTGGGCTGAAAAAAAAAAAAAAAGATAATGTCAATCTCATGTGCTGTCTGTCCAGTACTGAAAATCAGAGGTTCAAAGGTCAAGAGCTTTTGGCGATCCAGAAAAATAGGCTGGCAGGATGACTTGGTAGGTAAAGACACTTGTTATACCAACCTGACAATTTGAATTTCAGCCCCAGAACCCACTGTGGTGAAAGGAGGAAAAAAAATCACCTACTCCTAAAGAGGTGTTCTCTGACCTTCACACATACACAATGGCACTATGGACACACACACACACACACACACACAGAGAGAGAGAGAGAGAGAGAGAGAGAGAGAGAGAGAGAGAGAGAGAGAGAACATTTTAAAAGTAAACTGTTTATTCGGGTAAATAAAATTAAAGAACAAGGAACCAACAGAATGGAACCACTACTGGACCCAAAGTCCCCAGCTTGGTCAGGGGAGTTGGCTCAGTGACCAAAGCACTTGCTTTGCTAGATTGAGAGTTGACATTTAGATTCCCTAGAAACCTACGTAAAAGCCAGGTGTCATAGTCAGGGTTTCTATTGCTATAACAAAACACCATGACCAAAAATCAAGTTGGCCAGGAAAGATTTTTATGGTTTACACTTTCCTATCACTGTTCATCACTGAAGGAAGTCAGGACAGGAACTCAGACAGGGCAGGAACCCGGAGGCAGGTGCTGACACAGAGGCCATGGAGGAATGCTGCTTACTGACTTGCTCCTCATGTCTTGCTCAGTCTACTTTGTTATAGAACCCAGGACCCAGGAACGGCACCATCCCCAATGGACTGGGCTCTTACACATTAATCACTAATTAAGAAAAATGCCTTGCAGGCTTGCCTACAGCCCAATATTATAGAAGCATTCTCTTATTTTTAAGGTCCCTCATCTAGGATGGTCCCATCTTGTGTCAAGTTGGCATAAAAGCATCCAGCACAATTGACCCCTTCCTTGTCAGCTTGACACATGAGTACATCACTGTCAAGTCTCAACCTCCCCTTTCTCGTTTCTCACATTAAAACATATGAGTAGCTTTAAAAATCCCAGTCTTCATGAGTTCAAATGCATTAATAATTGTCTCTTAAAAAAATTCAAAAAAAATTCAGTCTCTTATAAAACTCGAATTCATGAGAAAGTAGAAAGTAGCCTTAAACTCATTGGCATAGGAGATCACTTCCTAAATGTAACACCAGTAGCACAGGCACTGAGAGCGACAATCAATAGATAGAACCTCCTGAAACAAGTTTCTGTAAAGCAAAGAACACAGTAAATAAGACAAAACGACAACCTACAGAATGGGAAAAGATCCTCACCAACCCCACATCTGACAGAGGGTTGATCTCCAAAATATTAAAGAACTTAAGAAACTAGACACCAAAACACCAGATAAACCAATTAAAAAATGGGTACAGGTCTAAACATAGAACTCTCAATAGAAGAATCTTAAATGGCTGAAAGGCATTTAAGGGATTGCTCAATAACCTTAATCAATGGGGAAATGCAAATCAAAACAACTCTGAGATACCTTCTTATACCTGTCAGAATGGCTAAGATCAAATATACTGAGGACAGCTTATTTGGGGGAGAATACAGAGAGTAAGGGGAACACTCTTCCACTGCTGGTGGGAGTGCAAACTTGTACAACCACTTTGGAACCAGTATGGCAACTTTTCAGAAAATTGGGAATCTATCTCAAGACCCAGCAATATCAATATATTTGTTTATACCCAAAGGATGCTCAATCATACCAAAGGACACTTGCTCAACAATTGTTCATAGCAGCATCATTCATAAGAACCAGAACCTGGAAACAACCTAGATGCCCCTCAACTGAAGAATGAATAAAGAAAATTTGGTACATTTACTCTATGGAGTACTACTCATTTGTAAACAAAACAAACAAACAAACCAATGACATCATGAAATTTGCAGGCAAATGGATGGAACTAGAAAAAATCATCCTGAGTGAGGTAACCCAGACTGAGGAAGACAAACACAGTATGTACTCATGTTGGTGGAGGCTGCTTGTTCATTCCCGGCAGCTCAGACCCAAAATAACCACACATAAACTATATTATTTACAACACTGCTTGGCCTATTAGCTTATGCATATTTCTAGTTCACTCTTACATCTTAAATTAACCCATTTCTATTATTTTATATTTTACTACAAGGCTTGTGGCCTACCGGCAAGGTTCCAACTGGTTGCTTACGTCTTTTTCCTCTGGAAAAAGTGTCTCATCGACTCTGCCTTCTTTCTCCCAGCATTCAGTTTAGTTTTCCCACCTCACTCTACTCTCTGACCTATCACAGGCCAAGGCAGTTTCTTTATTCATTGACTAATAAAAGCAACACATATACAGAAGGACTTCCCACACCATTTACTCACTCATAAGTGGATATTAGATGTAAAGCAAAGGATAACCAGACTACAATCCACAGCTCCAGAGAAGCTAGGTAACAAGAAGGACCCTAAGAGGGATGCATGGATTGCCCTGGAAGGGGAATTAGATGAGATCTCCTGGGTAAACTGGGGGAATGAGGGATAGTAGAGGGGAGGGGATGGGGAATGAGAACATGTTTCAATGGTGTAAACAGAGGTTTCTGTCCTGCCTGGCCCCATGGCCATTTAGTCCCAAATGAACACACAGAGACTTATATTAATTATAAACTGGTTGGCCTATTGCTCAGGCTTATTACTAACTAGCTCTTACAATTTAACTTAGCCCATAATTCTATCTATGTTTACCCAGTGGCTTGGTACCTTTTCTCAGTATGGCATTGTCATCTTGCTTCCTCTGTGTCTAGGTGGCAACTAATTCTCTGCCTTTCCTCTTCCCAGAATTCTCCTAGTCTGGTTGCCCCACCTATACTTCCTGCCTGGCTTCTGGCCAATCAGTGATTTACTAAACCAATACGAATGACAAATCTTTACAGTGTACAAAAGCATTATCCCATGTCGACCACCTTGGCGAGTTACTCTGTCTAGGGTCTGTAACCCGCCTAGCTGGTCAGTTATTCCAGGGTCACGGAGAGGTACCACCTGAAAGAAATGGGCTGATGAGAGGAAGGAGGCTAGGCAGATTTGTCAAAGCCTCCGTTTATTAGAGTCATTGTTACAGCTTGTATAGCCCCTGGATGAGGAGCTTGGGGGGCTGGGGCACGGGATCTTGCCACGTGGTCCAAGCCAGTCACGAGGTCGTTGGCCAGGAGGTTACGATCAGTCAGGTCACGATTCCTTGGTCAGGAAGTCACGAGTTGACACACCTAGTTCTCTAGATAGTTTGGAATGTGAGGCGGTTCCGCTAACAGATAGCTCTCTATTAACAGACAATTTGTGTGTGGGATAGGTTTTGTCAATAAAACAATTCTCAATACAATTGGGAAGTGGAGCCCTCTGCAAACTTTTCAGGGCAATGCTCCCTATAATAATTTTTTGGGTGGGGGGAATGGCTCCTGACAATCCCACAGCAGAACGGAATGGTGGTGTTGGGGGAGGGACAGAGAGGGCGAGCTATGAAAGAGATATCTTGATAGAGGAAGCCATTACAGGATTAGGGAGAAACCTGGTACTAGGGAAATCCAAGGAATCCACAAGGATGACCCCAGCTAAAACTCCTAGCAATGATGGAAAGAGTACCTGGACTGGTCTTCTCCTATAATCAGATTGGTGACTACCCAAACTGTCATCATAGAGCCTTCTTCCAGAAATTGATGGAACCAGATGCAGAGATCCACAGCCAAGCACCAGGCCAAGCTCCAGGAATCCAGTCGAAGAGAGGGAGGAGGGGACTATAATGAGCAAGAGCGATTGAGATCATACGGGAAACATACAGAGATAGCTGAACCAAGCTTGTGGGAACTCAAGACTGAAGCTATGGAGCCTGCATGGGATTGAACTAGGCCCTCTCATGTTGAAGACGGTTGTGTAGCTTGGTCTATTTGAGGGGTCCCTGGCAGTGAGACCAGGATCTATCCCTGGTGCATGAGCTACCTTTTTGGAGTTTATTCCTATGGTAGGAGGCCTTGCAGAGCCTTGATGCAGGGGGGAGGGGCTTGGTCCTGCCTCAACTAAATGCGCCTGGCTTTGTTGACTCTCCATGGGAGGCCTTACCCTTTGGGAGGAGTGCATGGAGGAGAGGGGCAGAGGAGGGGTAGGAAGGAGAACTGAACTGAGGCAGAATGTAAAATGAATTAAAAAAAATAAATTTAAAAATTTAAATTATCTGTAACCCCCCCCAAATCTCTCTCTCTCTCTCTCTCTCTCTCTCTCTCTCTCTCTCTCTCTCTCTCCCTCTCTCTCTCTCTCCCCTGTGGGATCCTGTAAAATCAAAAATAAATTAAGTATTTTCTTACTTCAAGAGGGAAGAACCAGGGCACAGTCGCAATCTGAACAAAGCAAAATCGAACCCAGAAAGTGTAAATAACTTAATATTCACTGTCTAGAATTCACTCCCCATCTTCTGGGCTCCTCCAAGGGACATAGGTCACTTCTCTGTCTCTGTCCTCTGCAGCACCCCCAGCTTCTAGGAGTCTTCTAGGCTCTGGCAGGCTCCATTCCACACCTGCTCCTGTTCTTGGTCGCCCCATGGTGTCTCCAAAATGCTGGGGTCTGTTGGTGCAGCTGAGCTGCACTTTCACCAGTAGCCTCTCCCGGGCTCTGCTCATGGTGCCAAAGCTCAAACTCTGCATGACCCCTCAGTCCTGGGCCTTCAATTGCCACTGAAGCTGCACCTTCACCAATGACCTTTCCTGGCCTCTCACAGCGCCAAGCCTCAATTGCTCTCCACGACGCCCCAATGCCTTCAAAACCAGTACCACCTGGGTGACTCTTACATTAGCAAGTTCAGCTGCCAGCGTGAGGTACAACCTTGGCCGCCTCTGGAACACAACTTCTGTGTGCTGACTCTCAGGAAACACTTCCCAGAAGACTTCACCTCATCAATGCTGGCCCCTTCTTAGTCAGCACTAATTTCTCAGCTCCGGTGGCCAGCATCGAGCACCCCAGCAAAGCAAAGGTTTCACTTCAGTGGCTTTGGGATCTTGCTAATAACCACTGATTCTTCAGCCCCAGCTGACCAGAACCAAGGACCCTAATTCGTAATGACAAATGGCTGGATGGGGTCTTCAAATTTCCCTCTGACACTTCACAAGCCAGGCCTCCATCCTCTGCGCTGCTCTCAACCGTCCCATCTTCCAGGCGCCTACAGAACAGCTTACCACTGAACACTCAATGGCTTTTCTAGCCCAAAGTTCCAATGGCCTCCCACGATCCTCCAAAAACAACCTGGTCAGGTCTTAATGCGTGATTGGTGGGGGACCATGACCAAAAAGCAAGTTGGAGAGAAAAGGGTTTACTTGACTTACATTTCCGCATCACTGTTCATCATCAAAAAAATCAGGACAGGAGCATTTTTCCATCACCATCTCCCCAAATCAAGTGCAGACTAAGGGCCTGGGTGAGGCCTGCATTCACGCCTCTGGGCATGCGTGGGAGGCAGTTTGCACATTGGATTAACTGAGATAGGAAGACTGACCCTCAACATAGACAGCGCCATTCTATGGGGGCTGGGATCCTGGACTGTATGAAAAAGAGATAGTGAACTGAGCTCCGGCATTCCATCTCTCTACTTCCTGACTGTGGATGACACGTGACCAGTAGCCTCACGCTCCTTCCTGCTGCCATGATGGACTGCATCTTCAAAGCAAACCTGTCCCCCCTGTAAATTCCTTTTGCTGGGTATGTTGCCACAGCAACAAGACAAGTAACTAATACACAGGCCAAGGGGCAGATGAGGAAGAAGGAAGCTCCATCAAGGAACTGCCTCTATTAGACTGCCTTGTAGGCATTTCGGTGGGGGGGGGCATTTTCTGGATTGCTGACTAATTTGGGAAGGATCAGACCCCTGTGCCACCCCTTGGCTGGTAGGTCTGGGATGTATAAGAATGGTAACTGGGAGCTCCAGAGACAGCTCAGCAGTTAAGAGCGCTGACTGCTCTTCTGGAGGACCAGGGTTCAATTCCCAGCACCCACACGGCAGTTCACAACTGTCTGTAACTCTAGTTCCAGAAGGTCTGACACCATAACCAATGCACATAAAATAAAGTTAAATAAATTATATTTTTAAAAGGTAAAAAGAAAGAAAGAACGGGTAACTGAACGAGCCAGCAGAGAAAGCCAGTAAACGCAGCCTTTCTCCGGAGCCCTGAGTTTCTGCCCTGACTTTCCCAGTGAGGACCTGAAGGTGAAATAAAGCCTTCATCCCCAAGCTGCTCTTGGTCAGGCTATTTATCACAGCAACAGAGAAACAACTAGAACACCCTGAGTTCCAAGTGATCATCTCCGTGAAAGAAAGCCTTCAGAGGTTTCAGAGGTGAGGCAACAGAACTGTCAGGAGCCGTGTCCCCCCCAAAATTTACAGGAAGCACCGCCGTGAGGAGTTTTTGCAGAGGGCTTCATTTTCCAATTGTATTGAGAATAGTCTTATTGACCAAGCCTATCTCACACCCAAATTAACTGTTAATAGAAAGCTATCTGTTAACGGAACCTGCCTCACATTCCAAACTATCTAGACAACTAGGTGGGTCAACTTGTGACTTCCTGACCAAGGAATCGTGACCTGACCGATCGTAACCTCTTGGACTACGTGACCGGCATGGACCACGTGGCAAGACCCATGCCCCAGCCCCCCAAGCTCCTCATCCAGGGGCTATATAAGCTGTAACCATGACTCTAATAAGCCTTCTTTCTCTTATCAGCCTATGTCTTTCAGGTGGTGCCTCTCCGTGACCCTGGAATAACTGACCAGCCAGGCGGGTTACAAACCCTAGACAGAGTAACCTGTCAAGGCGGTCTACACGGAACCGTGAGTGCCCTTACTATAGGGCAGAAGTCTATACTCAAGGGCTGAGTCTGGGCTTCTCAAGAGAGTTGCATCACGGGGGAGTTCTGAACAGCTCATTTTGGGGGGCAAACTTCAATGGAGAGGAAGGATATTCTGGAGTTATTGGGGGGAAGGTGAAGAACTCTAATAATGTCTCATGATGTCCCAGGAAAAAGGTTACCCCCTTTTTCTATCCCGTGACTTTTTTTTTTCAGGCATGTCATGGCATCGTACGCATGATGGGAACAATTGATTTGCGAGGCTGATGACATGTAGATACCGTTTTCAGGATGTGCTGGTCCCAGGTGGTTTGGGGTAATCCCTTGTCTATAAGGTTTGGGTGACCATGGGATATCTTACCCTAATAGAGCTCTGTAGTTGCATCAGCTTCCAGCCAGGTTGTCTTTCCCTTCACCTCCCAGCTCCACGTGGCCCACCCTCTACCATGTACAAAGCAAAAGAGAGTCTCTCTTATATGCAAAAAATAGGGAACCATTTGACCCAGTGGCAGGCACGATGCAGTCTGTCTGGGATACTTGTCTAGAAGTTGTTCCAGGCAGAGCCGAGGGGTCCAGAAAACTCTTAAGTGGTCCTAGAAGGGCCACATGGACAGGGGCCAGGCTGAGTCAGGCTAGGAGTAGTGTATCTTTCAGAGAGCTCCAAGTGTTGTGGACTCATCCCTGCGTGCTCAGCCATCCAAAAGGTTTGTGAATCATGAAATGGAAACCAATACTGACCAAGTTTGAAGGTCCCTATCTATTGGGGAGCCCCTGGCCCCTGTTTCCAAGAGACTGGCTCTCACCTAAACTTTGAAAGCCATATTGCACCTACATCTCTTCCAACTGCCTTTTGAATAACAATGCGTTCTTCTAAGCCAGGCTAATGGGAAAGTAATCTCTCTCTCCTCTCTCTCTCTTTCAGAGCTACTGCTCTGTGAAGTGCTTACCAAATAGGATTTTTAAATCGCAGGAGAGCCAAGCTCCATTTGGGAATTGATGCCTTTAAACCCCAGCTGGAAAAGTTCCCTCTTCATTCCCAAAGCAGAGACTGGAATCAGAAATCCCCAGCTGGCCCCGGCCTTGGTGGGGACTTGCGGAGAAGCCAGAAGTCATGGGGGTGGGTGTGAGCAAGCATTACATTCTGGCAAGGCTGTGCAATGGCCTCGCCCTCCACCCCCTGGAGCTGGCGCGGCCTGAGCTTAAGCACTCTTCTCAGCAACCAGCCTAGAAGTTCCCAGATACAGGCTCCATCTCTTTGGACCAATGGACCAAATGAGAGGAATGGCTGGTTGGGATGCTTTGGTCTATAAAGATGAGCCTTAGGGGCTCAGGTGGTAAGAGCTTGTGGCGCAAGCGTGAGGACCTGAGTTCAAGCCCTAGAAGCCACACAAAAGTTAGGTGTGGAAATCTGTAGTGGCATTTCATTTGTATTTTAATAAATGAAGCTTGCCTGAGGATCAGAAAAGTAAAACAGCCACACTGGCCAGCCTTACAGACCAGGCAGCAATAACTCGCATCTTTAATCCCAGTAGCCACACTAACCTGCCATAGAAACCAGGCAGTAGTGGTGCACGCCCTTAATCCCAGAACTAGAGAGGATTATAAAATGGGAGGAGACAAATGTCAATCACAGGTCTCATTCTGAGATTCCTGGAGGCAGTATCGTCATTTTGGACTGAGGTAGAAGTAAGAGCCAGTGGCTGGCTGTTTTGCTTTTCTTTTCTTTTATTTCTTTTTTTTCCCTCTGTGTAGCTTTGGAGCCTGTCCTGGAATTAGCTCTTGTAGACCAGGCTGGCCTTGAACTCACAGAGATCCACCTGTCTCTGCCTCTCGAGTGCTGGGATTTAGCCTACTTTATGAGTTCTGAACCAACAAGATGCCCTGTGTCAAAAACAAGGTAGATGGCACCTTAGGAATGATAAGCAAGGTTGATCTCTCACTTCCATATCCTGAGGGTACACACGAGGTGGGGGAGGGGTATGATGAGGACTGGTTGAGGGTGCACACCTCTTGCCCCTGTTCGGATTCTTCCTCTACTTAAGGCTAAAGCCAATGCCAGGACCCAAAGATGGGGTTGGAGTCACTGTACCTTCTACAGCTTCCTCTTCCCACCGCACAGTAATAAGATCTCTCTCACACCTCTTTCTCACACCTCCTCCAGCTTCTGCCCTGCTCCCTGCTGAAGAAAGGGCTCAGTGGCTAAGAGCACATATTGCTCATGCAGAGAAACCAGGCTTGGTTCTCATTGTGCATACTGGGCAGCTCATAACTGTCTATAACTCCATCTCCAAGGGATCTGACACCCTCTTCTGGCTTCCGCAGGCTCTGCAGTCACATGTGAATGCATGTACATGTATGCACATGCATACAGACATGCTCACACACACAGTTTAAATTTCTTTTTTTTTTCGAGACACGGTTTCTCTGTGTAACAGCCCTAGCTGTCCTGGAACTCACTCTATAAACCAGGCTGGCCTTGAATTCACAGAGATCCCGCCTGCCTAGGCCTCCCAGGTGCTGGGATTAAAGGCGTGCGCCACCACTGCCCATCTTAAAATAAATATTTTTAAAAATTAAAATCAACCCCTGCGTGTGTGTGTCTGTCTGTCTGTCTGTCTCTGTCGTCTCTCAGCCATTACTCATTTATCTGCTTAGCTTACTGGGATGTATGACTGAGCCTAGGCATTAGGACTCACAGAGTCAAGGCTTTTGTCCTGAAACTCTGGTTAACAGCTCCCAGTTCAGTTCACACCCACACTCACACACACGCACGCACACATGCATGCACACACACGCACACGCATACACATGCACGTATGTAGGGATTGAACCCCAGTCTCCTGCATTCTGAGCAAGGGAAGAAGCCAGACGCCGGAGGAGTGGGGCATGGACGGCAAGCAGCGTTTATGTCCTCAAGGAGAGCAGAGATTTATCAGGCAGAAAAATGATTGAATTTTTTTGTGTGTGCCTTTTATAACGGGACAAAATCGCCTCCCAATTGTGATAGCTGTCGGGAGCTGTAGGGAAAGGGAAATTGAATCTGTGCTTTTCCGAGTTCTGAGGAATTGATGAGGGATTAATGGAGGGAAATGGATAGATATGCTAATTGATCATGTAATTTATATTCCTAAACAAATCACTGGGTGAGGAGGCCCCCAGCTGCATGCAACTCATTTCTCTGTTAGCTCAGATGGGAGGCAGGCAGTGAGTGACCCCAATCTCTGTACATTCTTTCTCAAAGAATTTCCAGGCCCACCCTCATATTTAATAATTTTTCTGCAATTCAGGAAAGCTTTTGTATTCACAGTTATGGTTTATTGGAGCAAATATTCAAATTAAGCATGGTGGCTCATGCTTGTAATCTTAAGACTGAGGCAGGGGGATTGCTGTGAGTTTGAGGCCAGCCTGGGCTACACCACAAAACTCTTTCTCAGCGGAACAACAGATAAAAAGGATTTGGGCTAAAAACAGAAGAGGTGTCTGGTCTGGCATGGCGGAATGTGTCTGTAGCTGCCGCACTCAGGAAGTTCAGTCAGGACTGGGGAGGTGACCCAATAGGCAAAACATTGGCCAGAGAGACGCGAAATCCTGAGGTCAAATCACCAGAACGCTTGTAAAACTGGGCGCTGCGCCTCCAATTCCTGTGAGCCCAGGACACCTATGGCGGGGTGAGGGGATAGAAGGTGGAGACACGGGGACAGGGGAGTCCCTGGCGGGTCTCCATGCATGTGAGCGTGGGTGTGTGTAGGGGCTAGATGCTGATGTCGGCTGTTCTCCACCTATTAGGGTTTGTGTTTACTTGCTTGCTTGTGGTTTTGGAGACAGGGTCTCTCACCGAACCTGGAGGTTACCCGTTAGGCTAGGCTGACTAGCCAACAAGCTCTAGGGAGCCTCCCAGCTCTGGCTCCTCAATGCTGGGATTCCCGGGTACAAACCGTCCTGCCGAGCTTTTGTGTGAATATGGGAGATTGTACGCAGGTTGTACGGGAAGGGATTTAGCCACTGAACCATCTTTTCAGCCCCCTGTTTTATTTTGGGTGTAGGGCCTTGTTAGGTAACTTAAACTGCGCTCAAGATCCTGTGGCCTGGGCCTGAGGACCTGGATTACAGACTTTACAGACTTGCTCCTCCGCACCCAGCTGCTGGCTCCAGCCTCGTTCGCAGAGGAGAAATACGAGACTGAACTGCACAGGGTCGGAAAGCAGGTAATGATTACTTCCGGAAATACAGGGTTTTTTTTCTTTTCTTTTTTAACATACTTACAATGTGTTTCTCCCTTCTCCAAAAAGGTTAAGGACTCAGATAAGATTCTGATCTCTCAGGACGTCGAGATTGCCATTCCTGCTTGATCGAAAGCCTCGCTGGACGCTGAACATGCTGAAGGCAGCATCCTTCCTTTTAGCCAACTTTAAAAGATGCCATCTTTTAGATATGCGCTTGGCTACATTTTCTTTTTATAAAGCCATTAAGTACTTGATGATCACCGTTCCCATGGATACTGTAAATTCCACTTTCTTAAGAAAACACAACTTCCTACATCTTAATACTAGATTTACTGCATAATTGATCTTAATTCTAAGGAATTTGAGGCCCAAATCAACCATAACAAAAACGGGACAGCGTTCTGAGGCTGGGGAGATGACTCAGTCTCTAATGGATTTTTTGCAGCGTGAGCGTGAGGATTTGAATGCAGATCTTGATCACCCACAGGGAAAGCTAGGTGTGGCTGCATAACTAGTAGTCACAGTACTGGGGGGAGGGGCAGTCAGCTAGCCTAGTGAGGAGTGAGCTCAAAGTTCAGTGAGAGACTCTACCTCGGGGGGGGGGGGGGGGGGGGATAACCCGTGCCCTTCCGCCAGATCAGACCAGCTCCCAGCCACCACATTGTTTTGCAGAAGATGGCGGTTAACGCAGAGACTCGCAGCTTGTCGAAGTGCAGAGTGCGAATGGCTGTGGATGCTCAGCCCCAAACGGGACGCCCCAGGCTCAGGAGACTTCTCCGAAGCGAGGGAGCCAGAGGTTGGGGAAGACCGCTAAAAAGTAGTGTCGTCTGCACACAAGAGGGCGAAGAGCAAGTCAGCCAGAACTGCAGTGTGGGGAAGAAGCTGAGGAACCACCGGAAGTTGGTAGCCGCTGGTTCAGGGAGAGTCAATGTTCTTCATGGGTATGGTCGCTGGTTGGTTGACAGCGCTGCAGTGAATGGCCCCACATCCATTTTGGATTCCGTGAGTTAGAAAATGATTAATAATAATAATAAAGAGGGCATGAAATCGGAAGAGGTGCAAGTGAGAGGAGAGGAGGGGGTGGATATGAACAAAATACATGGCATACATATATACTATGCATTTTTTACTCATTCTCAAAGAATAAATTAAAAACTTAAGGTGCTGGAGAGATGGCACAGAAGTTAAGAAAATATATGGCTCTTTCAGAGGACCTGAGTTCGAATCACAGAATCCAGGTTAGGAGGCTCACAACTGCCTGTAACTCCAGATCCAGGGGATCTACTGCCCTCTTCTGGCCTCTACAGGCAATGCACTCACATGGCAACACACACACACAAACACGAGCTGCACACACACACTAAAATAAAATAAAATAATTCTTTTAAAAATTAAATAAGAGGGAGAGAAACTGAGAAAAACACCCATCACTGGTCGCATGTATATACACATATGAACACACAGATCCACACCTCCAATTCTCCCCAAAACCAGATTTTGGGAGAATAGACTCTCTTCCTCTTTCAGAACAGTCCAAGCTGACAAAAAGCTCCGAGTCCAGAGAGGGAAGAATATTGAAGACTAAGAGCACAGTCACAGGAGCCGGGCACGCTCCACCAACCAGGAGAAACCAGACTCAGGATGACACAGCCATAGGAACCCTGGCTCCCCAAGTCTTGACCCTTCAGGGTGTAAACAAGAAGAGGTTTCGTTCTGAGAACCGTGCATGGAATGTGAGTTTCTGCTGCAATGCGTTGATTGGCTGAAAGAGCCCCATTGCTCCATTTCAGATTGCAATCTCATACTTGACTCAAAGTCTCAGAGGCCTGTGCCACCTGTCCTTCCTGGTCCTGCCACAGGCAAATGCGTGACTTCTCTCTCACACCAGCCTGTTCTTTCCCCACCCGCTGCCTGCTGGACAGGGGACCTGGGAGGTGGGCAGAAGTTCGTACTGTGGACTGTGACCGCTGTGTTCTTTGCTTCTTTTCTCACTGTCCTGACAAAATTCCTCACCAAAAAAAGAAAGGGAAGACTCGTTTTGGTTCCCAGTTTGAGGGTGTCTTAGTCAGGGCCACGATGGCTGTGATGAACGCCACGGTCAAAGCACGGTGAGGAGGAAAGGGTTTATTTGGCTTACACTTCCGTATTGCTGTTCTTCATCAAAGGAAGTAGGGACAAAAATTCAAACAGGGCAGGAACCCAGAGGCAGGAGCTGATGCAAAGGCCATGGAGGCGCTGCTTACTGGCTTGCTCCTCACGGCTTGCTCAGCCTGCTTTCTTATAGAACCCAGGACCACCAGCCTAGGGACTGGCACCACCCACAATGGGCTGGGCTCCCCCGCATCAATCACTAAGAAAATACCATACAGACTTGCCTTCAGCCTGATCTTATGGAAGTATTTTCTCAATGGAGGCTTTCTCCTCTGTGATGACTCTAGCTTGTGTCAAGTTGACCCCAAACTAGCCAGGGCAAGGGTTCATTCTATCATGGTGACAAAGGCAAGAAGCGACAGCAGGCGCATGAGGAGGCTGGTCACACCGCGGGAAGCAGAGAGGTGGATGCTGGTGCTCAGTCCACTTTCTCCCTCTTACTTAATCCAGGACTCCAGCCACTGGCTCGGTGTCACCGACACTCAGAGCAGGTCTTCCCTCCTCAGTTAAAGCTTCTGGAAGGTTCCCTATAGACATGTCAGAGAGGTATGTTCTAGGTGGTTTCGAATACATTCAAGTTGTCAATGAATACCAACCATCACCAATTGGCCTTTTTTGAGTCTATGTCTCCTTTCCCCTCCCCCAGAACTCAGACTAGAAATCAGACCCATAATACAGTGCTACAAGATGGGGCCATTGGGAGATTAAGTCACAAGGGCTCTGTGCTCAGTGGCCACTGAGCCAGCTTTTGTGAGTACTACCAAGAAGGTAATTTGTTCTCCAACCTGGGTATGATGGAATCCACCTCTGGTCTCAACTTTCTTTCTTATTCATGGTAAAAAATTGTTCCTTATACCCCAACCCCATGGAAGGAAATGTCGCAGAGAAAATCCTCTCTTTGCTCAATAATTTCATGCTAACGACATATTGGGGAGATGGTTCAGTAGCTAAAATACCCACTGTACAAATGTGAAGACCCAAGTTCAAATCCCCAGGACCCACATAAAAACCAGATGTGATAGCACCTGTCTGTAATACAAGCATTCCTTTGGGGAGATGTGTTGGGAAAGAGTATTCTTGGCGATGCACCAAATAAATAAATAAATAAATAAATAAATAAATAAATAAATAACACAGACAAAACCAAAGCAACTCAGCAAGGCACAATTTCTTTTTGTAAAAAAGAAAGGGGGTGGGTGCAATGACCCGTGATGACCCAAACTGGACTAGCAAGCTCATCAGGGCAGAAAGTACACTTAGATTTTACTCTAAGGCAGGCAAAAACTGCATCTCATCCCAATGAAGAAGCCCTACCCCATGGTCTGACAGGACTGACTGTGGAATATTTCTTTACACTGTGTGAGTATATGTCTCTGTGATTGGTTTAATAAAGAAGCTGACTGGCCAGGATAAGCTGAACAGGATAAGGTTAGGTGGAAAAAACAAGCTGAGAATTCTCAGAAGAAGAAAGGTGGAGTCAGGAGTCATAAGGAGATGCAGAGAGAAGCAAGATGGACTTGCTCTACTTAGAAAAGGTACCAAGTCACATCACAAAGCATAGATAAGAAATACAGGTTAATTTAAATGTAAGCGTTATCTAGGAATAAGCCTGAGCTATTGGTCAAGCATTTATAATTAATATTAAGCCTCTGAGTGGTTATTTAGGAAGCGGCTGCTAAGACAGAGAAACTCTACCTACAATTAGCTAACCTGCATGAAGGGAAGGGTGTGATATTCAAGTCTCGGGAGCTGGTTGATTGCAATCAGGCATGTTATAAATGGAGATGGGTGTTATGGAATATTAGCCCTTGATGGGCTAGCTACTTCTGGCAGTAAAAATAATTTCTCACAGATGGGAGGTGGAGACAGGAAAATCCCAAGAATGTCAAAAGCCGTCTAGCCTGGTATCTTGGTTTATTAGCATATGTCTTAGGCTTGCGATTGCTATGATGAAATACTTTCTTAGTTAGGGTTTTATCACTGTGGAGAGGCACCACGACCACTTATAAGAGTTTATAAGCAACTCTTATAAACGAAAACAGTTAATTGAGTCTGACTTACGGTTTCAGCGGTTTAGTCTATTATCATCACGGTGGGACATAGTGGGATGCAGGCAGACATGGTGCTGGAGAAGGAGCTGAGAGTTCTACATCTTGATCCACAGGCAGCAAAAAGAGACAAAGACTTGCCTGGCTTGAATATCTGACACCTCAAAGCCCATCTCCAGTAACATCCTTCCTCCAATAACACTACACCTACTCCAAGACCACATCTCCCAATAGTGACCGTCCCTATAAGCCTAGGGGGATATTTTCATTCTAACCACCGCAAACACCATGACTAAAAGCAGGGTAGGGAGGAAGAAAGGGTTTGTTTGGTTTATACCTCTGCACCATAATCCATCACTGCAGGAAGTCAGGACGGGAACTCAAGCAGAGCAGGAACCTGGAGGCAGGAGCTGATGCAGAGACCGTGGAGGATGCTGCTTACTGGCTTGCTCAGCCAGCAGAAGTAAACACCAAGCAGGCAAAAAAGTGAGGCCTTCCTTCTCCTGTGTCCTTTTATCTTGGTGGCTACCAGAAGGTGTCAACCACATTCAGGGAAGGTCTTCCCAGATCTAGTAAGGTCATCAAGACCAGCTTCTATAGACATGCCTATGGATACGCCCACAGACTTGGTCTACGCAATCCCTCATTGAGAGTCTCTTCCTGGGTGAGTCTAGATTGTGCCAAGTTGGCATTTAATTTAATTATTGTAGATATTTAGATTTCTTTTTGATTTGTTTTTTTGAGACATGGTCTCCATTAATGGAGGCTTACTACATTCCTGAGGATGACCTTGAACTTCTGTTCCTATCACCTCCACTCCATGAATGTGGGATTATAGTGATGACAATCCAGACTGATTTATGTTGTGCTGTGGATGGAACCCAGGGCTCTGTGCAAGATGAGCAAGCTCTCTATCAACTGAGCCACGCCCACAGCCCATACCTCCCTTCAAAGAGCTGGGGAAAGGTTCTTCTCAGCTTGTTAAAATGTTTTGGAATCGCTTCGCAACCATTATTGCCTAAAACACTTCCGAGTCCACCCAAAAGGATCTCACGTGTTTAATTTGCATTCCTTCATTTCCTACCCATATTCTCGCATTTCAAGAATCTTCTCTGGGCCTTGAAAGACTCAAAATATGGCTCGCTAAAGGGGAATGCAATTGTGTGATGTGAATTGCAGCTTCCACAAGCCTCAGACACCCCTGGTTTTTCAAACCACTTCAATGTATAATAGCCCTGGGAGCCAGAGGTAACCGCAATTAGCAGATGTGTCTTCACACAGAGGAGATTATGAGGGTCTGCAGCAGCATTTTATAGAGAGTATTTAAATGACATTTAGTGGGGAGGCCAGAGCTGTCTTATCCGGGTGTCATATTCAGTGGGTGATGGCGCTGGGGACTCTTTACAGAGTGCACAAGACTCTAGGCTCCATTCCCAGCCCTGCAGAAAAACAAGTTCATTAAATTGCAATAAAAGGCGAGAAAATAGGCATGGCGACCCTTGGGGAACTAGGGTAGAAGAACTGACATGAGATCCTGCTGTTACTGGCATTGTTAGGGTCAGGTCAGAGTCTAGGACCCGGCAGCTCTAACAAGCCGGGCTCAGCCACCAGCCCTCAATAAGCCAATTAAACAGAAAAACAATAGTGAAAACAACATAGAAGATTGATTCAGCATGGCCACATTGGACAGAGGAACACTGAGCCATGTGTGCGTGTGTGTGCACATGCTGCACACACACACATGCACTTCTTAAATAGACATTTAATCCACAATTTGACAGTATTGAGAGGCAGAGTCTTCAGAGGTGACTGCCTGTGAGGGTAGGGTGCTTACACGGGAAATTAGTGCCCTTTTAATGCAGACTCTGGAACTGACTTCCCTTCCCAGCAAGGGAGGACACAGTAAGAAGGCATCATCTATGAAGCATAAAGCAGGTCTTTGCCAGCCATCGAAATGCGTATCTGGACCCTTACGTTTATTAACCCAAGGAAGTGATACAGGCAACTGCTTGTGCATCCCAGCAAGGCTGTGTGCATCCCTGAAAGGCTGTGTGCATCCCAGCAAGGCTGTGTGCATTCCAGCAAGGCTGTGTGCATTCCAGCCAGGCTGTGTGCATTCTAGTGAGGCTCTGTGCATCCCAGCGAGGCTGTGAATCCCAGGTAGGCTGTGTGCATCCCAGCAAGGCTGTGAATCCCAGAAAGGCTGTGTGCATCCCAGCGAGACTGTGCATCCCAGCAAGGCTGTGTGCATTCCAGCAAGGCTGTGTGCATCCCAGTGAGGCTGTGCATCCTGGAAAGGCTGTGCATCCCAGCAAGGCTGTGTGCATCCCAGCGAAGCTGTGCATCCCAGTGAGGCTGTGCATCCCAGCAAGGCTGTGTGCATCCCAGCAAGGTCTTCTTCTGCGACTCCGCCTAAATTCCTCTCTCGGCCCCAGCTTCACAGCTAACTCATGCTACGTGTTCTAACTTGAGATGTCACATTGAACACATCAATTTTCCCCCAATGATATATGATGGAGTGGAGCATGGAACCAACCCCCTAGCTGTAGTCAGTGCATAGAGGCATCTGTGAACACAGGAGATGCCACAGAGCCAGGTATGGAACAGCGTGCTGTGCACTCAGGGATGAAAGGTACCGGAAGGCTACATAGTAAGTTTCAGTACAGACTGGGTAACACAGGGAGATCTCATCTAAACAAAAATAAAACAGCCCCCTGCCAAAAGGAAGGAGAAAACCCCAAGGACATAGAGAAACTCACAAACTAAACACATGCTCTACCTATTTCCTGTGGAAGTTTTTCAGATGAGCTGGTCCAGAGTGCCCCCTGGTGGCCAAAGGAGGCTTTGCTTTGTGCGCTCCTAAATCTAGTTGAAACTGAACAGTAGTGGGGTTTCTTCCTTCACAGCAGAATGGCCAGGCTCCTCCTTCTTGGTTTCTATCACTTACATTGACTACATTTCTCTCTTGATCTCTCTCTTTTTCTATCTTCCCTTCTTCTTTTACTCTTGTTTGAGTTTCTGGAACAGCCCTGACCCCGCTGTGAAGGCTATTTTTTGTTTGTGTGTTTGTTTGTTTGTTTTGAGACAGGGTTTCACTGTAGCTTTGAAGCCTGTCCTGAAACTAGCTCTTGCTCTTGTAGACCAGGCTGGTCTTGAACTCACGGAGATCCACTTGCCTCTGCCTCTCAAGTGCTGGGATTACAGGTGTGTGCCACCGGTGTGAGGGCTATTCTTGTCTGTCAACTTGACTACATCTAGAATTAGCAACACCTGTGAAGGAATTTCCTTAATTAAATAATTTGAAGGGGAAGGAACTCCCTTCCCCCCTTTTAACCTAGGTGTTTTGAGCTAGGAAGATCCACCTATAGTCAGGATTACACTTTCCTATATAAAGGACAAGGGAGAAGGAAGCTCTCTTTGCCTGCTTGCGCTCACTGGCAAGTCCATTCCTTCAACTAGCATTAGAGTCTACTTCTTTGGGATTCTGGCATCTATTGAAGACCAGCTGAGATATCCACCCTCATCCTGACCAACTACTGGAATCTTGGAGTTTCCTTAGGTAGACAGTCTGTAGCTGCATCATAGCCTATAATACATTCTAATAGATCCCCCATATAAATTCATCCTGTCAGTTCTGTTCCTCAAGAGGAGTTTGAACAATGCACCCTCCTGTTTCTGCCTCCCTACCTCTCTGCCAAGCCCTGCTTTGCTCTTCTAAATATCTGTGCCCTTTATGCCCTGGCCTGACTCTCTCTTCATTTCAACTTAGTTATCCCCCCCCCCTGGACAAGACTTTTGTGTGGACCAGAACCATGATTCAGCTGTAGAGCATCTATTTAGAATCCCCCAGTGAGGGGCTGGGGTGTGGCTCAGTGGTCGAGTGCTTGCTGAGCACCTACAAGGCACTGAATTCCACCACCAGCCCAGCACTGCAGTAATAGCTAAATGCGCTGGGTGATGGTGGCACATCTTTAATCCCAGCACTCGGGATACAGAGGTAGGCAGATCTCTTTGAGTTCGAGGCTAGCCTGGTCTACAGGGTGAGTTCCATGACAGCCAGGATGATTACATAGAGAAAGCCTGTCTCAAAAAACCAATAATGATGGTGATATCTAAATGCTCTGAATCTTACCTTTGTACTTAACTCGTATTAACTGTACCATTTACTAAAATTGACTGTGGTATTCCCATACATGCACAGATCTGGTTTGAAGCCTTTCCCATGGCTCTGTGTGTGCTTCTTAAAATTTATTGAGCAGAATAACCCCTGCATGTCCTCCAGTGTTCTGGGGCATGTATGTAGAGGGGACTGGGATCCTCCTCATGGCTGAGACGTTCCCTGTGATGGGAAAAGGGCAGAAAGTGGAAATTAGAGGCTGGTGGTTCTGAAAGCAGTGCTGTGGGGGATGGGGAAGTGTGGCTAGGCAGCTCGGCAGCGACCCTCAGCACCCGCTTGAAATCACACCAAGTGACAGTTTCTAGTGGGCACACAGATGGCCAGGGATCTCCTAGAGGGATGCCTTGATGGGACACACAAGATGACCAGGAATTGGGCTGGACAGATGGCTCAGAGGTTAAGCACACTGGCTGTTCTTCCAGAGGTCCTGAGTTCAATTCCCAGCAACCACATGATGGCTCACATCCATCTGTAAAGAGGTCTGGTGCCCTCTTCTGGTCTAGAGATGCACAGAAGGAACATTGTATACATAGTAAATAAATAAATTTTAAAAAAATGACTGGGGATCTCCTACAGGGACTTGTTGATGGGACACACAAGATGACCAGGGACCTTCCATAGGGATGCTTTGATGGGACACACAAGATGGTCAGGGACCTCCTACAGGGATGCCTTGATAGGACACACACGATGACCAGTGATCTCTTAGAGGGATTCCATGATGTCTGAGAGGTTGCAAGCGGGTCTTCTGAGCTCAGGATTTCTCAAGGGAGAGCCCCTGGATGTGAGGGGCTGGGAGTGAGGTTCCAGCACTTTAGCCTTCCAATGAATGACCGTGTGTGAAGACGTACTTCCTTCTAGACCTTTAAAGCATCCTTTAAGGAAACTGTATATGTCAACCACTCCAATTTAGAGAAGACAAACAACTTAGAGCCTTGAGTCTTCAAATGAGATAGGAGAAGGGAGACATGATAAAAAGACAAGGGACAAAGCAGGACACAGCAGGACTTCCGTGTATGGGATGCTCACACCAGCTGGCCTGACCTCTGGAGAGCTAGATCGGAGTCATCCTTACTTCAGTGTGATACCATTCCTGTCCTGGATCTCCAAGTTTGTCCCATCACTTTCTCATGGGCTCCACCTGCCAGGTTCAACTAAACTGTGTTCTCATGGCTCCCTCTGGTGTCCACAGTCTGCCATAGCAGAGACCAGAGCGCTTCCTGTCTAAGCTTGTTTGGAGGCAGGCCTCAGAATCACAGTACCGCCTACACCCCTTTGCTATGGAGGATTTGGGGCTCATTTTTGCAAGTTCTTGATCTCTTGAGAAATGAAATTTAAAACTGGCTCGAATTTGATGTTTGACAATTTTTTTAGACTTTGAGAGGGGAAAAAAAGCAAAAAAAAAAAAAAACAAAAAACAAAAAACAGAATCCCAGCAGGTGCTGGGAGGATAATGGTGGGGAAGAAGACAGAAAGTCAGAGGTTCTGAGTCAGGGCCAGCCAGCAACAGAAATCATCAAGCAATAGGGTGAAGGAATCTTCAAAGAAACAAACAAGCTCACAGATTAGCATGCTTAGGGTGTGGGCTGGTATTGGAAAGGAGTTGGCAGGGAGGAAGAAGAAAAAGAAAAGTTATACTTTTTGAGTTAGAACTCAGGAAAAGTGGGCAAGCTTGGCAGTAAGGGAGCTCACTGAGGGAAGGGCTTCTAGGCACAGTGTATAAGGACATTATGTCTTTAAGGGGATAATTATTCCTCCCATCTCCTCAGCATGTTTTCAGGTGACTCAGGTTTCTTGACGGGTAGTCTCCTAGTCCGATGATTGACAACCCAGCTCGATTAACTCTTAAGGGAGGGCCTCTGTTTTAGTTTGTGCTTTTTTTTTAGATTTATTTATTTATTATGTATACAACATTCGTTCCGTGTATGCTTGCATGCCAGAAGAGGGCACCAGATCTCATTATAGATGGCGTTGGGCCACCATGTGGTTGCTGGGAATTGAACTCAGGACCTCTGGAAGAACAGTCAGTGCTCTTAACCTCTGAGCCATTTCTCCAGCCCCCTAGTTTGTGCTTTTATTGCTGTAAAGAGACACCAGACCATGGCATCTCTCATAAAAAAGAAAAACATTTAATTGGGGTGGCTGCTTACTGTTTCAAAGGTTCGGTCCACTGTGATCATGAAGGGGAGCAGGAGCATGGTGCCGTGCAGGCAGATGTGGTGCTGGAGCTGAGAGTGCTACATCTTCACTCAGAGACAACAGGAAGTCGACTGATTGTCACTCTGAGTGAAGCTTAAGAAAAGAGACTTTAAAACCTGCCCCCATGGTGATACACTTTTCCCAACAAGGCCACACCTCCTAATAGTGCCACTCCCTTTCGGGACCATTTTCTTCCAAACCACTACAGGCTCATAGTATACAATGCTCTAATCCTGGGGTTAGATCAGAGAGGGCATTAGCTTTCCTTTAATGGGCTTCACTATCTTATAGGCAGCTGCTATGCAGGTCAGAGAGTTTGCTGTAGGCAGCTTGATGGCTCTTGTCAAACTTGTAAAGTTTGTTACTTTGGGGAGTCTCATGAGCTTCCGTCGTCCCTCCAGAAGAGATGGATCCTATCAAAGCAAGTGAGACCCTGTCAAAAAGAAAGAAAGGAAGATAGGAAGAAAGGGAAGGTACCCAGACTCTCCAGAGATGGTCTGGAGCTGTTCGTTGTTGGTGGAGTGCTTTCCTGGGTTCAAGAGAGCAGGGAAGAGGGGGGCACCTTTTATATTACCAGTTGGGGATTGGAGGTTAATCCTCATCAGGAGGATGAGGCAGGAGGATTGTGGATTGGAGACTGCCTTGGCTACATAGTAAGACTAGATAGACAGATGGATACTTGATAGATAGGTAGATAGATGATAGATAGATACATTGATAGATGATAGATAGATGATAGATAGATAGATGGTAGATAGATGATCGATAGATAGATGAAGATGATAGATAGATAGATGATAGATGATAGATAGATAGATAGATAGATAGATAGATAGATAGATAGACAGATGATAGATAGTAGGTAGACAGACAGACAGATAGATAGGCAGGCAGGCAGATAGACATCGATAGGTAAAGTTCACTGCTCACAATGAGGGTATTCGTGTTTGCTAGCTCTCTACTAATCTTTGTTGACAGCCTCACTTGAGGGACTATGCTGCTCTGCCTGGAGGCTCTTGATCGAGTATCCAGCTGGCTGCCTCAACGCACCCTCCCCATCTGATTTCTGCTGGATGTTTGTAAGCCCCGGTTTGGATAACCACCTGTGGTCACCTCCTGCAGCTGAACTGCTGCACCGCTCTCTGCTGGAGGAGGCCAGCGCCAGATTTGATGGTCTGTTTCTTCTCTCTGTTCATATTCAGTCTTTGCCTTTTGCTTGCTATATACTTAATGAATTCACTCATTAAAAACCAAAAGCATAAATCATTCTTCGGACCATGCAGAACAGGCTTGAACCCTGTAACCTCTGAGAATGGCCTTTCTCCTTTCTCAACTGCAAGCCTGTAAAGTGTTAGGAATATCACAAGAATTCCTATGTAGTGAAGACTTGTCTTAACCCTTGTGGCCCAGGCCCAAGTTCTCTTCTCTTCTCTTCTCTTCTCTTCTCTTCTCTTCTCTTCTCTTCTCTTCTCTTCTCTTCTCTTCTCTTCTCTTCTTTCTCTTCTTTCTCTCCTCTCCTCTCCCCTCCTCTCCTCTCCTCTTCTCCTCTTCTCCTTCTCTTTCCCCTCCCCCCCTCTCTCATTCCCCCCTCCCTCCGTCTTTTTTTTTTTTTGAGACAGGGTTTCTCTGTGTAGCCCTGGCTGTCCTGGAACTCACTCTATAACCCAAGTTGGTTTCACGCTCACAAAGATCAACCTGCCTGAGCTGTGACCCAGGTTCTTCTCAGCTTGCAGTCCTAGCCACTGCACCTACCTGCAGGGCCACCTTACAGTCTCATTTATTGAAAGAGAAGAAAGATTTCTTATCTTAGCAACCTTTTTAGATGTAGTTTTAGAAGCAACCACAATCCTATACATGGATGGTTGCTGCTAAGTCACGGGAACAGGCTCTTCTCTTGAGAAGCCATATTGCTTTTGGGTGTGTCCCTGCCTCTTAGAGCCTTTCTGTTAACATCCACACTAAAATCTGTGTCAAAAGCTCTTTCTAATAAACTAACGCTGCTCGATGCCAGTTCATTCCGGAATTCTTTCCTGCAGACAAATCAAGAATCTTGGTTCTGTTTAAGTAAAAGGTCTCAGAAAAGCACATCTTGGCTGCATCATGAAGCTGTCCCTGACCAACTGCCCAAGGTTGCCAATAATTCTACATTAATAATTTGGGTTCGCTGGAAATGAGAGTTCATGCCTCTAATCTCAAGACCTGGAAGGTAGAGGCAGAAGGACTAGGATTCCAGAACAGATTGGGTTTCAAAGAACTGTATCTTGAAACAGCAAACTCCATGAAAACCAAACTGAGCTCCTAGGGTTAGTGTGCATCACACAGTGGTAGAGTGCTATCCCAGAATCCCTCAGTGAGGGGCTGGGGTGTGGCTCAGTGGTAGAGCCCCTGCCTAGAATCCTCCAGTGAGGGGCTGGGGTGTGGCTCAGTGGTAGAGCACCTGCCTAGAATCCCCCAGTGAGGAGCTTGGGTGTGGCTCAGTGGTAGAGCACCTGCCTAGAATCCCCCAGTGAGGAGCTTGGGTGTGGTTCAGTGGTAGAGCACCTGCCTAGAATCCTCCAGTGAGGAGCTTGGGTGTGGTTCAGTGGTAGAGCACCTGCCTAGAACTCCCACCGTGAAGGGCTGGGGTCATGGCTCAGTTGTTTGGGGGCATTTGCCTAGCATATTCCAGGCCCTAGGTTACCAGTACAGGCAGTTGGAAATGGGCAGGTGATAGAAAAACTGAGATCTAGAGGGGTTCTGGGTTTTCTCGGGTTGCTAAGGACACAGGTAGGCAAAGCTAGACTGTCAATGCTGTCTCAAGGGCTTCTTACCACTGTACCTTTCATCAGAAGCTTCTAGCACTTTCTACCTGAGATATGACAACTTTGGCTTCGTACCTGTGAAGACAACCAAAGAAGATCAGCAGTTTCATACTGTACAATGACAAGAAGAAGTTGGGTTTTTGGTTTTTTTTTTGTTTGTTTGTTTGTGTTTTTTGTTTTTTTGGACAGGATTTCCTGTAGCCCAGGTTGGCCTCAAACTTGATATGTAGTCAAGGACAACTTTGAACTTCTTATCCTCCTGCCGCAGCCTTCTGAGTCCTGAGATGATGGTGTGTAGCACCCCTCAGTGTTTATTCAGAACTGGGGATGAACACAGCACTCTCTACCGACAGAGATGCCTCCCCAGCTCCTGATCAAGAACCAATTGTGTTCTGGCAAATATCTTACAGTTTATAAATTCTTCAGAAGTGCACACAGAATGTCAAGAATTTAAACACACACACAGCACCCTGCTCATATTATCCCTTCTCTTTCAGCTTCATTATCGCCACAGAGGCCTATCTTGTTTTCCAATATGAAGTCAAACAGGAGAGAGGTCTTGGCTAACTGCACCACAGAATTCTCTCTCTCCCCCACTTTTTATGCACTGTACGTACAGGCCGTCAACAATTGCATCTTCTTTTCCCCTTCTGCCTTGATTGAGGCAGAGAAGGGATGCATATCTACCGCCGTCACAAATATCCATCCAGGGCGGTAATTATCGCATCATTATATTCGCTATTTCACCTGTCATGTACCATTAGAAGGTAACAAGATCATTGTCAGTCAGAGATTGTGGAGATAATTAGAGCATCCAGAGGGTAGCAGGAAATCAAATTGGTGCCGGTACCCATCAATGCTGAGGCGCCCAATGTAATTAGAGGGGAAATATGCAAAGGTTGAGATGAATCAAAGCCCGCGGGGATCAGCCACCATGACTGATTGGAGAGCGACTCTTCCAGGATCTGACTCTGCAGATGGTGATACTGAAATAGGGTGTACGGTGAAGAGGCAGCCAGGTCTGCCAGAAATAGCACGTCAAAGATTGTCTGTGACGTCTGTGGTATTGGATTCGGCAAAGCCCAGGATTTGGTGTATTTTCCAACCCACTGGTTTTCTTTTCTTCCCGTTGTTGGTTTTTTCTGGCAGTTCCTCTAGCTATCAAATGATGCTCAGCCAAGTGGACTTTACCCAACTGTTGCTCTGACCCTTTTAGGTTTAGGGGTTGTTGGATTTTTTTGTTTGTTTGTTTTGTTTTCTCCTGCAATGTCCTCTGCCACTGAGATACGTCCCCAGGTTGGTTTATTTTGGATTTATCTTATTTGTGTGTGGCGGGTGGGGGGGATAGGCACACAGATACACATGCAGGTACATTCGCTCTTGGACGTCAGAAGAGTATGTGGTGTCCCTAGGAGCTGGAGTTACACATGATTTGTAAGAACATCCAGTGCTCTTAAGGGCTGATTCATCTCTCCAGTCTCCCAGCTCAGCTTGGTTAAGCCTGTGGGCTCCCTTGTGACCCTCCCCCAACCAGGAGTCCTGTCACACATCCCTAGACCTTTCCAAGAGCGCTTTGGCACCTTGGGAGGCCATACAGCAATGGTTCTCAACCTATGGGTCGGGGCCCCTTTGGGTATTACAGGGGTTGAATATCAGATACCCTGCGTGTCAGATACACTATGGTTCCTAACAGCAGCAAGATTACAGTTACAAAGTAGCAATGAAATAATTTTATGGTGTGGGGGTCACCGATTAAGGGTCGCATTAGGAAGGTTGAGAACCATTACCTTCCGGCCTCCCTGACTCCTGTTCTCTATTGTGTCCAAAGTTTACCAGCACCTCGTCCCAACTGACCTTGAGTGCTTTTTTTTTTCTCCAGTGCGGTACAAACCTTAATCCAAACAGTGAATTTAGCAGGTTTAAATGAAAAGTTACATTTTGCATGTTTGTACATATGTACGCATGTGGGGGGGGCACACATGTGGAGGTCAGAGGACAACTTTTAGGAGTCAGTTCTCTCCTACTACACGGATCTATCATGTGAGATAGAACTCAGGGAGTCGAGGTCAGCAGTTAGTGACTTTACCCTGCCCTCCAGCAAGCTCCCAGGCCAACTTTTAACAGTCTAAAATATGGAAGTTTACCCTGCCTCTTTAGTTCAGACAGGGTCTCATGGAGGTCAGATTGGCCTTAAGGATGACCTTGAACTGTAAAAACCAGTGTGTGTGTGTGTGTGTGTGTGTGTGTGAGAGAGAGAGAGAGAGAGAGAGGAGAGAGAGAGAGAGAGAGAGAGAGAGAGAGAGAGAGAGAGAGAGAGAGAGAGAGAGAGAGAGAGAGAGAGAGAGCGCTTTTCAGGAGTCAGTTCTCTCCTTCCAAGTGGGTCCCAGTGATCAAACTCAAATTGTAGGGCATGACAGCAAAAGCTTTATCCTGCTGAGCCACCTCACTGGTCAAGACCTGGAATTTCTAATCCTTCTGCCTCCGCCTCCCCAATCCTAGGAAAACAGGTGTGCACCGCATCTTATTTCTTCAGTGCTGGGGGTGGACCTCAGGGCTTCGTGTGTGCTAGGTGAAGATTCTTCCCACTGAGCTACAACCGGTTCCCTCGGGAGATTTCTTTTATTCAGAACATACAAAGCGAACACATAAACAGATGCGCCACAGCCAAAGAATGCTGGACCAGCTGCTGGTCAGTACCTGTTTTGGGAGGGTGAGAGGACCTTACTATTCTGGCCCTGGGGATGCAAGGCCAGGGGTGGGGGGTGGGGGAGTCTTTTCTAGAACTTGGTCTAGAGTGCCGGAGGCTTCTTTCCTAACTGTGAGTGGCACCTCGCACAAAGAAACTCTGGAAACTTGGTTCACATTTTTTAATAACATGGCACACTTACATTACACACGGAGGCTCCTCCAATGAGACATGCTAAAGATTCCGTTGCTTCCCTTCCTGTTCGAGTAGGATCCGGAAAGGACTTAATTTTTTTTCTTTTTTTTCCTTTTTTTTTTTTTTTTTTTTTACATACAAGAGAAACAGCAAAAGGCCTGTACAGAGAAACCCCTTTACAATGCTGAGAGCTATCACTACGGTTTCCAGTGCACAGAATCCTGGGGAGTTTTTTTTTTTTTTTTTAGTTGTTATCTTTAAAAATGAAACAAAACAAACAGAAAAAAAGAAAAATAAAGAAAACACTGCACACGTCTGGTGTCCACAAAATCTGAATTCACAACTAAACCTTCAGTTGCCCTACTAAAATAGATCTCTCTGCTTTTAAAAACAATGGTCTGTAGTTTACATTTTTTTCTTTTTTGGAAAAAAACAAACAAACAGGGTAACAATGTCAGGTAGCACTTTAATATACTAGAGGACCAAATGGGACTAATCTTTATTTCTTACATGTATTTTACAGGCCAGTAGACAAGATATATTGTATTTTCTCGGCTAGTAAAGTCATATTCTCTCCAAATATGTAGACAAGAGGGTTAATGTCTTTATAAAATTGTCATGAAGACATTAAGACTGATGAAAACTCAACATACACACACAAGTGCACACACTTGCACAAGAGCACACACACACAGGCACTCACACGCTGGCATAAGAGTGCACGCGTGCGTGCACACACACACACACACTCACGCACACACTTCTGCCACCTTTCGCCCTCGGTAATTCCTGATGGCTCTTACACAATCTACTTGTTCAGCTCTTCCCAGGCTTTCATTTCCTATTGGAATATCAATGATTCACATGTACCTTCAATTCGGCAGTTACCGTGGAAACATACCCATCCGCGAAGAAAACCCGGGCAGCTTTCTTTCAGGATCTGTGTGAGTGTCCGTAAATCACATTATGAACGAGGAAGTGTGTACATGCTATGAGATAGGACTCGGGGTGGAGGGTGGGAAAGGCGAGGTTCCCACTTAAAGTTGCCTGCAACATCACGGCCTCAGGGGTGAACAGAAATTCTGGTGACCTGTCTGCACCTGGCAGACACGGCCCATCTGCCTCTGATTATCAAAGACTAATCCCATCTTCCCTGGGCAAAGCTGCTTCTGGCTTAGTTACACTTCCAGAGGGGCATAAGGGGGCAGCGCACCTTTCCCCATTTCTCCAGGGAAGACCACAAGCAGCAACTTCAGATGCAAAGTTCTAGCCTGGGCTCTGGATTTAAAGAAAAAAAAAGGGGGGGGGCATGTTCCCTCCATCTGAAAAACAAAAAAACAAACGGGCGGGGGGGGGGGGGAACAGTTGTATAACGTCTCAGGTAAGCGCTTGTTCAGGGAAAATATGACCTTAAATATGTTGTAAATGGATTTGAAAAGGCTCCTTTGAGATTTATGGGCTTTGGGGAAAAGCCCTCGTGTTCATTGCATAGTTGAAGGGTTTAGCAGATGGGAACAGGGCCTCCTTGGAGGGCCAAGTTCACGGATATTAGACTTGTAAATAGCACATTTGAAGAAGTATTAATGTATTATGTTACTTAATCTTTACCTATTTACATCTATACAAGTAAAGCTTTCGTCTTTATCTTTTGCATATATGAACCGTCAGCTCATGAAGCAATCTCTTTTTACACTCTATGTACACGCCTCCTCCTCTGGGACAGCTCTGGGTGATGGACAGGTGCCCCTCACCCCCATAGCATCAGATCCTTGTGTGTCATTACCTTCACCGTTTTGGTTCAAATCAAAATTTGATGCAAGGAACAACAAAATTAAAAAAGAAAGGAGATGTAAGGACAAACAGGACTGGCTAAAGGTCTGAAAAAATCCCAACATTAATATACAAAACATTTCAACACCCAAATGGAGTCTCTGTCCATTTTTTTTTCCAATGGGAAGAGTTGGATCTCTGCACCTCTCAATTCTGGGGGTGCAGGAGTTGTCTCTTGAGTCTTGGGGGTGTCCCTGGGGTTTTTTCCCCAACTCTGAGGTCTGCCTCGTCCTCCTGACTTATCGAGCTTCGATGTCCTTCAGTGTGTGGGACGGTGGTCTTTCTCGGATTTCAGCCGACAGAGGCGTAGTCCTCCGGGGGGATCCTGGGCGGCCCCCCAGTGTGGAAATGAGCGGAGGCGGGGCGCTGAGTGCCGCGGTGGGCGGGGTCTTGTTGAGCAGTCCATTCTGGTGGCCAGCAGTAGGGCTGATGCGAGGGTAGTGCATACTGGGCAGGCCTGGCGTGAGCAGGCTCGGGTGTGGGAGGTGTCCATCCAGAGAAGCGGGGTGCACAGGGTGCAACCGTGGGTGCTCGTAGTCCTCCCGAAGCACGTGCAGCCGCTCGCGCTCATCTAGGTGTCCGCCCCGTTCATGTTCCCGTCGAGGGTCCACAGCTAGCGGGTGGTGGTGGTGGTGGTGATGGTGGCTATAATCATGAGGCTCCCTGTCCCTGAAGGAGCGGTCGGCTTCGTACAACCGGGGTGTGGAGAGTCGGTGCAGGGGGTCATTCCTGAGCAGGAAGTCCCTGCCCAGAGGGTCCCTTCGGTGCATGTCCAAGTCACGGTAAGGATCCCTTAATGGGTCCCTCATGGGGTCCCAGTGGAAAGAGGGGTATGGGAAGCGCTCTCCCCCTGGGATTGGGCTGAGGCCCATAAATGGGGTCATCATGCGTGTCCTGTCCAGACTACCAATACTGTTCATGGCATGGATACCGGTCACTCCCACGGTCATGGGCATGGATGCCAGAGGCCCCGGGTGCACGCTGGCGCTGGCTGAGGAGCTGGGTGGAGGTGCCTCTGAGGTCCTGTGGGCCTGTGGGCCCTCGGTAGGTAGGTCGTGGTCTTCCTTACGTTCCTCTTTGACCTTGACCTCGGCGCTCTTCTTGGGGTTCTCATAGGCCGGCTCACCCTTGCGTGGCTCGGCCTCCCGGCTGGAGGTGCTGTTAGGCCTCGTGCTATCCACACCTGGTGTCCTCACATAGGGTGATGGCACCCGGGACAGTTGCTTGGGTTCCTCGCCTGCTACACGTCCCTCGTGGCTATGCCCGTCTCTCTCGGGCAGGTGGCCTTCCTTGGCTTTGTGCTCTTCGGTGGTCAGGTCCTTTCGGGATCCCGAGTGGTCTCTCTCCCTCTCTTTTGGTTTATCTTTCTCACGAGCCTCAGTATTCAAATGACCCCTGGTCGTCGGATCGGTAGAGCTGCGGTTATGGCCCAGGGCGCTCACCGGGACGGGAGGTGCTGGGGAAGGATGGCTGGGGTGTCTTTTCTCAACGCTTTCCCTGTGAGGGGGAAGAGGGGAAAACATGAAATGGGCTTGCCAGGCAGGCAAGGGGCAGTCGATGAGATGGTGGTGAAGACAGCTAGATCACCCAGGTAGCAGGGCAGTGCCCCATGTCAGGGCAAAGTCCGCGACCTGCTCTAATCTAGATTCTAGAGGCAGCTTCACGGGTGAAGGCCTACAGATGAGGGTGAGTGGGGGTCCCAGGGACCTGCCTTGTTCAAGGTCACCAAGGAAGTGCACAGAGAGCCACTGTGGACCAGGGTGGTCACTGAGGAACACCGCAAGACAGTCCACGTGGTTAGCGTCTCAGGAAAGCTTTGGGTTAAGAGTACAGGCCAAACACAAATTACGACTTCTGACTCTGGATATAAAATTGAGGAGGGTAAGGGTTTAATACAGACAGGGGATTTCCACAGCTGACCCTGGGAACAAAGGCACATCCTTCAGGTTGAAGGATGTAAGCATACACTAAGGGTAGCTGGAAAGGCAGCCCCACCCTCCAGATAGCTGGATTGTCAGAGAGCTCCAATCTGATGCAGAGACAGACTAGGCAGTAGCAGACAAAACCTCACTGACTGAGGACCCTGTAGGAGAGGACCCATGAAGAGACCGTGAAAGGAAATTTTTAGGGACTTGGCTTGGTCAGGATGTCTAGGACTGGGGATAAAAGACACAATAACAGATGTTAAACAGTCCAAACTCAAAGTTAAGAAGAGAGAAGAGAGCTGATGGTTCCCAGGGCCCATCTCAAGATGGATGTGGAAAAGGTGAGGGGAGAAGCCAGAAGTTGTGTGGACCAAAGGTGGCAGAGATCAGAGTGCAGGGGGCCACTGTGGGGGTGCTGGGGAAGACGGGGGAAGGAACTCCTGCTTTCTGCTAGCATACACAGGCTGACAAGAGGAGCCCTAAAGGGGAAAGGGATAAAAATATCTGTCAAGTTCCCTGACTTCAGTACAAGAGGCCACTTCTCCATCAAGAAAAACCAAGCACTCAGGAGGCAGAAGCAGGCGGATCTCTGGGAGTTCAAGGCCAGCCTGGTCTACAAGTGCTAATTCCAGGACAGGCACCAAAGCTACACAGAAAAAAAAAAAAAAAAAAAAAAAAAAAAAACCATCTTGAAAAACCAAAAAGAATGATGAAATAATAATAATTAAGTGATTCAGGAAACCCAGGTTCCATGGGAGTGATCCCCTTAGCACTTTAGAATTCCTATAGGCTGAGTTAACAAAACAAAACCAAAAAGACCCACAACTCCCTTAAATGGTTATTTATCTTTTTCCTCCCATAAGGAACCAATAAAAGACATCTAAGTCCCTTTTTCTGAGACAGGGTTTCTCTAGGTAGCCCTGGCTGGCCTCCAACTCAGAGATCCACCTGCCTCTACCTCTGGAGTGCTGGGATTAAAGGAGTACATCACTTTATCGGTTATATTTAGAATTTGAAATGGTGACTTATTTTAAATAACTAGGGTATATAAATGCACAATACACAAAGCAGAGGAAAGTCAAAGATCTGAATCAAATTTGAGTATTGTGTGTGTGTGTGTGTGCGTGTCTGCATCAAGAGCCTGTGAGGGTTAGAGGACAGTCGGGGGCGTCAGACACAAAGGCAAGGTGGGACAAGAGCTTAGGGATCACACACACACACACACACACACACACACACACACACACACACTCACGACTGTTCCCAGCTTTGTATGGATGCTGAGGATCTGAAGTCAAGCCCTTAACGCTTGCTGGGCTAAGTGCATTACCTACTGAGCAATCTTAAATTTCAATCCTAAATACACAAAGACATTACCAACAGGGTTGGGGTGTTTTGTTTTGTATGTTTTTTTTTTTTGCCAGGTGTATATTGGCAGGACTTAAATCAGTTTTTCATTCAAAATTAAAACAGCCGAAAGAAAAGAATGTGTATTGGGCAGTCTGCACAAAAATACTGAGACATTTCTTCTTTGAAGATAGATTTTTTTTTTTTTAGGAAGGGGTTAGTTAGTATGGAGACAACAATGGTTAATAAAATTAATAATTCCCTGGAAAACCAAACGCAAAGCAGAGCTTCCTGGTGCCGCTGTCTAAAGTCAGGTTAGTCAAAGCAACAACCACAAAGTAGTACTGATCGTCTGTGAGCCCCAGGGTTTTGAGTTTGGATGGCACTTGAGAAAAAAGAGGATGAGGTAATGTAGACATGACTTACTAGAAGCAAATGAAAAGGGAGGGGGAAAAAAAAACAAACAAAAACCAAAAGAACCTATGGGTGATTGGATGGGCTTGGTGACTCAAAAGCAAACATGGCAGATACATGCTGTGTGTGTGTCTGGCTCCAAGCTCCAACTGGCTGTCTGTAGGAAGATGTGTACGTGCACACACTAACGTTCCAGGGGCTTTAGGTGGCTTGTATGTGGTCACTGCTTCTGAGACAGGCACCTTGCACTACGTTCTAGTGACAGCTGACGGTCACCATCTGCTGGGTACCATAGAGTGCAGGGAGGGCCGCTCGGGATCGACTAGCGAGGACCTGGGGAGCTACAGCGGTCATAAGCACAAGGCTGGGGCAAGGGAGAGGGGGAGGCGGCTGGTTCTGACTGGAGTGTGGCACAGGGCGGCACAGGGCGGTTTCTTTCCGTACCTTTCCTTGTCATCTTTACTAACGGAGGAGTCTCGTTTATCTACATCTCTATCTCTGTCATGGGCTGCAGCGGACGCACTGCGCTCCAACTCCCCTGGCTTCAGCCAGGGCGGAGGGGTCGGGAACGACGGAGGCGTTCGGTGCAGCCGGTTCCAGGGCTCGTGAGGATTGCTAAAGTTCTGCACACTGGGGCTATCCTTGTGGCCGAACACTGAGTTGGGTGCTGAAATGGTGAAGTGGAGAACAAAAAAGGTTTCAGAGAAATCTCGATAGAAACCTGCCGGAGTGAAGGTACTTACCAAAAACTTTAACAGCATTCAGAGTTAAAATGAATACATGTTATTGGCAGCTGGAAAAGGAAAGGAGATTAACACACTCATTAGAGGAACACTCGTCCTACACGGCAGAGGCAGCTCACAGCTTTTTTTTTTTTTTTTCAATTCAATGAAGAGGAAAAAGTGAGAAGGGACGGAGCGGGTGTGTGCAGATGCCCCGTCGGACACAGGTAGGCATGCAAGGTTCCAGGCATGCAGAAAGGTGCACTATGACCACACGGCAGATGAACAGGCCAGCTCAGCAGCATCCACCACTGGCCCTCTGCCTACCACAGCCTGCCAAATGCTACTCCTTCCAGTATTAGTTACAACAGCCATCCGAAAAGACCAAGCAGGATCGCATCCTGGACAATGTGTGCTGGGTTTCTGTTGCTTGCTTGCCTCCTTCTTTCCTTTCTTCCTGAGACAAGGTCTTATGGATCCCTGCATGGCCTCAGACTCCCTAAGGATGGGCCCAGTGCCTCCATCGTCCCAGGAGCTGGGACTGCAGGCTTGTACCATTTCCCTGTCTATGTACTCCTGGGCACGGAGGACTTCCTGCATGCCAGGCAAGCGCTCTACCCCGAGTCACATCACTAGGCCCGTTATTCTCCACTGTACTTTTCTTCCTCTTTTCAGCTGGAGCCAAGGTAAATGTCTCGTAGTGGCTGAACACACCCCCACTCCTGACACACAGAGCCTGGGTCAGCAGCGTGCTCTGCTTACAACACGGCTTGTGTACTTCAACCAGCTTCACTCTGATCCCTGTGTGTTTAGAATGTTCTAACCCATTGTTGCTTTAGACAAACCCTCTCGTGAAAGCACATACACATTTATTTATTTTTACTTCACGTGCATAGGTGTTTGCCTGCACGTATATATGTATGCCATGTGTGTGCCTGATGGCCAGCCTGTCGAGGCCAGGAGAAGGCGTCAGATGCCTTGGCAATGGAGCTACAGTGGTTATGAGCTGTCAGGTGGGTGCTGAGAACCAAGTCTGGGTCCCCTGGGAGAGCAGCAAGTACTCTTTCCCACTGGGCTACGTCTCTCCATCTCCAGACGACACTATCCTTTCATGGGACCTTCATTTTCATTTCAACAGGGTCTTGCTACGCAGCTCTGGCAGGCCTGGAACTCTCTGTAGAGCAGGCGGCCTCACACTCAGAGAGATCCCCCTGCCTCTGCCTCCGGAGGGCTGGGATTAAAGGCGTGCACCACCACACCTGTCCCTTCCCTCTGTTTCTATATGACTTTAGGTGGTGCCCTCCGGGGAAGGAGCTCCAGGCCTTGCTCATGCTAGACAAGCTCTCATCACTGAGCCGCGCCCCTAGGTTTTAGGCAAGTGCTCTATCACTGACCCATATACTCAGCTTAAATTAGTTTTCCCGAAGTCTCCCTTCACCTCCAAAGGTCTGAAAAGCCATATATGGGTCAGAGAAATTGCGCAAGGGAGATAGAAAAATCGAGAGGTACTCACTAACTGAAGGGTTTCCAAGTCCACCGAAGGCATTGCCGCCGACTGCGGCAAGGCCCGTGAATGTAGACGGCCGGTTAAAAGGCTCTGTGAATGAGATCGAGAAGGAAGAGAGGGTGGTCAGGGACATGTCAGTGAGGAACACAGGTGTCCCAGGAGCTGGGAACACGACAGACTCCCGCTGGACTGTGTAAAGGCTTTCTATTTCTGTGCTTGGGTGTAGTCGCTGGGTTAGCACGAGTCCCAAGGGGGTTCATTTTCCAGGGTGCCATTCTTTCTGATTTCACCCTTGCACTTGGGATGACACCGGGCAAACTCAGGAGCCGGCATCCTCAGCTCCCTTCCTGTCCGCAAAAGGCTTCTGTCTCTGTGTGAGTCTCTCTTCTCCTCTCATGGCTTTAGACATGGTCTCACTGAACTCAGGCTGCCTTCAAACTTGATGTTAAGTCAAAGCTAGACTTGAACTGATCCTGCCTCATTTCTATCTGCTGAGATTACGTGCATGAACAAAAAGGAGACGATACCAGGCTGGAGAGAGGGCTCCGTGATTAAGAGTGCCACTGCTCTTCCAGAGGACCTGGAGTGTGATTCCCAGCACCCACAGGGCAGCTCACAATTATCTACAACTCCAGTTCCAGGGAACCTGATACCCACTTTGGCCGCCAAGGGCAATGCAGACACACACACACAGGCATTCATGAAGGCGAAACACCCATATAGGTAAAATACAAGTAATAAAAGCTGGGTGGTGGTAGGGCATGCCTTAAATCTCAGCATTTGGGAGGCAGAAAAAGACAAATCTCTGTTGAGTTTTAAGGCTAGCCTGATCTACATAGTGAGTTCCAAGACAGCCAGAGTTACAGAGACCTTGTCTCAAAATTCCAAATAATAATAATAGAATTCTCCTATAAATTCCCCACCAGGCACCACTGCCTGCGACTGACTGCACACTTCCTGGAAATGTTAAACGGAAAGGCACAGGAAGCATGCCTCTCCTAAGACGAGACCTGTTAATAAATTGTGAAAACCCAAAATCAAAAAGCACAGCTCTTCAGCGCAGCTTCTTACAACGCTTGCCACATCTGTCCTTCTAGAGGGACCCTTAAGTGTCCTCTACAGGTAGGGTGAGTCCACCCTCAACACATGTTCTGAGATGCCAAGGACTACTTCCCTGTTCCAAGTCCCCTGTGATGGTTAATACCTACTGTCAACTTAACTAGATCTAGATTCACCTAGGGGGACACCCTCTGGGTACAGATGCGGAGTGCCTAGATTAGGTTGAGGTGGGCCAGCCCACCCTTAGTATGTGTGGTACCAGCCCACTGGGTGGGTCCTGAACTGAGTAAAAAGGAGAAAGTAAGCTGAGCACCAGCATCCATCTCTCTCTGCTTCCTGAATGCACAGCGGCTGCTACCCCACCCCACCCCAGGGCTGAAGATTCCAGGATCCCTCCTCGGAAGGCTTAGCAGGTGCCATGGCTAGGCTGCCAGGAGGATTACTCCATCTTTCTGACTCACCTAGGTGAGCGGCAGGGTTGAGAAAGTTACTGTGATGAGGTGGTGGCCCAAAAGGGGTCCCGGTAGGATGTGTAGCACCTGCAAAGCCAAGCAGAGCAACGCCAGAGTTTAGAAAAAGGCCGTGCTAGAGGGACCAAAAGAAAGACGTTGAAGTCAGGTTCCATTGCATCCACAGCTCCTGCAGACTCAACTTGGTAACAGATGATATTCTTGTTGGGGGCAAGAGAAGTCGCCCCTCCCATCTTTCCCACTTAGCTTTTGTCAACCGGACACCTTTCTTTGCGAAGATGCCCCCATCAAATTGGCCTATGAGTGAGCAAGGCTGTGGGGCATCTTCTCCACTCATGACTGACGTGGGTGGTGCCACCCCTGTGCAGGTGGTCCAGGGTGGTACAAGAGAGGCGAGTGTGAGGCTGTAGAGCAAGTCAGTAACTAATGATCCTCCACGCCCTCTGCTCCAGTTCCTGCCACCAGGTTCAAGCTCTGACTTCTCTTCATGATGAAAATAAATCCCCCCCCCCTTTTTTAGTTGCTTTTGGTCATGATGTTTTATCACAGCAAAAAAAAGCAAACTAAGATGGCTAGCCACTGTAAGCACAGTCATTTACTGATTTACTGTGTGTGTGTGCATACATGCGTGCAAATATGCGCACGTGGTGTCCAGCGGTTGATGGGGAGTGTCTTCCTCAGTCACCCTGTACCTTATTGCTGACCCTGGAAACTCTTACTGATCCTGCTACTCTGGTTCACTAGTGAGCTCCAGAGAACCTCATGGCTCCACCTCCTCAGCACACTGCCATGACTAGCTATATGGGTTCAGACCCTCGTGCTCACAGTAAGTGGTTCCCTGACGGAACCACTCTCCCCGCAAGTATCTCTTTATGAAGTTGATGGCACCAGCATTAGGCCTGGCTAGTGGGATGGGGCTGCATCCAGAGCACAGGGACCTTCTGTAACCAAGTTTGTCTGCAGGGATATAGGCTTGTGAGTTTGTCCCTGCAGGCGCCTCTAAAGTAGAGTAGCAGGCCCAGGGCTTGCTTTGTCAGCACTCCAGGGATGAGTTTTTCACTTCATGAGTGGTCCTGAAGCTGCAGACAGTGCTGCCAAGTCCATTCTCATTACTGAGGAGTGTGTAGGCTCTCACAAGGCTCGCACCACCAAATGTACTGCTGGGAGCTGACACTGAATGACGGGAGGCTAAGGCTTCTGATGCTTCTTAATTTCCAGGGCCAGGAAGACACTTTACTCCAAGTTGAATCCCCAAATCCTCAGTGTGGCTCAGCTAGTAGGATGCTTGCCTAGTGTGCAGAAAGCCCTGGACTCCATCCCCAGCACTGCATAAATTGTGTATGGCAGCACATGCCAGCCATACCAGTACTCAAGAGGTAGAGGAAGGAGGATCAGGAGTTCAAGGTTATCTTCAGTTACATTTGGAGTTCAAGGTCAGCCTAAGCTATTAGACACGTGTGAATATATATGTAGCACCACGTGCCTGGTTCCTACAGAGGCTGGAAGGTGTTAGATTCCCTGGAAGAGAAGTTGCAGACAGTTTGGAGCCACCACGAGAGTGCTGGGAATCAAACCTGGGTCCTCCGCAACTGTTCTTAACTGCTGAGGAATCTCTCTAGCCCGTCAGCTTATATTTCTTTAAAACACACCAGATCCCTTTTCTGCAGGAAGCTGGGAAAGAAGGGGAGGAGAGAACAGAAGTGTGAGAGTGTGAGTGTGTGTGTGTGTGTGTGAATTATGGAAGAATGGTATTTCTAAAAGCTTCAAATGTTAAAGCCAGCTCAGAAGGCAGCCCTGAGGGAGCTGGGAAAGCAGCCCTGGCTATCTTGCTTCACCAAGGGCATCTGTCCTCACACTTGTATGACAAACACTTTTACACTGAGTCATCTCTCCAGCCCTTGATTTCTCTTCTGCATCACTTGTCCCTGGAGACAGCAAGGGTCGTGGGGGCCTGGGCTTGCAGAGTAAGGCTCAGCACCTAAGGACAAATGCTAGAATCTCAGGAGCTGAAGGCACCTAAAGGGTTATCTATCCACAAGTACTAAGAGTAAAAACCAACTTCTGCACAAAGTGAACATATTCCACAGCCTTCATTAGTCACCACCAGTGTTGCCGGCCAAATAAAATCTGGGCCACATACTGCGTAGTACATGCTAGTTAATGTTCTGACAAAGACCCAGGTCCCTGGGGATGCCCACATTTCCAGGATTATTGAAGCAAAAGAAGCCAATTCATCCATTTGGCTGCAATGAAGTCCGGGGAGAAATCTCTCTATTTCTCTCCCGAAATTGCTCTCCATGTATCCGTGTCTCAGAGTTTGGTGCCATGGTAACAGAGCCTTCAAATACATTCCCCAGGCAGAACCCACAGGAGGAAAACCTGAGACCCTGGCAATTCCATCCATCCCCACTGGTGATTTATTTGCCTTGACCACAGGGCTACTGCACTAATGTCCGGACTTCTCTCTTGTTCAGAGCAAGAGTCAATGGGTCTACCAAACACGAATCTTGGATCAGAGCCTAGGAAGGCAGTAGGCAGGATGGATTTGGAGCATGTTCCCCGCGGGTCAGAAATGGTGGACTCCTTCACTGTGTTTGTTCCTAGGGATAAATTCAGATTCATACCGCGAGCAGACGGAAGCCACACTGATTGTTACTATAGCTAATGGGGCGCCGCTACTCTCAACTATTTACTGAGCTTTGTGGCAGGGACGGAGAACTAAAAGCTGCTTTAAGAAACACTGAGTGGGCTGGAGATGTGGCTCATGGTTAGGGAACGTGCTTGCCCGGAATGCACGAAGACCTGGCTTCGATCACTGGCACCCCATAAACTACGTGTGGTGGCACATGGGTTGTGGTTCCGGTCCTCAGTAAGTGGAGACAAAAGGACCAAAAGTTCAAGGTCAGCCTGGGCTACGTAGAGAGTTCAAGGCCAGCTTAGGCTACACCAGCTTAGGCTACCTGCTTCAAAAGAGAGGATAGGGGGGAGGAAAAGGAAATAAAAGAGGAAAGAAGGCAAGCCAGGTGTGGTGGCACACACTCCCAGTACTCCAGAGGCAGAGGCAGGCAGATCTCCGAGTTTGAGTCCAGCCTCGTCTACAGAGTGAGTTCCTGGACAGTCAGGGCTACACCGAGAAATCCATCTCAAACCAAAAAAGATTGAACAGTAGCCCAGTGTGGTAGAAATGTCATCTCAGTACTCAGGAGGCTAAAGCAGAGCCTACGTTCAGCGTCAACTTGCTCTACACAGTGAGTTCCAGACTCACCAAGTTGGCTCAAAAAAGGAAAGAAAACACTGAGTCATTAAGGACACTTGGTACCAATAGGATCCGTAGTGTTTGGTTGTGTGTGTGTGTGTGTAGGTGCCCATACTTCGGCTCATGTGCACAGGTCAAAGGACAACTTCCGAGAGTTAAACTCTCATGTGGGCTCCAGGGAATCAAACTGAGGACAGAGAGATTGCGAGTAAGTGCGCTTACTCACTGAGCCGCATTCCCAGTTCTATTACAGTTATTTAGTTTCAACTGCCCTGCCACCACCTAGAACGACCTGCTGAATTTCAACATTACCTAGATCACCTTGACCTGTGGTTATGTCTTGAGGGACTGTCTTCATTATTAACTGACCTGGCCCACTGTGGGCAACACCATTCCCTAAGCAGGGCCTTGAGCTTTGAGAGTAAGCAGCTAGGATGTGTTTATTCTCTCTTCGCTCTTGACGGCTGATGTAACATGAATAATTGCTTTTTGAGATTATGCCCTGACATCTCTTCAGTGATGAACTGTCGCCTGGAAGTGTAAGCCAAACAAACCTTTTCCTTCCTTGAGTTGCTTTTTTGGTAGAGGTTATCTGTTATATCAACAGAAAGGAAACTATGACATTACCCAAATATTCCATAGGGCTACCACATTTGACCCATATGTACCGTAAGTGGAAAGGGACAGTCCTCTGACATCCTCTCCCCTCCTCCCCAGCCTGACCTTCTGCACTGCGGAGACACGGGGAGTGTGTATTCTCAGAGGTGAAGTGAGTTGCGTTGTAAATGAAGAGGTCATGAGTCTCATGGACAGAGAACTCTGAATCCTACAGGTAAGTCCTCCACCATCAAAGTCAACCAAGCAATGGCAGTACGTTTGGCAGTAGACCAGCCAGCCAAGACCAAGTGGAGCGAGTTTCTTTCTGCCCTTACAGGGTGGTTACCTTTGTGTTGTTTGCTTGCTTTATTTATAAAAAGTATTTTTTGAGACAGAGGTTTGTGTAGCGCAGGGTGGCTTCGAACTCACTATGTACTGAGGATAACCTTGAACTCCTGATTACCTGTCTCAGTCTCTTAAGCTTGGGGATCATAGGTGTGTGCCACCATGCCCAATTTATGTCGTGCTGCAGACGGAACCCAGGGTTGAGTGGCTATCTACACAAATGCTCTATCAACTGAGCTCTATCCCTAACCCTGTTTGTACATTTTGAGGAACCGTGGCCCAGGCTGTGCTCAAGTTTGCCATGTAGCCAAGACTTGCTTTGAATTATTAGTGTTTCTGCTGCTGTTGCTTCCCCGGTGCAGGCATGATACACCTAACCATACACACGAAGCTAACCTAACTTAACTGCGCACTTTCATCCTCAGACCCTTAAAAGGCAGTGTGACGGCCACAGTGAGGAAACACCCACTAACACACGAGGTTATTAGGATTCATTTCTCTTCTAATCTGCCCTGGTAAGCTTGCTGATCTCTTCTGGTAGTTTTGCACATGCCTCTGATTATCTCTTGGTCCATACTGAATAAAAGGTGTGGGCACCGATGACGCAGGGCCCATCTCCCTAGCCATGTGGAGCACTGTCTCACAAGCTGGTGTCACTTGTGCTCTCCAGCTATGAAGTCACCGGCGACACCGAGCCCAAACATCACTTTGAAGCGCCAGCTTTCCGTGCCAACCCATCCCCTGACTCACCAGCGGCAGAAAACAAAGTCGAAGGTCGCGCCAAATCATGGGGATGATGGATGGCCCCGAAGAGACTGGGGCCTGGAGGACGGCTCAAGAACTCAGGCTTCAGCCCGAAGTCCAGCTTGTGTGGGTCCGACTGCATCTGTTTCTAAAACAAGAGGGAGGAGAGAGGATGAAACCGGGGCAACAGCGAAGAGATATCGGTGAGTAGCCCAAGACTGGTCTGGGTAGGTCAGTGCTGTGAACCTTGGACTTGGACGCTGACTGCCAGGCTCAAGTGTCAGAACACTGCCTCAGATGCCAGGACGCCAGCCTGGCCTTCCAGGAACTGGCAGTGGCTGCTACAAGGTAATGCCTGCTTCCTACACCAGAAATGTCTAATAGCACAACTCGGACTTGGTCTTCGCCGTGATGCAGTTTGAGAGGCGTGACCAGTTTCTATTTATTCAAAAATTAGTACCACTCTGCACACAGGCCATTACTGTGTTGTAAAGGCCTAGTCTGCAAGTTCTTCCCCTACCTGTCCATCTCAGAGCCCAGACTAGCCTGGCCTCAAGCCCTTTGTGTAACCAAGGATGACTATGAACTCCTCATCCTCCTGCCTCCACCTTTACAGGAGTACACCACCATGTGTTATACGGTGCTAGGGATGAAGCCCAGGGCTTCTTGCATGGAAGACAAGCACTTTACAGCTCAGTCACACCTCTAGACCTGGGTCTTTTGGTATATTCTGAAGCAGACTGTCACGTAGCCCAGGTTGCCCTCAAACTTGTGACATACTTGAGGGTATCCTTAAACTCCTCATCCTTTTGCCTCCAGCTCCCCAGTGCTGAGATTACAGATGTGCACTGCCATGCCTGAGTGCAAGCCCCACCCCCAAGGATTTTCTTTATTTCTGTTTAGTGTGTGTGTGTGTGAGAGAGAGAGAGAGAGAGAGAGAGAGAGAGAGAGAGAGAGAGAGAGAGATATGTGTGTGTGTGAATGCCCACAGAGTCCGGAAAAGAGAGAGAGAGAGAGAGAGAGAGAGAGAGAGAGAGAGAGAGAGAGAGAGAGAGAAAGAGAGAGGGGTGTGTGTGTGTGTATGCCCACAGAGTCCAGAAAAGGGCAAGAGACCCCCTGAAGAAGAGTTACAAGGAGCTGGAGTTGCAGGTGGTTGTGAGTCACCCAGATGGGTTCCTGGATGGAAACTCAGTTCCTCTGGAAGAGCGGTGTAGTGTTGTAGTGTGCTGGTCAGTGGTTTGGGGCTGGTTTTTTTTTTTTTTTGTTTGTTTGTTTGTTTTGTTTTTGTCTACTTGACAGAAGCTAGAGTCAATTTGGAAGAGGTAAGTTCAGCTGAGAAGATGCCTCCATCAGGCTGGCCTGTGAACAAGTCTGTGGTACATTTTCTTGACTAATGATGGATGTGGGAGGGCCCAGCCACCATGTGTGGTGCCACCCCGGACAGGTGGTCATTCCTCCATAGCCTCTGCCTGAGTTCCCACCTCCAGGTTCCTGCCGTGACTTTCTTCAGTCCTAGACTGGGACACAGAAGTGTAGCCCTTTCCTCCCCAAGTTGCTTTTCTACATGTGTAGCCACAGCCCTAGAAAGCAAACTAAGGCAAACAGCAAGCGTTCTTACTGGCTGACCCATCTATCCAGCCCCTCTCCCTGCAAGCTTTAAGATGACAGGAATTCTGCAAGAACAGCCTGATGTACAAAATTAATTGCTGAATGGCTCTCTGTCATATTCTAAAACATCACAACACATCCATCAAATCCCTCTGACATAATCTAAAGAACACAGAGGCCGGGGAGAAATTCAGTGAGTAAAGCACTAGGCAGGCAAAACTAAAGAACTGAGCTTGAACCCCGGGATGCACCTTAAAAAAAAAAAAAAAAAAAAAAAAAAGAGTTAAGTGTAGCTGTGCAGGATTATAATCCCGCTGGCTCGCTGACTGGCCAGCCTAGCTTAGTATGTGAACTGCAGGCCAATGAGAGACTCTGCCTCAAAGGGCAAGGCGCATGGAACAGCATCTCAGGTTGATATTTGGTCTCACAAAAGTACACACACTTGAACATGTACACTGTACATGACCACTCATTACACACACATACACACACACACACACAAGGAGGGGTATGTTTTTAATTAACAGGCATCATTTCCTTTCCAACATCCATCAACTACTAGAGGAGGGGAAGTCAAACCAGACTGTGAGCTGGGCAGAGGCTCTGGTAGGTGAAGTCGTTCCTATTCATAGACTCACTCCATCTTCTCCTGTGGCTAACTGCTGGCTCCATCCCCTCAATGACTGCATCCCTAGCCTACCATCTTTTCCTGGGCCCTACCCGGCATCATTCTAAAGGCTGGTATCTATCTGAACTGCAGGGCATCCAATGTGCCCACCTTCCAGAGTTCTGACGGCCCTCCCTCAGTCAACTTCCTGCCCTGCAGTACATCCAATGTGCCCACTTTCCAGAGTTCTGACAGCCTTCCCTCTCAGTCAGCTTCCTGACTCCCCAGAGTGACACCGTCTGTCCCCTACTGCTAGCTGCACTTCCTTCTGTCCTCCAACTCACACACTGCCTGGAGCTGCTTCTGTTTGACTCTTGCCATCTCTTGGGTTCCTCTGATGATCTCGGCCATCTTGATCATACTCTTGTCCTGCCTCGAACTCTCTTGTGTTCCAAGGACCCCTGTTTCCTTCCCATTGAGGAAGCCTTTACAAAGGACAGGCAACCACACTAACACGAGTGAGAAAATCACAGGCAAGGGAAGATAAGCCAACCCCCTTCCACCCATCAACCCCCTGGAAGTGAAACCTAGCCATAGACCTCTCCGAACACACAGAACCTTCACCACTGTGTGTGCACGTATGCGCACGCGCCTATGGAGGACATAGGGCATTTTTAGGTACGGCTGACAGGCACTGCCCACCTTCTTTCGGAGACAGGGTCTACCAATGGCCTGAAGCTCACCAGGTGAGGCTGGCTGGTTAGCAAGCGCCAGGGGTCCATCTGTTTTGGGTTCCTCAGCTCTGGAACTGTGAGTGTAAGCCACCATGACCAGTTTTTTGTGTGGTTTCTGGGGGTTGAATTCAGGTTGCCAAACTTGCCAGGCAAGCACTTTACTACCTGAGCCATATCCCCCAACCTACTATCTTTTCCTTAAATGTATACGCCACACACACACACACCCCCCCACAGAGTGAGTCTCACTCCTGAACACATACAACAACAGGAAGGTCAGTGCCCTGAGCTTCTCACAGCCTCTAGGCCCAAAGTCTCCACAAAGAATCCATGAGTGACTAAGAGACAGGAACAGGAGACAGAGAGCGGCAATTTCTGCACCAATCTCCAGGGAATGCCATAATGAAAGCCTCACGCTCAAGGAACAGCCAAACCCCAAAACCAAGCTTCCAATTCTCTGTCAATCTATAAAAATCTTCGGAGCACCCTCCTTTCATTTAGTTGCCAAATTATTTAGTGCTAATATCGCATGGTAGACGGTGCGGGCTCATTAAATGGGAATCAGGTCCGACAGGCAGAATGGGGGCTTGGGGATTGGAATACGCTCGCTGGGAGGGGAAGATGAACCGAGTCATCCTGTGTTCGAGAGGTCTGGCTAATTGAATCGGGGTAATGAAAGTCAAGTCGGCAGGGGCGCTTTCATGGAACAGAAGTTGCTAACGGAGCGACCTCTCTGCCATCCTTCATCTCTCTAAACTCAGGGAGCTGCAAGGAAGACGAGGCTCACCCGCTGTTCCACTGTCCCCGCCATGCAGAACCCGGAGTGAACTGAAGTCATCAGGCAAACCTAGTTAGCTTTTCACACTGCACCCATTTTCTCGCTGTGCTGAACTGCAAGGGCTCTAATTAGGCCTCGCCCGGCAATAAGGTAAGAGTGAGCAAGGCTCACTGATGGGGTGTGAGGGAGAGCAGGTGCCTGGGAAATGAAGAGACACCTCCGTTCCTCAAAGAGGAGGCGAACGTCTTCTTTTTATTATTTTTGTGTTGGTGCATGTCCGCGCCACCGCGTGTGTGGGAGTCAGGGGGTAATTTTCAGGAGTCAGTCAGTTCTCTCCATCACGCTGGTCTGGGAATCAAACTCAGGTGCTCGGAGTTGGCGGCCAGTGCCCTGACCTGTTGAGTCACTGCACCCTTTTTTCTTTTGATTGATATATACACACCTACATATAAATGTATAAATACAACCTGCCAAGCCCACTGGTATTGCAAATGCGTCCTCCCTCTCCCTCTCTACCTCTCCCACCACCCTCTTTTTTGTGTGTGTGTGTTTTTTTTTTTTTTTTTTTGTTTGTTTTTTTGTTTTGTTTTTTTGGAGGCTGGAGGACAACCTGGAGAAGTTGATTCTCTCCTTCCATCATGTAAGTGCTGGGGGGAAATCACACTCAGGTCGTCTGGCTTGGTGGCAAGCATCTCTACCCTTGCTGGATCCCTCTCATTTTTGAAATAAGGGCTCATCTACAGACGGGTACAGTAACTGGCCGCAAGGTAGTCCTGGTGAGGACCCGGTATGCTCTAGCCTCCAGAAGGACTCATGCGATGTTCACGAGCGCCCATTATTATACGCACAGCTGATGAGCACCCAGAACCTCCGACTTCCTGCAGGGTAGAAATGATCACTTCTCCAAGTCCATAATCTGAAAATATTTTTGATTTATGTGTATTTGTGTTTGAGCGTGTGCACATGGGAATGCCCATGCAGGGTGCCATGGAGGCTGGAAGAATGCACTGGACTCTCTGCAGCTCAAGTTACAGATGGTCGTGAGCTGCCTGATACGGGTACTGGGAACTGAACTTGGGTCCTCCGCAACAGCAGTCAGTATTCTTGACTGCTCAGTCATATCTCAAGACTCTCAATTTTTTGTTAAAAACAAACCAACCAACCAACAAACAGGCTAGGGAGAAGAGACAGCTCAGCTGGTAAAGGCATCCATCGGCAAGCCTGGTAACTCAAGCTTGATCCGAGACTCACATGCTAGAGAAAAATGACTCCTAAGATTTGTCCTATAGTATAACATACACACATACACACACATTCTATCTCTCTCTCTCTCTCTCTCTCCCTCTCCCTTCCTCTCTCTCTCTCTCTCTCTCTCTCTCTCTCTCTCTCTCTCTCTCTCAGACAGACACACACACACACACATAAAAATGAATACATAAATAAATGTAAAAGCTAAATCCAAAAAAATCCCAAACTCTAAAACATTCCCTGCTGGCTCATGTTTAAGCACTGGTTTAGATTTTAATTCTTGCTCTGTAGTAGTTCTATATAGATTTCCAAACACTTTCTTTTATGAGTTTATCAATTTTTACACCCTTTCCATTCATAAAACCAGCTCATCAAAAAGGAAAAGGACACTAAGGGGTGATATTTATTTTAGTGCTTAAGGTTTCCCTCAGTTATAAAGGGACTCTGAGTACCCATTTGAAGACGAACTGGCCCTTTGCCCTTTCTGTGAGGACCAAGAGTTCAAGGTCATCCTCAGCTACATCTGTGTCCTGCTCAGACGACCTGGGACTGTCTCAAAACAAACCCCTTCCTGCCTTGGCTTGGTTTAACAGCCCCTCTATGAGGTGCTCATGCTCCTGAGCCCGACCCCACCCAGCTCACAAAGGGAGAGTCACACCGACCTTGACCTTCTGCTGGTGGTGGTAAATCTGCCAGGCGATGTGTACGTGCATGGCGCACCACTTTCCTGGTTTCTGGAATAAGAAAGAACAGCCTGGTCAGGAGGAAGGCATGTCAGCATGCCCACTTGTGTTCGCCCCGGGGTCCCTGCAGATCTGGGCCATGGCGACTTCCTTTCTTTCATGAGAACAGGAGAGCTTGGTGCCAATCACATGCTTCCGTTAGCAGCTCTTCCTCGCTCAGGCTGAGGGAGTCAGAACCCCCATCCCCTTGTCCCATGTGGGCCTGAGACTACGGCTCCTTTGCAATGAGGTTCTCTGCCGAGGACAAGATGGCAAAGACCTGACACTCTCTGTGTGGTTTGCCATCCCCAGCGCCAGCAGGCACGACTGGTGAGTAGCAAGCCGTACCTAACAAACGCTGTCAAGCTAACAGGCACATCAGCTGTCCAGAAGAACTAATTAGGGGATGTCTGTGTGTTGGATCAAAACAAGAGAGGGGACAGGGCCCTCAAAGTGCTACACAGTGATCTGTCACATTCTCATCGCAGTCTGGCAACTTTAGATGATTCACGGAGAGCCAGTAAACCATGTGTGTGCTTGAGTTTATTCACTTCTAGTTAGAAGAGGGGAACGAGGGGCCGAGGAGGAATGAATGCCTTCCTTCCTGCAGGGATCAAGTCTCTCTTCTGCCTTCTGAAGGGCACGTATCAGTGCACGGTGAGAGAGAAGGTGGGGCCAACTCTTTCTCCTTCCTTTCTGCTTAATATCTCCACAAGCTCATTCAGCAAACACCACAAGGATGAGAAAGTCCTGCCCCAGCTCTGCACCAGCAGAGGACAGGGTTCCCTGGTTTCTGCTGCAAGATGCCGCTCCTGACTTAGACCCAAGTCTGACACCAGGTCTGCTCTCTTCTAAGAGAATTATGGGATGTTTGTGATCACAAACAACAGACCCAATTCAGGCATGTGAAGAAGGGGAGTTGTGATGGCAGAAACTGCAAGGGATGTGGCAGGACACGGAGTCCCCTAAGAGACTAGGTGCCAGGCACACCCATGAGAAATTAATTACCTAGATGATGTTAGCCTCTGGGCATGCTGATGAGGGACTGGTTGACTAGGTTAGCTGAGGTGGGAAGACCCACCCTAGATAAGAATGGCGCTATTCCCTGGATTGGGATCCTGGACTGAATGAAAAGGAGAGAGCAACCTGAGCGCCAGCGTTCATCTCTCTCTGCTTCTGGCCCACGTTCTGCCACCTAGACTTCCTGGCCGTGATGTACTGTAACCTTGAACCGAGAACCCAAAGACACCCTTCCGTATGTCGGCTGGGCATTGTATCATAGCAAAGCGACAAGGGATTAAGGGACAGTCGTAGCAAGAACTGGATCATCCAACCACTGTCTGTCATCTGTTTTCTGCTCCAGCTCTGTGCCAGATAAGTCAGTCTGTACCCAGAGGTCCCCGGCTGGCCAGACTCCAGACCCCAGGAGCCTTCTGCCTACGTTTACTGCATCTTTCCTATCCTTCGCCGGGAAGGAGCTTGAATGGGGCAGGCATGCATCACTTTGTATTGAGTGTTTTGGGCAAAATCAACAGACCCAAGAGAGACTGGACTATAGCCAGCCTCCGGCTTGTCCTTCCCCTTGCCTGTTATCCCAGCATAGTAAAAGGGAGGGCGGTTGAACCAGGAGGCTCACAAGTTCAAGGCAAATGCAGGATATAAAGAAGAGCAAGACCTTGCCTCACAATAACAGCACCCTGACCTAGTCTGTTGCATTTTTTTTAAAAAAAAGATTGACACTTCTTTTAAATTATGTGTGTGTATGTGTGTAGTGCCCACAGAGGCCAGAAGAGGGCGTCGGATCCCTGGGAACTGCAGTTATTAGCCACCCAATATTGATGCTGGGCACAACTTGGGTCTTATGCAAGAGCAGCAAGTGCTCTTAACTTTAGGGCTATCTCTCTAGCCCTTTGTCACTTGTACTAATGAAAAACACAGTGGCCCAGCTTCCTTAAGCACTCAAAAGAAAAATTTAGGCCATTTCCCACCAGCCAGCGTTAGCTACTCCCACTGCCATTCACTCTGGCATCTCTCCAGCTCGGTTCCTGCTACTGACTTGTATTTTTAACCCGCAGAGAGTCAGAGGTTGTAGAAACAGTTCTAGAAGAAGCTTTCCTTACCCTTAACATAGGTCTGAAAGGATCTGTCAACTGTGAAGAGAAAATGACAACTCGGTTACACGCCTGTCACTCAAACAATTGCCCTAATTAACAAATTTGTAGTGCTTCATTAGGAGGGAAAATTAAAATGTTAGAATTTTACTTTTAAATGAAGCCCTTTTAGAGAATAATTAACCCATTTTCACACCATCAGAAGTACCAAGTGTCCCCTCCCCCCACCTCAGGAGTCTGAGAACACGCACAATGACAAGCACCCCCCATACACACACGTTTCACCAGCAGAGATGTGCCCTATGCCAGCATGACTTGCATGTAACCTAGACCATAAGGGTCCCCGTTTTGACTGGCTCCGTCACAGGCCATCATATGGGGCTCAGGGAAAGTAGTCCTCAGACCACAAAATGAAGGTAACATGGATAGGACAACTGGAAATGTCTGTCTTATCCAGACCCTGTAAGACCCAGGCTGTCTCTACAACATCCTGGCTTCAGTGAGTATGTGCCATCTCTTGCCAAAAAAAAAAAAAAAAGCCACTACAATACAAACTGCGTAGAGGGAGAGTTGTAAATGACGGTCCACTGACAAGTTCCCCTCTACAACGCAGCTTTGCCTTTTGGAGGCAAGCATGGCATCAATTATGAATAATAACATAACCGAGGCATAATGGACGTTTTATTTAGCTCCAGAGCATGCTCCATCTGTAAGAGCAGAGTGGTCCAGTAACTTCCTGACCTCAAACAAGAAGATAGGTGTGTGTGTGTGTGTGTGTGTGTCAGGAGGCGGGGGGAGTGGGTGCCTAACTTCCAGGAAGAAAGAGCTCAGTGCTTTTCCATTCAGAAGATTCTGTAGCCGTTTCTTTTGCGTCAGGGATCTGTGAGCAGCTACAGACAGCTGACCTGTCGGATGGAAGGTAGACAGGCTGGCGGCATTCGATTGCTGGACCCAGAATCTTTTCTCGCTCTCTTTTTATCCGAGCCAAGTTATTAACCTGTGTCATTCTTACAGTTGGGGAGACTGTGGCTTCTACAACGGACAGGCATTTTCTGACACGAACCATCAAAGGTAGAGCACCGGGTGGGCCATCCTTTGCAAACGCCCTCCTCCCCCATTACCTGTGACCAAACCTGACTTAGCACGTACCCTTGGGTCCTTTTGGAGTAGAGTGTGGGGGACTGTTCCAGGCCGAGCAGCCACATCGATAGGGTTGGATGTCTACAAATTAATCAGACCACAGCTTAGGATGCGCAAGAAAGCAAGTTTTACCCTTTTTACAAAACGGCAGAAATGAAGCATTATCTCCCTACCTTGTTCTAAATTGTGACTTTTATTAAACTTTTATCACCGTATGTTGCATGTTTGTGGATGCAGGTACACATGCATGCCTGTTGAAGCTGGACATCCACACCTGATATTTTCCTTGATTGCTCTCCACCCTACTTTTTTCGAGACAGGGTCTCTCTGAACCCGCAGAGACTTGACTAGTTAGCCTACAGCCCCAGGGGTCCTTTCCCTCTGTCTCCACAGAGCCGAGACTACAAATGTACATACACTCCTGGACTAGGGGTGGGAATGAGAGAGAGAGCTGGGGTAGGAGTTCCCATAGCAATCCACAGAACAAAAGAAATCCTTTATACTTAGAGATGTTGCTCTGTGTGTGTGTGTGTGGTGTGTGTGTGGTGTGTGTGTCTGAGCTCCCAGGGACAGGGCCTGTGTGTGAGTTTAACACACTGGTGGAGGTACCAGATAAGTTCTAAGGCTCTAATTCTGAGCTAGAGGGGGTGGCTCAGCAGTTAAGGTAGGTAAGCTGGGTTCAGTCCCTAGCACCCGCATGAGAGGGTTTACCCAGAACTCTATCTCCAGAGGAACCTGATGCCTTGGGTACTGCGTTCCCATGCACATATATACACAGAAACACACAATTCAAATTTTCTTATAATCTTAAAAAAAAAAAAAGCTGAAATTTAGGACACCAGTCCTATTGTCCCACCCTGTCAGGGACGTGTAAGGAGCTCAGCAGCTTAGGGAAGGTACTAAGTAAGAAGTCAGATGTCACTTAGGTCCCTCCATAGGACCTAAGAAGCTACGCAGGAACTTTGTGATGCATCTGGTCCCTCAACAGGATCTAAGAAGCTACGCAGGAACTTGTGATGCATCTGGTCCCTCAACAGGATCGAAGAAGCTACGCAGGAACTGTTACCCTCAAATCGTCTTCCCTGCTCACCCACACCACTGTCTGTCACTGTTTTCATTTGTTATTCTCAGTTTTCCCCGTTTTCCCACCACAATCACAGTGTCCACACGAGGTGCACACAGACGCTAAACTTCCTGAATATCTTAGCCGGCAGGTAATAACAACAAATCACACTCAGCAGCTATTCATTAGCGATGGTGGGAAGGGGACAAGGGACCTCGGTTTAGGGACAACGTGAGATTGGCTAGAAAATTCTGTTCCTGTCCTCTCGACTCCTATGCCATCCTTACACTACACAAATAATATTGATGGCATTGCTAGACATTTGTCTTCTGACTCAGCCACAATGGCAAAATGGCCACTTCAAAGGGACAGTTGCTAATGCCTGTGGGGAGGTTCTTATAAACAGTAGTAGGGTTTTTGTTTGTTTGTTTCTGGCTGTTTCTCTTTTGAGAGAGGGCCTCTCACTATGTCACCCTGGCTGACCCGAAACTTGCTATGTAGATCCGGCTGGTGCTGAACTCAACAAATCTGTCTGCCTCTGCCACTCAAGGTCTGGGATTGAAAGTATATGCCACCATGCTCAGATGCGAGAGCTATTTTCTATTTTAAAAACTAGAAAAATACAGATTATATATATTACATGTATCTATTTGTTTGCCTATGTGTGGGTCTGTCTGTCTGTGGGCATGTGTGTAGAGGTCAGAGGGCAACTTGCAGGTAGTAATTCTTTCCTGCCACTATGTGGCCCACCAGGATCCAGGTCAGCCCCCTGGGCTTGGTGGCATGTGCCTTTACCTCCTTACCTGCTTTTCTCAGCCTCTGGTAGCTATTGAAACTTACTCACTTGTGTGTGTGCATGTGTGTGTGTGTGTTTTGTGTGTGTGCGCATGTGCACGCAGATGTCACAGGTCGCACGTGTGAAACTGAGGGCAACCTGTAAGAACTGGGTCTCTCCTTCCACCATCTCGGTTCTGAGGCTCGAACTCAGGGTTGGTGGCAAATGCCTTTACCCACTGAGCCATGGACTGGTCCTTACTTTTTTAAAGTAGATATCATTCGTATGGATCCCTCACACTAGACACTAACTGGTTGGGGAGCAGGGAGAGAAGCTCAAGTTTAGGCATGAAGCTTGCCTACATGGAGAAGTGGGGAAAGAAAAAAGGGGGGGGGGAGGGAGAGAGAACAGAAGAAAAGCAATCAGCTGCTGTACAACCAACAATTAAGCTGCAGTTGTTAACAGCCTGATTTGCATACATATGAAGAACTCCACTAATGAACAGCAATCTACATATTCAATCAGGAAGATGGCCCGGAAAGGCGTATTTCAACACCGAGAGACGCTTTCTCGCCCAGATGTAGTTTGTGGTGTGATTGGATAATTGCAAGTGAGGGAAATAGTCTAATTTATTAAATGACCTACCAGTCTGTTTGGGGACACACTGGAGATTTGTCACAACCTAGTGGGGACAGACCAAGGTCTGAGGGATTACTGAAGAACAGGGAAAGGAGTCTAAAAAAAATCGCCACCACTTGCCGCGGCCACTGTAAAAGCCCAGTGCACACAGAGCCTGGCATTTGAGCTGCAGTTCCCCGCACGGAAGGGTGATTTCAAAGACGCAGCCTCGGACCCCTAATGCCTTTTTAATTTCTCTCCCCGTTTCTGGTTTTTTATGGCGACACACCTTTGAAAAATGCATGTGTTCAATCCAGGAGACTCTGGTCCCAGATTGGTGCTTTGGCTTAAGAATGGGTATGGGAGGTGGAAAGGGGGCAGAAACCAAATCACACAATGTAACATCGCGACTAAATGCTACTGGCCACTGGAGAAGCACACTTTAGTTTAAAAATTAGTATTTAAGTAAAATAAGGGACATAAAATATTATTCTGCATTCTTTGGATGGTGTCGTGATTGAACCTAGGGAATTGTGTATGGAGACAGGTGGTCTATGTCTGAGACATGCCCCACCCCACCCCCGGCCCCTCATTGGAGGAGTCTAGGGAGATGCTCTTGTGCTGAGCCAACTCCCCTACCACAGGAGATGTTTTTAAAAGATAAGGTCCTGTCAAAAATTACTTTTGAATATTGACCTTCATTGATAACTTAGCCTGTGTTAATCTGTATATTATTCGCTGGGTAGAAAATAATTTAGTTCCTCCTAAGAATAAAAGGTGAATGAATTTCAAGGACTAGGGACACGGCTCAGTGGTTAAGAGCCCTTGTTACTCTCGTAGAGGCCTAGGCTTGGTTCCTGGCCCCCACACGATGGCCAGCGACCATCCATAACTCTAGTTCTGGGAGTTCCAGGCCCCTCTTCTGACTTTTTTGAGCACCAACCATGCATGTGGTGTGCATAGATACATACAGGCAGAATATTCATACATGTAAAATAAAACCTAAAAAAAAAATTAAAAATAGGATTTTCACACTAGTGTGTCAGAAACAACGGATCCTGACTCTGGAGTGGGTGCCGTACAGACGGGTCTAAGGGTGAACAGGGAGGGGGAAAGAGCACCAAGAAGGGGAGCTTTTGCCTCCCTTTGCTACCTCCAGGCAGAGCCCCCTCTCCCGCCCCCTGCACAACTTCATGACTGATACAGCAAAGAATAGAGGGTAAATAGAAAAAAATTTTTCTCAGACAAAACAAAAAGCAAACAATTTTAGTCTGGGAACCTTTATCCCCTTTCCCATTAACAAGCAACCAGCAGTCAACTTTGCATATGTGTTCCTTACGCACACCTTAAAGGCAACTTGGCATGTTCTATTAAATACTTCATGTTTACCAGTGCTCCCCCAAAGAAACATCCTGTTCTTCAGTGGTGTGGCTCCTGATAAGTTGTGCTATTTCTGCAAAGAGACCCTCATGACCCATGTGACCTTAGTTCAAGTCGATGGTTTGCAGAAGGAAAAGACATGGGAGGAGAGATCACTGGGAATGAGAGAAAGACAAGAGGCAAACACGCCAACGTATATTATATATATATTATATGTATGGAAATGTCATGATGAAACTCATTACTTCATATAGTTAATATATGCCAATGGGAAAACTTATTAGAGCTTGGGGAAGAAAAAATATCTCTGTGAGCCTATAATGTAAGTATTCTGCGTATTTTTTAACAGTTGGTTTTATTTTATTTATGTATAAGTGTGTGTGTCTGTGCATGCATGCCATGTATGTATGAGTATTGACAGGTGCCAGGAAAGGGCACTGGATCTCTTGGAGCTGGATTTACAGGTTGTGAGCTGCCTGATGTGGGTGCTGGGAACCGAACTTGAGTCTTTTGCAAGAGCGAAAAAGGCACTTAAAATACTCAGCCATCCCTCCAACCCCCTTTCTGCATATTTTGAAGAGTATAGAAAACCTAGCTCAACTGAGACTACATGGGTCTTAGCAACACCAAATTTTAAACCAAATGGACCAGGAAAACAAAGTCTCATCCTGCTCCCTATGGTCCCTTTGGGTCTGTGAACTCATTCACGACAGACAAGCATGGACACAAGCCCCCTGCATGCCTAACCTGGCCCTCCACTAAGATAGGCGCCCACGTCTTCACTCTGAGGTTCTTACCTTCGGCTGGAACGCTCCTTGGAGTGAACCAAAAGGGCCCGTGGGTGGGATCATGGGGGGTATACCCGAGACTGCAGGAGGATAGGAGTGGAAGAGCTGTAGCCAAAGGTGGGGAGGGATTTAAAAAAAAGAAAAGGTTTTTAGTGGGGGGGCACGTGGTATGTCCTAATTCCCACAGAAAGACATCGACATTAGCAAGCCAACCGATCTCAGTATGATGCCATTAGCCAAGCTATGATGAGACAAACACACAGATGCGCCATGAATGTTTAACGAAAAAAGTTAAAAAGTAGTTCAGAATCAATTGGCCAACAAATGATGTCCCCGATGAGAACATCATTAGAGCGGGAGCTTTGCTAATTATTAATCAAGAAATCACACAGAAGCCTCCATGCACATCAAAAACAGAGGATGCTAAGCCCAACAAGACGCCCAGAAAATTACAAGTGAATTAGGAAAAAAAAAAAAAAAAAGAGGAAAACCGAGAAGAAGAGAAGGTCTTTAGCAGGGCCAGGATTTCATATTGAAACTTGATGAGTTTTAAATGAATTTAGATGTTTGGTGGTTTGAGGAAAGAGACTATTCACAATCCTTGCTTCATTAGGTTGTTCTCGAAGTGGCACTTCCAGAGGACAATTTAATCCCCTCATCTAAAATGATGACGGATATTTGTGGAGGGTTAAATGACTCGGTTTACATTTTTAAATGGAACGGCCAATTTTCATAGAAAGTCTAAAAAGAATCATCTCATCTTGTTTCCCCGTTGCCGATCATTTGAAGCAACAGAGATAACACGGGAGTCCGGGACACCATGTTTTAATTAGAAATTCCTCCTGTCCCAGACCTTAGGTACGTAAGGCACCTGGTATTTACGTATGAAGCAGAAAGCCTTCTGGGCACTTTTCACTGTCTGGGCTGCTCAGAGAACAGGCGTGTGGGAGGCTACGGGAGGGGAGCTGAGCCCTGATGTGATTCTGACCACTCCATGACACAAAGATGGTGTCTAGGGAAGTATGAGTCTTCCGGACTCAGCAGCTTACAAAGTACAAACAATAGCAGTAGAAACAAAACAAACAAACTAGACACACAGCACAATCCACAGCAGCAGAAACGCACCTCGCTCCTCGAAACATCTTATTTCTCTGACGCCATGATCAAACTATCCTACGATATTTAAGCAACTCTCCAGCCCCACTGTTGTCTAACACATTAAAAGTACGGTAACAAGCTTCCCTTAACAATGGCTGTAGGCTAGCTGTTTTCAGTAACGACTGAACTTCACACTCTGAAGCCCCTACCTTCAGAGTATGGGATGTTTTCTGGTGCTCTCTGTTTCATTTTGCTCTCCACAAAGATACCAAGAAGTTTTCCAGACTAATTGATATTGAACGAAATCCACTTAAACAGCGATTGCCAGCCAAGTACTCTCATTTAAAACTACTTTTAAGTCTAAAATTGTCTTTCAGCTACTTGAGCGCACTGGATCTTAATTTGCCTCATAACGGCCTAGTCCCCAAAGCAGGGGAGACTACTTCATAGATTAGCCACCATCGCTAATATTATGAAATAACTCTCCCCCAATACGCTGTCTAAAGCAGAGTAATTAAGTACATGCTGTATTAAAACGCTCAAATTTCTATGACTCTGCCTCCAAGTGGTCCTTTCCTCTCTAATGGTTACAATTAGAAAAGAAAAATGGGAGGCCCATTCCCCTCTCCTTCCTTCTGATGCAGACCTCTTAGAACAGAAACACAGCCGACTCCTGCCCCTTTGTCTAACAGCCTGAATTGTCTCAGTTGTAAGACAGAAACTTCCCAGACACCCGGGCATCCAGACTGCTCCTCTGCCTCTAATCCAGGGACCCTCTGTGGCCTATGAAGAGGATGGCGCTGACACTTTGGTCTCAGGAAGTCAGCCTGGGCCACCCGCTGAGCATAGGACACTTTTTGTTAGAATTATTTCACTAGCTGGTCTTTTATTTATTTGTTTTCAATGTTTATTTTGTGTTTGTGTATGCACATGTGCCAGTGAGCACATCAAGAGATATCTTGTCTATCTTGGCTTTTTTAGAAATTCTATTTACTATTATTAGCGTGGGGGCATGCTATGTTTAGAGAGGGTGCCAGGATGTGTATGTGGAAGTTAGAGGACAACTCTGATAAATTAGTTCTCTTTCTCCCTTTATGCGGGCCCTAGGTTTGAACTCGGGTCTCCAGGCTTGTGTGCTAACCATTCTTTTACTCACTGAGCCATCTCCTCAGCCTGTCCGTCTCTCCCCGGGATGTGCTCTCTCACTACCCAACTGGTTGACCAGTAAACCTCAGGAATCCCCCTGTCTTCACTTGCCTAGTGCTGGGATTACAAGTGTGGACCATCATATGTCAGGTCTTTTTACTTGGGTTCCAGGGGTTGAACTCAAACACTCCTCCTGCTTGTAGGGCAAAACCTATATGGATCAAGCTTTCTCTCTGACCTCTGACCTTTCATTTAAATCTACAGAGCAAGCTTTCTCTCTGACCTCTGACCTTTCATTTAAATCTACAGAGCAGGGCTGGAGAGATGGCTCAGAGGGTAAGAGCACTGGCTGCTCTTCCAGAGGTCCTGAATTCAATTCCCAGCAACCACATGGTGGCTCACAACCATCTGTAATGAGACCTGGTGCCTTCCTTGCCAGCAGTACATTGGATGCTTAATAAATAAATAAATCCTAATAAATAAATAAATAAATAAATAAATAAATAAATAAATAAATCTACAGAGCACCATGTAAGGACAGAATGTACCATCCGTGAGGCGCACTCATGGAGGAAGTCCACAGATCTATTCAATTCTCATCATCACTGCTAAAATGTTTTTGTGCCCCAGTGCTCAGTAGTCCAGGGTGGATCACATGGGGACTGAGTTACCTAAACATTGTTTTTTCTCTCTTTCCTACCTCTTTTATTACTTATTTAAGTTTTTCTTCTGTGGGTGTGTACACACACATCTGTAAGCATAATGCTTGTGGAAGCCAGAAGAGGGCTTTGTGCCCCACCCCCAGGTACTGGAGCTGGAGTTCCAGGCAGTTATGAGCCACCCTACCTGGGTGCTGGGAACTGAACTCAGGTCCTTTGCAAGAGCAGCAAGTACTCTTAACCAACCTGTCTGGCAGGGTCATGGCTGACCTCAAGTTCCCTATGCAGCTGAGGAGGGCCTTGAATTCTTGGTTTCTCTTGTCACTACCCCCAACCTCTGGGATTTAGGCCTGGACTACCATGCCTGGTTTTGTTCAGTGCTGACGATGAAACCCAGGCTTCTTGCATATATTAGGAGACTGCTCTATATCCCCAGCCTGGCTAATTCCAAGAGCCCTTCCTTGGGTCAATTCCAAATGCCTCTAGAGAAGAAAACACTTGGGACTGATTTCTAGTATTTTGTGGTCGAGCTATCTCGGCTATACCCTTGCACAGTAAGCAGTATGCATGCATCTATTTAAAGCTTGAATGAATCCAGCTTTTTCGGATGTGTTAAGCAGCATTACAGCCGGGGTGTTAAGACAGTGCTGTCTAATACAGCAACTAGATTTGCACACTCTATCAACATGACGACAGTCACTCCTCCTCGTTTTCGCTTTAAAAACACAAATTAACCAGTAAGCAAAGAGACGAGAGGAGCTTCAGGTCAAATTGATGCAGTATTCACCACATAATCAAACTATCACAGTTGAACAGTCAGATCGTTCTCTATACAGAGAAGCTCTTGTCTCTTACAGGGCTCAACATACAACCCAGATCAGCACCAATTATATCCTAGCAAGTATAATGAAAATTACCCAAAGCAGAATCACAACAATGAGTCTAAAGGGAAAAAGAGCATTTTTTTTCCCATCTTAAGGTTTTCTGTTTATTTTATTTTATTTTTTTTGTTTGTTTGTTTTTTTTTTTTTGTTTTTCAAGAGAAGGTTTCAGCCCAAGGCTGACCTTGAATTCTGGACCTTTTTGTCTGTTTCCCAAATGCTGTGATAACAGGTGTGTGCTGACATGTCTAGCTAAGACCTTTTTAAAATTAACTTTTTTTTTATTGTTCAAATTGAAATAAGGTCTGGATAGCAATCGGGCTATGTGGAAAAGGTGCTGTATTAATTCCAGAAGGGAAGAAAAATCCACTCTTTAAAGAGGCACGAGTCAAAATAAAAGGGATGGTTTCTTTATAGGAAAGAATTGAAATTTAATTCCAGGAGTTCTGTGTTCCTAGCATTTTGAGCGATGACTAAAATCTGTAATTTCATACTCTCCTAAGACAGCAACAGCCACTCTTTTGGACAGCTGTGTGATTTCAGCAAGTTCCGAGATGGGGCAATGACGTATTGTTGTGTGTCTTTTGTGAGACAGGGTCTCACATAGCCCAGGCTGTCTTACGTCCTGACCCTTCTGCCTTCATTCTTCTAGCTCCCGGCTAACAGGCTGGCCACCACACACGCAGCAGACTTGTTGATGACCATGAGATTCAGTAGATGATACTGCATTGCCACCCAAAGCAAAAACAAAAAACAAAATGGCACACAAGCAAGCACCCTGAACGACAGGAGCGATGGGGAGACTCTTGCACAGATGAAAGAAAAGGCTGCCAGGCGCTTACTCCTCTGTGGCAAGAGCACTGGAAATGGAAAAGGCGGACAACGAATGGGTAAGGTAGCACAGGAGCAGGACTCACACTATGCCGGTAGAATGGGTCAACTTTGGTGGGGTATTTGTCAAACTGCAAAGGGATCAAAGCAAAAGCTAGTTACTTCAGCTGCATGTTCTGTCCACCCCTCCACTGGAGCAGACCCAGTAGACACGCTTCTGTGTCCACCTCAGGGTGCACAACAAGCAGGCCTCCCAACAGGAAGTATCCAAAATGTAAACGTTGTGATAGGCCCACCCAGCGTGCCCCGCTCCTCAGGATACCTTGACGCTATGCTATGTCTGGGGACTGGCACAAGGGAAATAGCCAAAGTGGAGAAAATAGGCCCTTATACGGATAAAGCAGGAAAGCGGGCATCCCATCCGTGCTTGACCAAGGGAGAGTCATCTGAGAGGAGGGAATCTCCATTGAGAAAATGCCTCCAGAAGATGGGCTGTAGGAAAGTCTTAGGGCATTTTTTTTTTTTAAATAAATGATTGATGGGGGAGGGCCCAGACTATTGTGGGTGGGATCATCCCCCGGCTGGTGGTCCTGAGTTCTATAAGAAGGCAGTCTGAGAAAGCCATGAGGAGCAAGCCAGGAAGCAGCATCCTCCATGGTCTCTACATCAGCTCCTGCCTCCAGGATCCTGTCCATATGAGTTCCTGCCTGAGTTTTCCTCAGTAGACTGTAGCTCTGGGTATGTAAGTCAAATAAACCTTTTCCTCTCCCAAGCTGTTTTGGTCACAGTGTTCCCTCACAACAATAAAACACCCAAGACACCACCTACCTCATACCAAGAACTAACTCCCTGTATTGTCATCTTTTCTGTGGCAGGAAAGTGGAAGATTCTGCTATATCAGAGTAATATGTCACAGGACAAAATGAGTGATTTGGGGTAGGTTTTGGAGCCTTGTCTCTGAACCGAAAAAGTGTATTCTTAAAAGAAAAAAAAAAACATGCATGTCTGTGCGCCTGTGTGTGGGTATGCGAACCAGTATTCAGGTGCCCAAGCAGGGTAGAAGAGGGTGCTGGGTCCCTTGCAGCTAAAGTTATAGGTGGTTGTGACTGTGCAACATGGAGGCTCGGAACTGAACTCAGGTCCTCTGGAAGGATAGCAAGTGGTCTGACTTAACCACTGAGCCATCTCTCCAGTCCCAAGTATTTCTTCAAATATTAAAGATTAGCAATATGATATTGTGATAGTCATTGCTACGGGCAGGCCTCTCTCTTAGGATATATAGAGAATTCTACTATAGCACCATTCACGGGTATTCCTGGTTTCTAAAACAAATATCCTAGTTTTTTCTCCACACGTGTGCCAGACCCTAGACAAGGCAAAGTCAGGCTACGTCATTGCTGAGTTTTATCTCTGTGGGACACATCTGCCCCTGCTGCCTGCTTGCTCTCAGACGTAAAGTAAGTTTAGGGCGCTGTGTCGTAACACAGAATAACAAGAAACATGGCAGTTCAAGGAAAACAGGATTAGGGGAAATATACGATCAAGGAAGAGGCAGTACCCAGAGTGAACATCCTCCCAACAGGCCCTTTGCTCCCAATCTTTCCCAAGTATTTCTATATTGGTATTAAATACTTTTAGATCTGGGAACAATCACCCAGCATGCACAAGCAAACATAATAACCCTTTCGGAAGCTTTCAAGGCTTCGTCTGAGTGTTTGGAAGGCACCCAGGATTAAATCTCTCCATGGTGCCAATGATAGCCGTATAGGAAAATGCACCCACTCTGGGGCTCTAGAATCAGAGTTCATTGGGAAAGATGGACAAGACCCAAGGGACACCCCCTCCCCCTCCACAGCCACCTCTCTCCATCCCCTCTCTCCAGTGTCTCCCAGTGCCCATGCCAGCCCCCAAACCAAGCTGCATGCTCTACTTATCCTCACATTTCTGCCTGGGGTACGCACCATGGGAGGTGCTGGCGTCGGCATGATGGCGGTGGGTGGGATGGCGTGGGGGAACGGTGTGAAGGTATGCTGGTGCGTGTGCTGGTGTGTGTGCTGGTGCTGATGTTGGTGCTGATGGAACTCGGTCCGCAGGTAGGGCGGAGGGCCCAGGGATGCCCCTCGGTCGGCGCTCTGAGAGGCCAGGAAACGCGTGTTCAATTCCTGCCTCAAGATGTCTTGTTCTGGAAAAGAAGGAAAGGGAGGTAAGGATGGTGGCCCCTTTTCTTTCAGAACAGGACATCCTGGTTGTAGACATGTCCAGTGTGCATACCACATGCCAGCGCAGCACAGGATAGCTATGAATTCGGCCCGACACAGAATCATAAACTTATTTAACACATTACGAGGGTTCTTGTTTTGTTTGTTTTTAACTGAGGGAGAGGCTCATGTATCCCAGAATGACTTGGAACTCTACACAGCAGAGAATGACCTTGAACTCCTAATCCTCCTGCCTCTGGATCCTAAGCTATGGGATGTGGGCATGCAACGCTATATGTGGTTTTGTGTAGTGGTAAGGATGGAACCCAGGGCTTTATACATCTTGGGCAAGCACTCTACCAGCTGAGTTACATTAGTAACTGCGACAATGAGACACTGTGTGTGTATGTAAAATGTGATTGTGTGGTTCTCCAATGTGAACTCTATAGATGGCAATGTCATAATGTCAAAAGCTAGGCATAGTGTCTATAAGGACAGATGAAGGATGCAGGGATAAGGACACTTTACTTGGGGCACAAAGGGGTGGAGCCAGGCCCTGGGGTAAAAGGAGACAACAGGCGGGGCGGTGGTGGCGCACGCCTTTAATCCCAGCACTTGGGAGGCAGAGGCAGGCGGATCTCTGTGAGTTCGAGGCCAGCCTGGTCTACAAGAGCTAGTTCCAGGACAGGAACCAAAAAGCTACGGAGAAACCCTGTCTCGAAAAATAAAAAAAAATAAGTAAATAAAAAATAAAAATAAAAAAAAAAGGAGACAACAGGGGAATAGAAAAACTATATCAACGCTGGCTCTCAGTCCGTGTCAAGTTTGCTACCTAGTCTCTCAGTCTCAGGACTAAAAGCAAGCTCAGTCATTCTCAGCCTTGCTTGCTTGGTGAGTTCTGGACTAATGATTGTCTCAAAACAACAACAGGAACAAAAATGCACATATGTGCGCGCGCACACGCGCACACACAAAATCCAGCTATAAACAACAAGAACAAGGTGGGTGACTATGCCCTGAGGGAAAGCACCCACAGTTAAAATTCTTGCTTTACTCTCAGATAAACACATGTGCATGTATACACACACACACACACACACACGCTATTTAAGTACTGTGGTACAGTGAGACACACCAGTCATTTATTACATATTACATATCTGTTAGCACCACCAGGTTCTCACACCTTCTTCAAGGATTGGTATAGCTCACGAAGTGGTGTAACATGATCAACATCAGAGCACAGATTCAGTTAAAACAATTAGGAGAAAAGAATACTAAAATCTATCACTAGGTCAGTTCTTCTATGTGTGTTTGTGTTTGTATGCGTGCGTGCATATGCACATGCACTCACATTTGCATGTGTGTTAGGCACATGTGTGGAGATCAAGTATCAACCTCAGGTGTCATTCCTCGGTTGAGGTTCATATTTTTCTTTAAGAAGACCTTTATTTTAATAGTTACTTATTTGTGTCTGGGTGTGCATATCACCACAGGAGTGGGGTTACAGGAAAATTTGGGGGACTCGTTTTCTTCTTCCACCACAGAAGTCCTAGGGATGAAGTCAGGAGGTCAGCTGTTGTGACAAATGGCTTTATCCAAATCACTGACATCACTCTGGTTTTTTGGGACAAAGCTCTTACTGGCCTGTACCTCACCAAGGTAGCTAGACAGGCTGGCCAGTGAGTCCTAGGATTCTGTCCGTCTCTGTCTTCCCAGTGCTGGGATCGCAAATGTGCACCACCATCTCTGTCTTTTTTAGTGGGTTTTAGGGACTGAATTGGGGACTGCAGCTTTGTACGTCAAGTCCTATACTGAGCCTTCTCCCTAGTCTCAGCTCATCTGGGGTACAGTGTCACCTCAACAGAACATAGAGGGACCCTCCTGAGAGACAGCTCAGCAGTTAGGAGCTGTAGAGAACCCGCCTTTGCTCTAAGCACCAGGTCAGACAGCTCACAGTTAGATGGGATTCCAGGTCCGGGGGACGCCCTCTTCTGGCCTTTTTGGTTAGTTACCTGCACACATGTGGATGTGGCGCACACAAACAAATACGTGTATATACATAAATAAAAAATTAAAGTAATAAAAACAAATATAATACATGATAGAAGAGGGTTCTATTTGGCAAAATAAACCCCTGTACCAAGATGCCACCTAAAGGTCCTGGAGTGACACCCACAGGCCTGTAATTGTTGTCACAGTTTAAATGTGTATCTCAGAGCACGTGCCATACGTGACATTTTTACTCAGTGGTGATGTCATTAAAAAAAAGGTGTGACTTACATACTCCATTTTTTTGTTCAGCATCAAATTCACCATGGCTCTGCTGGGCAATTTAGAGGCTTTGCTGAACCTCAGCCACAAAAGAGTCAAAGGAGACTCAAAGAATACACCCGAGAGGGGTGAAAATTGTGAAGTAATGCCGTCCAGTGGTGAGGTAACTGGCAAGGGTCACCAGGAGTATGGGTGTACCAATGAGATTGCCTCCTCTTACCTGAGTAAGTGCTCCCTGCGGGATGCCCAGGCACCTGCAGACTTCCAGACGTCAGCGGTGGGGGAGGAGGCAGAGCAGTGGGAGGGGCAAACATATTGGGGTGATGTGAGTGGGCAGGGGGCTGGAGGGTGGGCGTGAAGCTGTGCAGGGGGCTGTGGTTGGGCAGAGAGAGGGGAAAGGGAGAAGCTGAGGGATGGTGGGAGATGTGAGGAGGGGCCTGTTGGGTCTTGGCTGGAGTACTGCTTCTGCTGTTAGAACAAGAAAGAAAAGAGAGAAAGTCAGCATGACTTTTGTATCGTTCAGTATTTTTCTCACTATGTAACAGAGGGTGACCTTGAACTCACGATCTTCATGCACCCACTTCCCCAGCCCTGGAATCACAGTTGTGCACCACCACATCCGATTTTTACCATGCTGGAGATGGAACCCACGATTTCATGCCCACCAGGCAAGTGTTCTACCAAATGAGGTATAGGCCCAGCTTTACTTTTCAAGAAGGAAAGAAGGAAGGATAGAGGGAGGGAATAAAGAAGGGAGGGAGGGAGGGAGGGAGGGAGGGAGGGAGGGAGGGAGGGAGGGAGGGAGGGAGAAAGAAAATCCTTGCTGGGCTGGTGAGACAGCTCAGTGGGTAAAGGCTCTTGTCAACAGTCTCACTTCCAGAGCTCAATCTCTGAGACCGACATGATGGAAAGAGAGAACTGAATTTTACAAGATACCCTTTGACCTCCATACCTGGCATGTATATGCCCACACATAACAAATACACACATATAAATAAATATATAAATGTAATTTAAAAAATCCTACTCCCTGCTTATAGCCATTCCATATGCTTGCCTGACCCCTTCCTCTTCATCCATGTTCCCTGGCACCCAGAATCCCTGTGAACCATAGATAACTGTGCCACCATGGCTAATGGATACAGAAGCCAGGACCCAGACAGCTGTGCACCACCCTGGCTACCAGATACAGAAGCCAGGACCCAGACAGCTGTGCACCACCCTGGCTACCAGATACAGAAGCCAGGACCCAGACAGCTGTGCACCACCCTGGCTACTAGATACAGAAGCCAGGAACTACTGCTCTGTTTCTGGATGCACCGCCATACCCTGCTCAGATGGCTCCTCCTGCCTCAGTGTTAGGACCCCTCTTTTCTCTGCTGCAAAAATTTCACACTAGCAACTGAGCTAAGAAAATAGAATAAAGTAACTTTCTGAGTTCTGCCCTCCTGACACTGTCACCTTGGCAGCACAAGTGAGGGGTCGGGCTAGGTCAGGCTTCATGTCCTGTGACGTAACCAACCGTCTGGGCATATAGGTGAGACTTTACCCAGATTAGGTTAGCTGAGTTGGGAAGACCCACCCTGACTGTGAGCAGCACCATCTCATAGAATGTGGTCCTGGACTGGCCAAAAAGGAGAAACCAGTCTGAGCACCAGCACCCATCTCTCGCTGCTTGGACTGTGGATGCCATGTGACCAGGTGCCTCACCACGCTCCTGCTGCTGTGTCTTCTCTTCTCCGCCACGACAGACTGGACCCTCAAACTGTGAGCCAAAAGAAACCCTTCCTTCTTTAAATTGCTTCTATCAAGTATTTTATCAAGAGCAATAAGAGAAGCAACTCACACCACTCTTGTGGTTCAGAGGA